>NC_090929.1:480032255-480339074 GCF_040938575.1 Ambystoma mexicanum
AAGTCATGCAAAGGCAAAGATTTTTTTTCCCTACCGAACAAGCAAATAATGTAATTAGTTCAATTGCACTACAGGAATATTTCTGTGTTATTTGATTTATAAGACCGATTTTCTTGTTATACGGGTACCCTTGCATGGATATAGTAACTAGAACTAATCAGACTCTTATTACTGTGGGGCGCGCCCCCCCGAGGGGGGCGCGGCCGCCTCCTAGGGGGGGGCGCCAGAGCCCAGCATGAAATGTGAAAAAACAAAACACTTTTTTTTTTTTAGATTTGAGGAAATGGGAGGGGGCAGCTCACATGGTCAGACTGGACCATAAAACGGTCTTAGGCACCAATGAAAACATGGCCAGCAGTTGCAAATGGATATTCAGTCCTTTAGTCACAGACTGTTTGAATAGTACCCAAGGGGCTGTTTTTTATTCAAATGTAAACAAATTGTGATATTTAAAGAATATTTATTCAGCAACAATGGTCAAAACTACTAGCTGCATAGTGAAGCAACTCCTCAAACTGGCGCACATTGGCCAAAAAAGTGGCCCATTTTGATTGGCCTACACTAGCATTTTGCATTTTTGGTACAGTCATCGCCCTATTGCCCTATAGGCCAGTCCAAGCCTGCCGACTCATCCCTAATGGGTAAGGGGGCGTTCACCCACTGGCCACCTCACCCATTATGGAGGAACCGGGGAGCCAGCCCAGTGAAACACTGAGCACTCCCTCAGCTGCTTTTTCCAGCTGAGGGAGTGTTCCTGGGCTGGCTGAACTGTCAAAGGGAAACACTGTTTGCCTTTGACAGTGCATTTTCCCAGCCGCACATGATCACTGAGCCATGCAACGTTGGGGGTGTTTTGCTTCACCAGCCTTACATAGCTCATTGGAAATGCTGGCTGGGGCACTGCATGTATGTATGTGCGAGGGGGTGCTCCTGCGCCTCCTCGCACATAATGGGCAGAGCAACCTGGAGCGGGGCATTTTAGAAACCATGCGCAGGCCCCTGCAGAAGGTAAGTTCATGGCGATTTTTTTTTATTTAAATGTGTATGGATGTCTGTATGCTTGTGTTATGGGACTGTGGTGGGAGCAGGATGGGCAGCAGAACTGGGATAGTGATGGGAGTATGGTGGGGGAGAGCCCAGGGTCTGTACTCGGAGTAGGGTGCAGTGACGGCACGCAAAAGTTCATAGCGATTTCTACATACTGTCCATCCGGCACTTTAGGGGGGCCCGGCCTGCCCAAACTTGGCTCAGGGGGGGCCCCGAGCCAAAAAAGTTTGAAGACCACTGAATCAGAGAGTCAAACCTCATCGGAATGTGGATAGAATCTACTTAAGAGCTCTGCCATGAATGTAACAATTTCATGCAATGGGTTTTGGACCATTCCTGGCCTTCCGTTATGCTATTAAATCATGTTAACATTAAATTCCTATAAGCTTTAGATTACCTAGGAACTTGTATGATGCAAAAAACAAAACCCTTAAACAGAAACATAATCAATCGTTGGTTCATCCCAGAACTATTTTATTTGAAAAAAGAAGACATGTGCATAGAGAACTGTTATAGGGAGACTATTGCCAAATCACATGAGTAGTTGCAAAGTTAATCTGGAAAACTATAAAAAAATAAAAATTTTAAAAAAGCAATCTTGGTGGCAAAATACCCACTTTGCTAGTAGAACATCCAAATTCAAATTCCGGCAGTGCAAAACCTTGTAGGATTTCTTAGCGAATGCATTCCTAAAGACAGGTTTCCATACATAACTCCTTCTTAGCCTTTATGTGAGGCATTATCCTCTATCGTTTAGTCTGATATTAACAATTGGATTAACATTCTCTATAGAGGAAATCACGAGGAGATTAATTGAAGAGGAAGTATAATGTTGTTGGAGGGCGAAGATTATTGTGATGAATTGAAATGAATGAAATGTGAAATCCGAAGTTGTATATATGAGAGAGATGCGTCTGTCATGAGAGTGGCTTCTACTGCAGGGGTAGTGAAGGTCTTCCCCCTTCAAGAGGTTGTCCCTCGACCACCACTGCAGAGAGCGAACCAGGGCTGGTGAGACAACTACCAGATCTTCCCATTGTCCTCTGGCCTGGCACCACTGGCTGTCGAGCCAATCTTGCATGGGATGCATGCGTAGACACGTGAGGAACTAAGTAAATACAGGACACCATCCTTCCTAGCAGCCGCATGGCCTTGCGTACCGTCACTCCCGGGCTTGCTCCATACTGAAGGATCTAAAACAGCATGTTTTGGACCCTCTCGGAAGGGAAGACGAGGTTGTCCCTTGTTCGAATTAGAGCCCTTAGAAACTGTTTGACTGGACTGGGGTCTAAGCTGGATTTCTTCTTGTTGATGGAGAAACCCAGACTGAATAAGAGGTCTATTGTCTTCTGAGTGTTCAATAGGCCTGTTTCGGAGGATTCCTGTTATGAGCCAGTCGTCGAGGTAAGGGTAAACCAGAACGGATTGTCTGCGCAGGTGTGCTGCTGCAACTGCCAGTACCTTCATAAACACCCTTGGCGCTGAGGCAATTCCGAAGGGGAATACTTTTAACTGATAGTGCTTGACCTCTATCATGAACCTTAGGTATTTTCTGTGCGCTGGCAACATTGAAATATGAAAATATGCATCTTCCATGTACAGTGTTGCCAAGTAATCCCCCTGTTTCAGCAGCTGGATTATTTCTTGTAAAGTGACCATACGAAACTTCTGAGGTTTGAAAAATTTGTTCGCTGGGCGCAAGTCTAGTACAGGGCACATGGTGAGATCCTTTTTGGGACAACTTCTATGGTGCCCTTTTCTTGAAGGATCGCCACCTCTTGCAGAAGGATGCACAGGTGTTCTGGAGTCAGGCGTCGTGATTTTGGTGCTCTGAACTGGTTAGCAAAATTCTATGCAGTACCGGTGGGCCACGGTCTTGAGTACCCACTGGTCTGTCGTTATCCCCTCCCATGCTTGAAGGAAAGATGTTAGACGCCCCCTGACTGGGGTGGCATGGCAGGGGACTCGGATTGGATGGTCATTTCTGACCCGAGGCCGTGGAGCCTCTGCGGGTGGAACCACAGCCTCTACCCTTTCCACGCAGCTGTCCTCTAGGTGGATGTGTGGTGGTATTAGATCCTTATGCCAAGTTCCAGTTATTTCCAGAACTGTACTAGTTCTGAAGGGATCAGGAATGCCCACGAAAGGACCAGCAGGAGCCGCCCCCTCTCTGTTGAGCAGGTTTCTGGGTAATCTGCTGAAGTGAGTGTCGCATGTTCTTTCTTGGCTGTTTCAAGTGTGTCGTCCGCTGCTTTGTCAAACAATTTGGTTTCTTCAACAGGTTTGTTTATGAAGGCAGCCTGGGTCTCCGGTTTAAACCCAGAGTTCCACAGCCAGGCATATCTCTTGAGCAAGGTACCTTGTTCCAAGGTTCTTTCCGCTGTTTCAGCGGGGTCTAAAGTGTTCTTAAACACATTCTGATTCACCTGCTTGCCTTCTGATACAATGCTGAGCAACTTAGCCCACAAGGCTTCTGATACTTCTTGAAGGCCTTCTTGCAGCAGGTTCCACTGGACATCGGCATAGCTAGCCAATAAGGTGGCTATATGGGTGGAAAATGCAGCAGCAGTTGTGACCCTTTTTCCCAATGCATACAGCCTCTTGGACTCCATATCAGGCGGTGCCTCTCCTGTAGACAGGGGTACACCTGCCCGTTTTCTAGTCGTGGTAACCACTAAAGAATCTGGAGTGGCATGGCCCTTAATGTAAGCAGGGTCGGTAGGAGAAGGTCAGATCAATTTCTCCACCCTGGGATTCACTGCTCTAGTTTCAGCAGGTTTCAACAATGATGGTTCCAATCTTCTCTTGATAGAGTTTAACAAAGGAATAGCCTGGCTGGCAGAGGGCTTTTCTTTGAGGATGTCCTCCACAAAATAAGAATCCGGCACAGCTTCCTGTGTGGCGATCTGAAAATGTTCAGCCGCCTTCTTCAAAATGACGTTAAACGCCATTTAATCGTCCACAGGGGAGGCTTGGTGGACTGGGGTCAAGGGGGTGAATCCATGCACAGGGCATTAGGGTCCAGGGTAGTAACAGGGGAAGGCCAAGGTTGAGCCTCAACCTTGCAGCTGTCCTCCCAATTGTCCATAGGATCCGTCATCCATATTGTATTCGTCCCCGAAGGGAGCATCATCTTCCACATGTGTGTCCACCTGGACCTCGTCATCAGTGAGGTCATGAGGATCATCAAAGGTCTGTGGAAACTTGGCCATAGGTGTAAAGTGAAGGTCTTCCTGTGGCCTTTTGGGAGCAAGCTTTTCAGAATAAGATTTCTCTAGTTTGTCCATGCACCCCTCAAACTTCTCCCTGATCCATGGGGATGAACCAGGGGACTCTGGGGGAGGAAAGGGCTCCTTTCCCTCTCTGGAACATCAAGATTTCGATGTTCCAGAGAGAACATTCCATTCTTTCCCCTTTCTTGCATTAGGAAATAGGAAAGGAAAGCATATTTCTGATGCTTGTTAATCGTCTTAGAAATCACATGCTGTGCATATAGTCCGACTTCCAGTGGTAACCGCAGAGTATTGCATCTTGTCTTTCGAGGATCGAGAGGGGGCGTCAATATGGGCGTGCCTTTAACACTATCCCTAACATGACGTGTAGTGTACCCAAAATCCCTCACGCATCGAAGTCCCTAAGATTGATTTTTTTCCGCCCAGATAACCGGTTGCCCTAATGCAGAGCTCTTGAAAAACAGATTGTGTTATCCTTATTCTAACATGTGCAAGAGGGCTCATCCAAGTCACCTTTCAACGCAGGGTCCTCACAGTTGAATCCAGTATCCCATACGTTTGAGTATCTACTTGGAGGTGCTGGAAGATCCGATTGCCGGGTCAGGCCTTTTGATACACCAGTATGCCGACAACACACAATTCTAACCTAATGTGCCATCTTTGACAGAGACTCGCAGGGACGGTTGCTGTGCCATTGGCGATTGTATGTCCTTACTTTCAAATGTAACTACCGAAAAAAGCCTCTGTTTTTTTCCTCCTCCTAGGTAATTCACTGCTTTCAAGATTGGCTATTAAAACTTTATTCTCTTTGTATTATTCTTTCGGGTGTCCTCTGAAATCAGGTTTTATTGTTGATTGCAATCTTATAAGTGTCATATTTCTCCACTCATTAAATTTTGCTCTCTTAGGATCCAATTTTCCATATGCCGACTCATATAGCCACACTGTTGCGAACACCCTTGTACTACAGCAACAGCTACAGGTAGGGTTGTATGGGCTGGAAACAGCCTTTACTGTACTCCAGTAAAATCCTGTCATGCCTAAATTACTCTACTCTGAACAGTATGTTTCCTTGCATTGTGCTCTGCGTTTTGCCATTGTATTGCACTTAGATGAAATGTGGAGACTAGCACATGTACCGCATTTAGATGCAATGTGAAGGCTGGCAAATGTACTGCATTTAGATGAATTTTGTAATTTATCTCATGTATTGCATCTAGAAGAACTGTGGTCAGGCTGGGCATTGCCCTGAAATCAATTGTGAAGGATACTGCTTGTGATGAATCTTGTACGTTAGCCATTGCTCTGCACTCAAAACATGTACAGGGTAGCCAGGTACTGCAGTTAGAAGATGGTATGATATGGCATTTATAATGCGCCTGTAGACAAGTGATTCTAGGCACGACAAGACAAAGAGGGGGCAACAGGAGGACAAAACAACAATCTTACTAGGCCTTGTGTCATTAAGATCACACAAGTGCAGGGAAGTGGCAGGCGAGAAGTGCTGTGGGGGTGGAGGGAGGTAGAGAGAAGTGCAGGTAACTCAATGAGTGCAGGCAGCGAGTGGCTCAGAAGTGCAGAGAGAAGGGACTGTAGGGTTGCAGATACAGACCATAAGTGCTGGGAAAGCTCAGAGGCAGTGCAAGGGTAACTGGACATGTAGGAGCCTGGGTCAGAGTTCATAGGGTAGCCAGGTGAACAGTGTGTGGAGCAGTCAGGACATCAGAGGGGAGAGGAAGAGAAAGCAGAAGTGAAAAGGAATGTCTTGAGTTGCTTTCGGAACCAGAGGTGGTTCTGCTCAAGTTTGAGAGAGGCAGAGAAGCTGTTCCAGAGGGAGGCCCCATCCGAGGTAGAGAGATCTGCCCCCAACTCTCTGCTTGGAAAAGCTTATGACCCACAGAGAGTTGGAAGTGGATCAGCGGAGAGCTCGAGAAGGGAGATGTTTAGGAATAGAGAGTTGGAGGTAATGGGGTCCCAGGCCCCAGAAGGCCTTGTGGACAAAGCAAAGGGTCTTGAACTTGATCCTTGCCCTAAAGGGAGCCAATTAAGAGATTTCAGAGCTGGAGAGATAGGATCCCTGGACTTGAGGCCAAGGACAAGTCTTGCAATCCAGAGACTTGTCTCACAGACCTGCTGAAGCTAGCATAGGCGTGGCACACAATAGATCTAGGAGAATACCAAACACACCACACTTGGATGAAATACAAGGATGGCCGATATGTGGCATTTGGAGGATGTTGAGGGGAGCCAATGTATTGCATTGTTTAATAATAACTCTCCATATCCATCACACATTGCATCAATAACTTGACAAAAAGCTCCAACACAGGACACCGAAACTACAAACACGTCTCTCCACAACATCTAAAACACCTGCTTACAACCTACAAATGCCATTACACCAAAATCATACTAGCACACAGTGACCTGTTTTTCTGATCTGAAGCTACCAACAGCACAACAAAAGCTCTCTTGCGCCTTTCCCTCATCCCCACTAACCTTTCCAATCCGCTTCCTTTTCAGATCTGCCAGAGTGCCAGGAGACCATGTAAAATGGCATATGTAGAAACAAAGATAGATAATGACTAAATGATCATTGGCCGCAAGACCGCAGAACTCCCAGGAAAAAGTAATGAGGGAATAAAATTCAAGCAACAAAGAAAAAGTGAAAGCAATATAAAGCAACATAAGAGACTCATCAGCAGAAAGAAGAGCGAAAGACAGGCCAACATAGCTATAAAGAGAGGTTTATGATATGTGCATTTCTGGGTGCATATAAGAGTTTTGAAAGAGAATAAGGTCCCACCATCTTTGAAGCTCTTGAGAGCGGCTGTTTGGACGTGCTCACCTATTTTTTTGTAGTCCTACATTTAATCGTGCACCATAATGAGAGCACCTTTATGACACTTTAATAGCTCCTGGGTCTCCCAACAAATGGCAACTACTTCCAGCTCTTGAACTGTCAATTCCATTTCAAAACTTGAAGAGTTAATGAGCAATTAGGCCAGATGCTATACTGAACCTACTTGCTTGGCTAACGTGGTGCTATCTCCTCCCTTCTTCCAGTGATTCTTAGAAAACCTATTGGACGATTCTGAAAGAAGTGGCACTGGTCACAGACCCAAGTATGGGTTACTCACACAAGTAGCTTACTTACTCCTAAACTTACTTCCTCCATCAGAGCCATCTATTAAGCCCCATCTCTGCCCTGGTAACTAGGGGTGTGGAAAGATGGAAAGAGGCACAATGCTGGGGGAGAAAAGCTGGTAGGTGCAGGGGGTGTGTCACGGACGGGAAAAAGCTGCAGAAAAAATGCTTTGTTCACCATTCTGTGGGTGAGATATTGCACAAGCCTGAAGAAAGGTAGACTAGAAGTGTAAAAAAGTTTCTATAGTAGCTTGGATTTTAGAAGTCCCTCTCCCACTAAATACCAGTCCAAAATGATTCGAGAATTAACACCATTGATTCTGGAATTACCAGCTAGTGAACTACACAAATGCCAAGTTAGCCTTGCAAGAATTAGTGAAGGCTTTTCCTCTCCGTTTTGTGAAGTCATTGGTATTTCATTTCTTTTAGTGAGCCTTCTGTAGCAGTGCCCTTGAAATGTAATCTGTGCCCTTGAAATGTAATCCTTTTTGTTATTCACCAAACTATCCGTCATCAGTTTATCCAGTGCCTTCCATGCATAGGATAGTTTATCCATCCACAGTTACAGGTAAGAAGAAAATAAGTCAGCATCCATAAACTCATTACAGTCTACCCACGAATCGCTATACCTTAAACCCTTCCCCTGAAAGGTAAAAACAAATCCCCATCTTTCACCAAACAGTTATTTTGAGCCTAGATAGAGTATATTTTCCAGCCATAAACGTAGAAAGAAAACAGCAAGCACGATAAGCCATGGTATCACAAAGCAGATCCTGAAACTATCCACATTCTGAACCGTGCCCACCAGGATTTTCCTCCTTTCTCCTTTAAAATATACAATTCTTTAACTTCGGCAACCCACAAAGTCAACCAGTCTACAGATTTCATTTCAACATACTTCCCAGGGTTTACATTGGAGTGTAGTACTGCTCCCGGTTCTCAATGTTTACACTTCTCCAAATGCAAGTCTTAGTGTGGTTTGCTGAATTTTCGTTCTTGGGTGTAATCTTGCTTGTTGCAACATCTCCCTAGGCCGCATTTGGGTGCAGAAGTTCACTTTAAAGACAGAACAATATGTTTTTAGAAAGGACTTCTACGCCTGACCTTTTATTCACCTGTATGAGAAATTAAGCCACCACCTTCCAAGAAAACTATGCACATGGTGTGCGGATGAGCTATAATATTGTTCTTGGATATCAGACAAAGACTTACCATTAAAACAAGGCTTGTCATTAAAACAAGGAAGACAACTATTTTTTCTCCTTCCCTTGGATGTCCTAAAATAGCTAAATGAAGGACAACCCAGTAGGATATAGAATGGTACAATATTGTTGGCAGCACTGGCTCCACGCCCAGCACAGTCACCAAATTCATTACATGTTCACCTGCATATATGTTGGGTTAATGTAGAAAATATCTAATCCCATACACCAGGATAATTATCGGTTTTAAGAGTATGTAAATGTGGGCAAGTATCTTATTAGCATTTATGAAGTGCTCAGTGCCAATCGTCTGTGAGTTAGAGAGCGAATTGTAAAGATGACTTTTTTATTCCTGCAGTTTCCCCACTGTGGCAGAGGAGTCTCGTAACTCGGAGACAACCTCAACCCCCGAAACTGCCTTACCATGGCAAAACTGTTGTATATTTGCAATAGGGTGGGAGACAGGAGGGCGTAGAAGGCTTGGAGTAGACTATATATATATATATACACAGGTGACCTCATAGTGGGCCAACTCAATGTACAGTTTCCCCACATTTTCTGCAGCATTTTTTTGGAGGAAAGCACCCCATAAACATCTCCTACATCCCTACCTCTCCCACAACCTTAAAATATTCTCTAACCCCACCCTCACCCATATAAATGCAGTGAAATACAGCGGAAATGGCAGCAGTGAGTTCGGCTAGTACAAGTTCTACTTTAAATGACTGGGAAAAAAAATCAAGGTGTCTCTCAGATTATATCACCTTCTGTGTTCCAAAATCAGGACCCGCTTTCTGCCCGCTTTTTAAGAAAAAGCCAAATTAAGCTGTTAGTTGGCTATTTTGTTCAGATCCGATTTCATCGCACATCTGTTTCTCTCAGTATTCAAATCAATTTCCATACGTTCTAGATCAATGTTCAGGTTGGGTCTTACAAAACACTGTAAACTTAAAGAAATAGTCAATTAAAACACAGTCCTATCCCCTAGTATTTTGATTGGAGGCTCTAATGATCATGACATGCTCCCTCCCTTATGCTCCAACTACAGTGAAGAGAAGACTGAAACAGACGAAAGGACCAGAATAACTTTGAAGAGCGCAAAATAAATTCATCACTGAAAAATCTTTTATTTATATGCACTTGTTCAAGTTAAATATGAAAACCCCTCTTGTGCCCATTATTCTTTGCCCCCTCTTCTTGCAGTGTAGATCTTCGGAGCTTGCCAGCCTTCTGGAAGCTTTCTCAAGCCCGCCCGACGCCAGATGCGCTTAAGGTCTCGTTCAAATTTCAACTGGAAAAGAATGAAGCAAGGAGATCCAACATTAATCATAAAAGAAAAGAAAATTCAGTCTGCGCTGTTAATGGTAATAACTGCTTGGAGACGGTACAAACAGTTGCTAAAGTAAGTTCCCACTACGGCTTGTCCACACGCGACTGAGTTTTAGAATCTGGTGGTATCTTCAGAATGAAAATGCAAATGACTTCTAATGAAATTCGTTGTATGGAAACTGATCTCATGCATATTCATAATTATAGCCTACAAACCTTACTATTTAGTTGGTCGTTCGAACAGATCAGGCCTATTTCCTACTGCTTATGCAGAACACACTAACTCAGGAATTAAATCTGAAACCAAGTTTCCAATTAAGAGAAAAGACAAATGGCAGCATTTTAAGCATTATATGTATTAGCTGGCAGTAATACATGTTTATGTAGTCGACAGAGACCTGTGGTAGGAGTGTGGAAAGGGGTTCTATGTGAAAAGACCTCATTATTAAGGTCTCATTAGAAAAAGACTGTTTTATTGGTCGCTTTTCTTTTGCTCGTACTTCACGAGACCTTAATAATGAGGTGTTTTCACATTGAACCACCTTTTTTTTTTACAATTCAGGGGGTTTCACCTCCCACTCTCAGCCCCCGCCCAACACACTTACCCGTTCTCCTCGTCATGTGCTTCCGGTTCCCACTGAGCCCATCAGCCCCTGTGTGAACTCGTGTGCCGCAGGAGCTTGACAGTTCGATTTAGAAAGACCACTCTGTGCCATCACGGAGCTGTCTTTCGACATTTATTTTTTTTTAGAAAAAAGCTTTTAAAAGATCTCTTCACCTAGTACCTGGAAAGGCGGCAATTTTGTGCTTTGTTATGCCTTTTATACCTTTCTACACCACGTTATATCTTTCTATACCTTTACTTGCATTATCTAGCTATATTAATCCTATTCATGCTATGTCAGAGGTGAAATTGAAGCCAAATGTGGGGGATCCCCTTCTTGCTGCCCACTGACACCGCATAGATATTCCAAACACATCTCAACTCAGCCTTACACCGGGGTCATGATCAAATGTGACCAGGCAGACACTTTGCATTATAAACTGACACAGCCAATCACACACCACACTGTAACCACAGCATCATCATGCTGGTAAACACTGGAACGGGAGAGCCTACTATGCTTTGTTAAATGAGTATGTTGTTATGTGTTAAGAAAGATTTCTCTTTTAGGCAACTTTCACTCCATATTCTATGGACCCCCAAACTCCTGGAAAAGCTGGCCATCTCCCAGCTTAATCGTCACACTGAATCTGTTGGTTGTCTCCATGACCATCAGTCTGGCTTCAGAGCTGCCAGAAGCTCAGAAACTACTCTCCTGAACATCCGTGAAGCCCTGCTCTGCAACCTTGATTCCAAAACCCCGTGTTCTCATCCTACTTGATCTCTCTTCTGCCTTTGACACGGGCAACCATGCCAACCTGCTCAACCGTCTGTGATAATCTTGGTATCACCGATCAGGCCCTGGCCTGACTGACTTCTTTCCTCTCCGATCGACCCTCCCAAGTCCAACTTGCATCCTTCCTCTCCTCCATCTCTACCTGTGGTGTTGCCCAGGGGTCTAACCTCGCTCTCCCTGGCTGTTCAACCAATACCTGGCACTTCTTGCCCACTGCATTGCTGCTCTAAGCTGCACCTTTCAGTGCTATGCAGATGACAACTAATTTTCAGACTCCCTTCCGCCTCCTCTTCTCCTTCTCTCATCTCTGTCTGCTATCCAGGAGTGGTGCGCCGCCAACAAGCTCTGCCTTAATACCAGTAAGACCAAGATTCTCCTCATCAGCACACCTGATCCTGGTCACTATCAGGCCGGCCTCTCTTGGCCCTCTTCCTGCTACCACCTGTGAGGCTAAAAGCTTCGGGAGTCATCTTCGACTCCACACGCTCCTTCTCTACTCACATCTAGTCACACCACCAGCTGCACCCCCTCAGAGGTATTCTACCTTTCCTCTCCTTCCCCCAGAAGCTCACTGTCTCCAGAGCTCTGGTTCTCTCTAGGCTGGACTACTGCAACAGCCTCTTTCTAAATATGCCTGCCCCTACTCTCCGCCCTCTCCAACTCATCCAAAACAGGACTGGGAGACTTGGCCTTGGCCTCAAGGTCCATGGATTGTATCTCTCCAGCACTAACATCTCTGCATTGGCTCCCAGTGGTGGCGGGGATTAAGTTCAAAACCCTCTGCATTGTCCACAAGGCCTTCTGGGGCCTGGGGCCTCATTAACTTCAACTCTCTCTTCCTAAATATCTTCCTTCTTGAGCCCTATGCTCATCCACCTCCAACTCCCTCAGGGTCAGTCGCTTCTCCAAGCAACAAGTTGGTGGCAGATCTCTCTTCTGCTGGGGCATCTCTCTGGAACTAGAGGAGAACCATCTCCAGTTCCGGAAGCACCTCGAGACCTTCCTCTTTGCTTCTGCTTTCTCTCCTCCTCTCCCCTGCTGATCTCCTGGCTGAAACTGCACTGGTTATCTGGCTACCCTCTGATCTCAGGACCAGGCCTCCTCCCCGCCAGTTGCACACCTGCACTGCCCCTGTGGCAACCCTTGCACTCAGGGACTGTTTCTGTATCCCTACAGCCCCTACCTGCACCTGATGTTCTGCACTTACTCATGCTCTTGCCACCAGCTGGCCACACTTTTATTGATTGTATTTTTGTATTTATTTATTACTGTTATCCTATGCTCTGCACTGCCCCCCAGCACTTTTCCCCTTCCCTCCTCCCCTGCACTTGCGCGATCTCAATGGCCTAGTAAGAATGTTGTCTCCGTCTTCCCTCTGTTCCCCCTCCCTTGCCTCGTCATGCCTTTGCCTGGGAAAGCTGCTGGTGTGTGTCGGTGTGTGTTCCCAAGAAGTGGGTGGGCCTTTCTGGTCCCACTCCACATCTGTGGTGCCAGAGAGTCTGGGGATTTGTGCATGAGTGAAACGCATGGCGATCCCAGATTGAACCATTGCTGGCGGTGTGAATGGTACAGATACTTAACCATTGGTGGGCTTGGACTTGCCTCCAGCCAGGATTTAGGATAAACTGACTCTTGCAGCCATTTGTAGAAGGGCGGACAACTGAAGATCTGTGGACAACTCCTAAGAGGCCTGGCGATCCTTCTTGTATTTGGCCCGATGAAGCCCTGCTGGACTGTGATCTGTGAAGGCCCTCTGCAGTGCTTTAATGCTTGGACTGGTGGGAGCAACCAGTCTCAACACCTTCTCGAGATCCAGATGTTGAGCCTTCGGAATCAGCCCTGGACCACACGGTGGACCGTCCATTCGTCAGTGGGCTACCACAACAGAAGCGTGGAGTTCTGCTTTTACCATCCAGAACTTCGGTGGTCGGCAACTCGCACCACAAGACAAATTCTTGCCAAGTTTCAGATTCCCAGCATCAGGAGATCCTGTTGTGAAAGGTCTTCTTTGAGGGTGAATGGTGAGGCTTGCTATCGCGCATTTGCAGTGAATGTCTGGAACCAACCTTCCGATCTGGTAGAGTGTCCTGAAGAGGACTGCATCAGTGCCTGCTGTATTTCTTCATCGAAAAAGGTTGCAAAAGCTCCTGCACCCAAAAAGAATCATCTCTGCACCCACAGCTCCTGGGCATCTTCTACTGGATCCAACGGCAGGAAAACCTACCTCCAGGAACTACCAATCGACCTGCCTAGTGACTTGGGGAAATCGGAGTCAGGAGGGCGAGTACTCGCGGGAGAGTACTCTCAATACAATCAGCTGCCCCGGACTCCACTATAATACACCTTAGAACAAACGTTTGGTTTATTGCATTCAATTGCTTTTTGGAAATTTGTTCTAAAATCTGTTCTAAAGGATAGGAAAATAATCTTACTTAACTGTAATATCGTTGAGAAGTCTTCTGGAACATTTTTCACCACCACAATAACTCTTCCTACATTGGTCCCCTCTCCTAGAAGCAGCTTTGTAACTTTTGGGCACAAGGTACTATTCAAAATAGGGATCAGACGTACAAAGTTAGGGAATCATTCTTGTGAACGGGTTTTCCTTACTGTATCACTACTTACCTTCATTGCATGCCTTCCTACAAATCTAAGGTGAGTGTATATATATGATACTACTTCTAGCTTGTCCCAATTTTCTAGTGTGTTTTGGGCCTATAATAGAGTATTTTTGTACTTACCTGTTTACGTAGAATTATTGTGTGCTTCACTGTGTGGACTCGTGGACCTACGACCCCACACTGTCTCCTGAGACACAGCCTTGACCACACTCCATCCTTACCTTGATTGGATCTGGCCAACCTCTCATAGTTCCCCTGTTCACTATAACTTGCGTGGCATCCTGAAATCTGTCCACCAGGCAAGATTTTAGAAATACATTATGCAGGCAATATTATATCCATTTGAAAATAATCCAAATGTGTCAAAAATCTACTCATCTTCAGTGTCTTGTCCAATGCCACTTCCTGTGCAATAAATTACCGCAATGTTCTCTCTACAATTCCCCCCAGTGCCCAAAACCCCTGCAGTGAACAACTCGCTCCGACCCGCCCCCCGCTCACACACCAGACTCATTTGCAGAGCAGAGTATCTCTAAAGGTACTCTAGACCCATTTCTAAGACTGCCATCCAGGAAGTCACACAGATACATGCACATCACCTCAAACCCGGACTGAAAGGTGAAGGAAGGCAGATAATTCTCTGTTCACCTGCTAGTTGCATGGTACAAATACATTCATTCACACCTCAGACCTGGAAGTGCTGGCTTAATAATTAAAGTGACACCAAGGTCTGGGTTCATTGCTTCTTTAACAAGGCCACCCAGACTTGAGGAAGATGGGCGCTGGCAATGGGAGGTGAAGTAATACATATGGGAGGTGAAGTAATACATACAAGTATGCAAGGTTTCAATCTGCAATTCAAAATGTCAAAATATTTGTTCTCTCTGGAGCAGGTTCCAGATTTCTTTAAGAGCGTAAAGAAGTAATCTTAATGCTGGCCATGTCACAGGGTAAGAGAAGGACTAACACCATATGCATCTTTCTGCAGGATTGGCTACATCGTGTACCAGATTTGGCAAATTTTTCCTTTATCGTTTACCAGATATGTTTTGGGGATGTCACCCAAGCGGCACAGTGAAAGAGAATCTCCATACAACGCTGTCAAGTTTTTCTACTAACATGTGTAAACAGTGGAGTACCCTAGGATTTGTGGAGGAAAGAGTCTGTGATACACTAACAGAGAAGGCATGGAGAGACAAAGTGTGAGGAATGGCACGAGAGGGTAGGAAGGACAGTCTTGGTATACGAGTTGGAGCAATTCAAATCTCTGACATACATTTTCCTCTGGAAAATGCACATTTCAAAAATGGTTTTCCACTCAGGGAGAAAGCACACAAAAGAACCCTACAAGGAGGTGGAGTGATTGGTGTCCAGGGTGCGGGGTAGAAACAGCAGCCTTCAACATAGGCTGGCAGGGGGAGCACCGAGGGGCACTGTGACAGCGATTCGCTGCAGCGAAGCCTTCCAGATCATCGCTTGGTAACAGACCAAGTGGACTTCTCATGCATCCCTTAGAGCAACAGATTATTCTGAGTTTCATTACATTATTTTGGATTTATTTGACGGAGGCAGTCATGGTCCAAGGGGCACAATCCTAGGAAACGGGTGGTGGAGCTGAGCGTAGTGACTACGTGTCTCCTAGAACTTATTTTTTTTAAAATTATTCTTCATTTTCAATTATTCAGATACAAATAATTCATAAAACAAATTCCAAACAAAAAACATCAATACAACAGAATGATGCACTAAAGAAGAAAACTATATACATAAACCAAATTCCGTACACCCCCCCCACCGCCTCCCCCAATCCAGTGCAATCAAGTCTAGCACAATTGCCAACATTTTCCCCAATTTTTCCCTAAACAGTGTGAATTTATTATCTCTTCTATAGATAGTATTCTCCATGTCAGCCAACTTGTGCATCTTCTCAACCCAGCCTTCAATCTTCGGTGCCACTGCTGATTTCCAACCAGTAAGAATCAATTTCTTACCAGTCATAGCACCTCGGAGCAACTTTTTTTTAAAAACTAATTGTCATGTCTTCCAGTAATTCATCATTCCCCAATATCAACGTTTTGAAATCTAAATATATCCTCTCATCCAGTAGCTTCTCGCAAATCACACCAAACTCTTGCAAAAACCACACACCCTTACACAATCCCACATCATATGTTCCAGAGTTCCCACTTGATGCACACAACACCAGCAATCACTGGTATCGGTGAGCCCTCTCATACACAATCTCTCCAGTGTCCAATATACCTCATTTAAGATTTTAATTTGCCGGAATCTTTCACCCAGACTCGTAGAACAGAGTTTAACATTCTGACACATCCTCACCCAAATCGCTGACGAAATGTCCCAACCAATTCTCCTGCTCCATTCATCTCTCAGCAACACATTCTCCTCATATTCAGCAACAATCTGACGATAAATCCTGCTGCCTAAACCTCCCTCGCCCTTTTTGGATTCAGTAGTGAAAAATTCCAGATTCAAAACTGTGCCCACCCCTCTATCACCTATGGCTCTCCTGAGCTTTCTATAATCCGAGATCGTAAATCCAATAATATTCAATTTTGCTTTAACATCCCTTGCCGTCAACCATTTCCCATCTTTAAACCGGTCAGCAATCCACATGACCCCTGCCAAAAACCATTCAGGCCAGAATATAATCTTACCATCCACACTGATACCAGCATTCAGCCAGATCAAAGCCCCTGGATCTTTAAGTGCATCAATCTTCATAAGATCACAACGTTTTCTCCAGGAGCTACGCAAAAATTCAGTGGTGGGATTCTTCACACAACCTTGACTCATCACAGTAGAAAGTAGTGCCTTTGGAGGCAGAGGCCCAGAAATGCCAGCTTCAGCAATCGCCCAATCGTCAGGGATATCATTAACTAAAGGGATAACAAAAATTTTGCCATGAAAGCTAGGTGGTACGCTCAAAAGTTAGGGACCCCAGACCCCCTTTTTCTAAAAGGCAGTTGCAATTTCCAAAGCTTCAATCTGGGCGGTTTATGATCCCACATAAATGCTTGCACAAGTATATCCACTTCCTTCCAAAAAGTGTGAGTTGATCTGTAAAGGTAACATTCCAAGTACATAATTAATCTTTGGAGTTGAAATCATTTTAAGGCGTTCATTTTCCCCCAAAGAGAAAGGTTTAGCATTCTCCAATGATCTAGATCTGATTTGAAATCTTTACATAAGTCCTTTAGATTTTCGTGAACAATATCTTCTACCTTAGGAGTCAACCATATTCCCAGGTAGAGCAGCCTGTAAGGACACCATTTGAAACCCACTGAAGATATTAACTGTTTGTTGCATGTCACTGTCAACGGCATCCCTTCGGATTTAGTCCAATTAACTTTGCAACCAGACGCTCGGTGGAAAGTTGATATGATATCCAAAGGTTCAGGCACTGAATTCTCCAAATCCCTCAAGATCAAAAGCAGGCATCCGCATAAACCACATTTTCTGTTGAAGTCCCCAGCAACTCACTCCACTCAGCCTACTCTCTTGTCTGAGCGCAATAGCCATAGCAATGACGAATAAAAAAGGTGACAAAGGACACCCTTGCCTCGTACCCCTCTGTAATTCAAAAGAGTCAGATCGTAATCCATTAGTATGTAAATCCACCGAAGGACTGGAGTATAATAATCTAATCCACAAGATAAATTTCAAACCAAATCCATCTCAATCATCACTGAATACAAGTAATTCCAGTTAACGCGGTCAAATGCCCGTTCCGTATCAAGTGAAAGCACCGCGATATCCTCCCTTGAGTCCACAGCAGACAACATCGTCTGGATCAGTTTCCGAATATTACTAGAGGTTCTTCTACGTTGAATAAAACCTGACTGGTTAGCATGAATCAAACGAGGAAGTAAGCTCTCCAATCTGGATGCCAGTATCTTAGATAAGATCTTATGATCTGTATTTAGTAAGCTAATCGGGCAATAGCTCAAAGGCAGGTTCTCATCTTCTCCTTTCTTTACAAAAACGGAAATAATTGCATAGCTTGTCAAGCGAGGTAAAAGGTCTGACTTCAAAGAAGAATCGAACATTTCCTTTCTCAGCGCCAGAGCCGAATAAGGCAATATTTTATAAAACAGAAGATTTGTCCATAGTCAAACGACCGATTGCACGTTTTAGCTCATCAATTGTAATGTTTTTTTCCAAAGACTTAAGGACAAACTCCGAAATTTTGGGAATCTTCAGTCCCCTAAGAAATTGATCTCATGCCCATTACTTCTGATTCATTTGTATGTAAGGCCTTATAATAGTTCTTGAAGGTATCATTGATCTTCTTCGGATCAAACCATTTTTGTCCCTTATCGATGTAATAGTTCTTTCAGAGTTTATTTTTCTCAATCTATAAACCAACCACCTGTCACACTTTTCTCCTTTCTCATAATATGAACCTTTCAGCTGATAAAGACTCGGCTCTTTCGGTTATCGGAGCATTCAATTGTTACTTCAAGCCACGTAGTTCCTTCATTTTCTCACATTGTCCCAGAGAACCCATAACATCACGTGATAGAGCCCAAATCTTTTAATGCAGATCAAGTCTATCCTTTTGTCCGCAAGACAAACCAAGAAGTATCCCCCTAAGAGTACACTTAAAGGTCTTGCAAATTAACTGTGGATTCAGTTCACCAATGTTATTTTCTTCCCTAAAAAAATCCACTTCCTTAACAATTTTCTCAAACAAGTTCTCATCCTTCAATATGGAAGTATTCATCTTTGACGTGAACGACCTAATGAGTGCAAAATCCAAATCGCAAGTATATGGTAACAATCGCATGGTCTGTCAAAATTATATTCCCAATTTTACCAGTACTGTAATTTTCTGCCATCTTCCCCGCAGTTAACATATCCAATCTGGAGTAGCTTGAGTAAAAACTGTATTCCCAAGCGGAAGGGTGTTCCAATCTCCAATTATCCTTAAGATTGTGTTCCTTTAACAACTCCTGCAGGGACAGATAATGATTATCCCTCAATTTGCGTAAGTTACATTGGCTTTTATCCTTTTCTGGATCCATGACCACGTTAAAGTCACCTCCCAAGATTATATTCGGTGAGCCCAAATCCTGAATTATTTGTGCCACTTGTCTAAAAAAGTATCCATCATCGACTGACGGTGACTTATTACAGAAGATCACCATTGCCCCTTGAATGTCCCTCATTATCTGAGATTACTTCAGCACTGTTAGAGGGGCGTTTCTGCGAATTAGAAATGCAACACCCCTGGACTTCGAGGTGTATGAAGATCCAAAAACCTTTCCAACCCAACCATTCTTCAAGGTTGCTTCAAGGTTGCTAGTTCTCCCTTCAAAATGTGCGTTTTCTGTAGGAATCAAACGTCACTTTCCGAATCACACAAATTGAGAATTTTCTTTCAACAAGGTTATTCAAACCATTCACATTCCACATCGTAATAATACACATTTTCTCACCAATCTTATCCATCTTTACTGCATCCAGCAATTCACACTCATGAGAAGGTACTAGGCACAATAAAAAACAAACTATAAAACTCAATACCCAACCTCCTGAACAAAAGCTAGACACCAGCAAGAGCTTTAACATATAATACAAACTATTAATTCCCCCAGGATCCTATACTCAAGGCTCCTCTCCTAATTTCTTCTGAACTCCATCCCCGCACATACAATTATTTTCTTTTCTTTTATAATTAACACCCCACTCCTTACTCCCCCCCAACTGGTAAACCAAAATTGTTATTACTAACACCAAACAAAATTGTAGATTTAAAATGACCAAATAAAATCAAAATATAAACACTATAAAAATACCCAAGGCAATTGCTGCGCATCATGTCTCCACGGATTAACCCACGGCCCAAACAAAACACACATTGACCACCTTTGTCTAGTATCCCTATATTGGAATACCTCCCTCGTTTTAGCATGAATTCTCAATGACATAAGTGCAGGAGCAAGAAAATATCTAAACAACTACCCAACATATGATATGTTACATATGTTATAGGAACAGTTCAACTGCTTTTGTATCTCCCAACCTGCCCCACCATGCAATCAAAAATGCACCCAACCGCCAGCCTATACTGTCAATAATTGAAACAAACACAGATATTATACCGCCAGGTTAGCAAAACCCCCACCACGCTACCAGAGTAATTGTTACTAACAATAATAAATGTATCCCCTGACTGGTCTGCAATATATGCACACGTCAGAATGATAAGCATTCAACCTTACTCAATGTAAACAATAATAGCTACATACATTCATCACATATAGTACCAATGCAACAAAGGTCAATGTACAGCTCTCAAGGGATGAAAGGGAAAGTTACATTCAAATCATTTACTGACAACACAAATTACAGGTACAGAAATCAACAAATAAAACTGTACTGAGCCAATGTCTCGTAAAACCCTATATATCACCCGTGAGCTGGAAAGTAAATTTTATTATAATACAATTATACTTACCTATGCAATTCTAATTTCCTGTAACCAATTGTGGTATCAGTATTAGACTGAAACATGGACGTACCACTCACCCACATAAGAGTAAGAGTGTGTAGCCTAAGGTGAGCACAAACCAAACAAATATCAGCACCTAGAGTAAAATCTTCTGTGTCAATCTCCCCACTCCACCACCATAATCCGACACAAATAAACATTTTATCAATAGTACCTATCTAGATCCAGAATTAAAAACGTGCATGTTGAAAATAGTTCCACCATTGGCCGAGTCAAATACAAACCCAACCCATCTCCCACCAGAGGCAAACTTTCTTCCCATAAAAGGTAGCCCAACCCCAAGTCAAGCCATTCATTCCCATTCCCCAGGGAGAGTAGAAGATAACATCCTTGACCAAATATGTAATTGGGAACCTTGGTGACTGTTAATCAGTGTATTTAAAGTAAAATCACAGATGAGAAATAATTGACTACTTACAAACCTGATATTATGTACCAGTATAAATTGGAGTTGATCAAATAAGAGAAAGGACTGATCCCGACCAGGCCTAGCCCATATGTCTCCTAGATCTTGACCACAAGACAGCGTATAAAAGGGGTTGGGGAGGTGAGTTTGGCATTAGGGTACAAAATGATGGGCTGAGGAGGAATATGCATAATGTAGAGAGGGTAGCTTGTCTTCCAAATATTAAGGAATTTTCCATAAAGACTAAGTGCAATTTCGTGAAGTTTTCTTTTTTTTCTCTTTAATTTGAAAAATATTTAAGTAAACTTGAATGGATATGTCATCACATTTTCAGATTTTTCCCTGTAATTGCAAACTTTTTTTCTCCCCCAAAAATTTAAAAATATTTCCATAGATTTTGAGTGCTTCTACTTATGAGTGGAGCGAAATGCTGAGTACAAGTCTTTGAATACTGTAAAGAAGTGCAAAGTAGACTATAAACGGAGCAAGAAGATGTGAAGCAAAAGAGCAGCAAGAGCACACAGGTGATGAAAGGAGGACCAGACCGAGAGACGGGGAATTTTGTAGGACTGGTGGGACGGAAAGGGAACAGAGCGGGCAACAGTGGGATACAGAGATTGGGCCAAGGACTGGAGATGGACGGGAGGGATGGCAGGAGAGAAGCACGTCCTATAAGTAATAGGGTGACTGGCTGAAATGTCAAGGGGAAATGCCGAAAGGGTGCGATGGCAAGAAGAGGAAACAGTCTGAAAGGAAAAGAGGATGTGGGGAGACAATGCATGGGTTGAGTAAAGGGACAGCATTACCAGCAGAGAGTGTCTGTATGGAATCGAGTGGGAAGGTAAGAAGGAGCATCCAAGGAGTCTTGTATGAATGATACAGCTGGAAAAGAAGAACAGGGTCTAGATAAAGAAAGCACAGAATAGAGTGACAGATGAGCAAGAGATGATTTGAGTAACTGTCAGAGAGGAACAGAGCCTCTATGGAATACTAGGTTGGAGGGGAGAGATCCGTAGGTAATAAAAGGGCAGGGACAGAAATGTAGCCAATGACAAAATGGAAAGTCGGTTGAGAAAGATGAGAGTAAGCAACAGGGGTCGAAATTAAGATTGGATAAGCAGGAACTCAAAGCAGCTCCTGGATATCCATCATTAACCAGAAGCTACCATTGTGGGAAAAGGAGCTAGCAGAGTTGCGCAAATCTAATTTTCACACAAGTCAGTGTGTCTTATGGTTTATGACTCCTTGTGCTTTAAATGCCATATAGAAGGGTGCTAATGTTTATTTATAGATTGTCCCAAACGCAACGAGTTGAATTCACATAGATACGTTTGTTCAGCATCAGTTTTCTTTGCGAGCCAAAAGTAGCTCCTGCTAGTTGTTGGTGTCAAGCTAACCAGGATATAAGCAGGAGCTAAATAGCTCCCAGCTGCCCTCAATTTCAAACCCCAAGCAAGGGCCTGTGTGCAGAATAGGATAAGGAGAAGAGACTGTGCATGTGGAGATGGAAGGACAGCATGAGGTGGAGGGGAGAGAGACAGTGTGTGATAGATAGGAGGGCAGACTGTGGATAGGAAATGTAGAGACACCAAATCCCTGCTCTCCTCACTCGATATCGGGATCTACCTTCCAAGACCCTCTTATCACCATGGAATACAAACACATTCAACATAAACTCTGCCTTTGAATCTAGGTGATACGTAGCACTGCTCTCTGTACATAAGCAGAACCCAGGATGTATACATTGTTGCTTGCACAGCTAGCCAATCCTCGCACACCGCACCTTTGCAATTTAGCGGAAGGCACAGGCTCAATTCCACACACCCTGCACTCACATATAACAAACACTATTTCACAACACCTCTGCCATAAGAATGAAGCTACTTTTAACAACAAAAATTCAAACTGTAGCTTCCCACATAATTCTCTATGTCCTTAAACACAATCCACTCGGTTTATTTCATAGTTTACTTCCACTGCGCCCATCCACAGACAATTCAGACATGGTTGACAAACAGGGTCTTGGCCACCTTCACATAACTTGAACAGCTGAAATGCACACACGCACAATAGCACCTCCCAATTGTCCCAATTTTGGACTCTGGTCCCTGCAAGGGCGTTCAACCAACAAGCACGTTGGCACCATAATTATGGTGAAAGGCGCTATACAAATGACAAAAATGAATGAATAAGGATGTGCCATAAAGCACATGGCAGGCAACAGAGCTTTCACGTTGCCTTTAGATTGAACCGTGGGCCAGAGAAAGCACAACACAGCACATTAGCCTATAGAGGCAAGTGGACAGAGTGAACCAGATCTAATACTGTTTTGCTCATCGAGCTATTTAGAATTGTAAAGGGTCTTCCTAGCACCCCGACACCACACAAAACAAAGATTAAAAAAATGCCAACTTCACGGCTTAATGCATACCAAGCTTGTCTTACATGTCACACAAGCAATCACATTTTAATATTACTGAGGCATGTGACAAATACATCAATTTCTGTGGGACGAGCGCCCTCAGGGGATTGTTGGAAATTATTGCAACGTTAATAAGAAATGATGGGCCATTTCGCCAGATAGAAACCACCTACATCTTACTCATTGTTGAAGCCACAAAGTCCTCTCCAACACCACAATATGTGTCACTCCTGTCAATCTCCGATTAAACTGCTGCAATCTTGGCTATAACGGATTTTTTGAGCTAGTAGCACATGTTGAAAAACACTGCAATCTTCGTTATAAGGGCATGACTGATTTAGTAGCAAATGTTGCAAAACACCGTGGTGTTTGCAGAACCGTCGACCTATTGTTGCGTCTTAACAGCAAGGGAATTGTCACTCGAGCTTAAAAACATTTCACCAATCTCCATAATCACGCAGATGTTTAGATGTTGGACACGTCTGGCAGGTTCATAAAGCGTAATGCAACACGACAAAGGGCAGCTAAGGGGCCCATTTCAAGTGCATCACCTTGTACGATTTACTTATTGGTGTAGCCGTTGCATTTCTAATGGTAAGACCAAGCGGGGAGCTGCCTAATGTGCAGAGACACTGCAAAGGCAGACTAGTGTCCGCCCCTTCAGGCTATTTGCATTTACTGAGCAATTAGGCTGTCTCGCAGAAATGACATACGTTGGAGGGAATAGAGAAAGAACAGAGGCAGTCCCCTGTGCAGTGTGCATTTACAATAGGGGGAAGTATTTATAATTAAAGAGCCTAGTGATGTGGTGATAAAGTAGGACCAATACCAGGGAAGATAAACGAGACCAAACATCAATAGAGAATAAGCGTTAGAGGCTGACCATGCAGTTGTTATACATAAGTCCAATAGTAACAAGGGAAGGTGGCATGGCCTGTAGTGGTAAACTGAGGTTAGTTAGTGGTCTGTGCTAGGGGCGTGGGAGAGTGACCCTTTGCAAGCTAACAGGTGAAGTTTAAGGTTGGTCATAAAGACATACATTTTTGGTCTAGCTTTGATATCAGTGGTAGGACATTCCAGTGGAGAGGGGATGGTAGTGAGAATCAGTAAAAGCGGGAGAAGGACAAAATGGTTGCGGTGAGAGAAGGAGCAAAGAGTACGAGAGGGAGAGTAGAAAGAGATGCAGTTAGCAAGGCAGAGTAGGAACCTTCGATAGATTTATAGAAAAGAGTAGGAATTTGAAGACAATGGCTTGGCATGGACTGCCATTCCGCAAGGTGAAGGTGTGGCAAGGTGGGGGTGGATCTTGGTAGGTTGTAAAAGGCGTGAGCGTAAAAGTTGAGAATTTTGCTTAAAGGATTAGAGGAGAGCAGGACTAGAGTGGTAGATTAAAGAGCAGCTTTGAACAAGAGTCTAATTAGCTTAGGTCAAGGGTAGAAGTTAGGGGTTTGGCTAAATGATGGGAGAGGTGGGGTGGATTTTCCTTATGTTAAGCAAATTAATCATAGTGGCAGTGGGACTAGCCATGATACATTGTTGGAGTCTTAGATTGCTGTCAAAGAGGACCCCACGTTTATGAGCCTTGGGTGACGGGAGTGAGGAGGTCAGGGAGAGTGAAGTTGGCATTGGAAGCTGGGCTATACACAACACTCATCTTGGAAGAGTTGAGCATTAGGCCGCACAGGGTTGTCCAACGGCATATTATAGTGAAGCATGTGGTGATGAGATCTGGAATAGCAGGGGCGAAGGATGGAATGGAGAACAAGAATTGGATTTCATCAGCGAACAGGTGGTAGCAAAAGCCAAAATATGAGTTCAGGTATACAGAATGAAGAGGAGTCGGCTAAGCACTGAGCTTTGGGTCACACCCACCGGGAGCGGTGAGGGGTAAGAGAGATTAGATTTCCAGCAGATGGAAACAGAGCAATTATAGATGGAATGCAACCCAGTTAACGGATGCTTCCATGAACACAAGGGAGGAGAGAATTTGGAGGAGGAACCAATGGCCCACAGTGTTCAATGCTGCAGAGAGGTCAAGACCCCAATGTTTTTGCATAATTAACATCCTAAATCCGTCAGCAGCAGAGGCGAGAAACCTGCTATGGCATCCCACATGCAGGCAGCATAGCCTTTGTTAATCAACCATCTCAAACATTACCACCTCTTTTTCAATCTAAAGATACCTTAATGTGGATGGGGCCCTGCTTTCCCGGGGCAACGTATGACCAGTAACCCTGTGCACCCCTTACGGAGGGACTTGCCACATCCGAGGGTGTAGGGAGGACGTAAGAGGCACTAAAATCACAAGCTGAACAAATAATAACAAAAGCCAAATCAAGACTACAGAGAAACAAACATCAGAGGGGAGGCATTGCTTAGAAATTGCGTTCACTTGCAAACACATCGTCAAGAATTAACCAAACATTGGGGTGGCTATTGCAGGAAACCCAATGGGATGCAATGGTGGCAATTTGCCACGTGGCTATCGGGTATCAGCAAATCTGGGTAAACTGGCTTGTTGGTGCTGAAGAATGGGCGTGGGTCAGGGATCCCAATACGGCCGACAGTCAGAGACTTTTATAGCAAGGTTAAAAATTCATCACTGTTCAACAATACAGATCACAAGTGCAGAATTAAGTGGAGGAGACAGGCAGCAGTTCAGCCAATGAAGTCAGACCACATGCAACAAAAAATAACCGCCATGTCCATACAAGCACCATGTCCCCAACAAACCTGTTCCATCAGCGTGAACTTTATTCTACAGCACAAAATTACCTCATTACCGTCCCACACCTTACATACTCAAAGCAGTTTAAAATGCGTTTCCAAATTTGCTGTGACTACATTATGGCTGAAATTATGGGTCTAAACTGCGGGCACAGACACTGGGTATTTAAAAGACAAGGTCGTTTTTTCCATGTCCACTACCTTCCACACATTTGCCCACCACATCGAGATAAGAGGACCTTATTGAGTTTTCAATTGTGGAGTCAATGCTGCATTTAGAAAGTGAAATCAATAGGACTGTAATTAGACCCACCTTCAGACAGAGCCCTTGCTCATCTTTATCCCCCAGCTAGATGACGAACAGGATCCATCGGGAGGCGAATCCCAAGTGTGTCCTTGCTCTGCTAGGATCTCTTTCCAATACAGGCCCTTTGGCAAATGCACTGCATGTGGATTATGCCCCACAAACTCTCCAAAATGAAGCAGGAGTTGCGATAAATAGGTTACTAAGTCGATGGGGTGGTCAGGTATTTTGTGCAACCTCTCTAATGGTATTATATAGTAAAGATGTATTTGCCCTCCACCAGATTTGTTACCAGCGTCATTCAAAATGTCAGACCCAAGTCTATCTCCCAATGTTGCATATACATCAGCATTTCCATGGGGTTCTCTCAATATAGGAGTCTATATGATCTGGAAATTCGCCTATACACCATTTTATGGTTTAGAATTTGCTCCAAAGGCGAATGTCTGCAACAATCTAGGCATTTTATGTACATGTTTAATGATTGGGTTCTACCAAGCCAGCATACCTCCAAATGATTCCACTTCTCTAAATCCCCTTTGATAGTCTCTAAAAGAGGATTTCTATAAAAGCTTGGAGGATCTCGGATGCTGCTTCTCAAACGCTACAAATTCCTCTAAAATCCTAATTATCTTTGGCAATGTGACTATACTATTTTCCATGAAGAAAAGCACATCATTCGCAAGTTAGACTTCATGAAACAAGCTTAGGTGCAACTTGTCTAGGCCCATCTGAGATAATGGCTTCACAATAAGAGCGAATAATAGATGCCAGAGGGGCTTTTTGCCTGTAAAGAGTTTAATCGGCAGACCTTTTGGTCCGAACCATTGTTTTTGGGATCTGGAAATTGCCATCACAACTATAAATAATGAAGTGCGAAACCACATTTTGTGACAACCAGATGTAGAAACAGCCAATTAGCCAGGTCAAATATTAAGATCATATCCAGTGGCAGAATTGCAAATGGCGTCCCAAATCACTTCTCCATCGTGATGGCGTTCAGTACCTTATGTATGTATAATTGTGCCTTTCCTGTTGGAGCTAAAACCAATTTAATCTGGATCTATTTGGCTTGGTCAAACCCTCGCCAGATGGTTGGCGAGGACTCTATTACATTGGATCTTTAACTGATTTTAGGATTAGGATACCAACTGATTCTACCATAGTAACAGCCGCACATCGCAAGGACAGAAAGGAGTTGAACAATCCCTCCATCTCCAGTGATTTAACCAAGATTTTAAACGCCCTGTAGAAACCACTTAAAAGCCTGAATAGGCTTTTAAGTGGTTTGATGTAATAGCCCATTCATTTTCCCCAACTTTTCTGTTTCAGTGAAGCCTGAATTTCATTAGCACGCGTCACATCTCAATTGAATTGTGAAGTTTGGCATGTGCCACATCTAGATAGAATTGAGAGGTTCTCACTGTCTACCATGTTATGAAACCTATGCCTTTTCTCCGATTATCTAGGAATTCTCAAATCTAGGTGTTTCTCATGGTCTACCACTTTGTGTAACTCAGGCCTTTTCTCATTGTCTACCATTTTGAGAACCCGAAGGAAACAACTAGGAAGCATAGACCCAGCATCAAACAGGAATCCCACGGAGGAACCCATGATCCCTACGTAATCGTCCCCAACCAGAGGGTGGGGGGGGGGCGACACCACGACCAGCCATGCCCACATACCGCTAGTCCACAGAGGAAACTTAGGTAGGTAAGAACCTCACACAGGAGGGTCAGGGAGGGACCAAAATCCTCTATCCTAAACTTTGCCAACTCCAGGACAGGGGAAACATGCCTCCATCAGCCAAGTAAAAATACCACTAAAGTGATACAGAGGAAACTGCCACTCCTCAACATCCCTACCAACTAGGCGGCCAAACAATTCTATCACACAGGATAATCATAGATATTAAGCGCAGAAACGCAAAGACAGAGGTAAGGAAAACCCGAAAAACCTGCAAACCCACCTCTAAAACCTCAACTTTCCACATACACTTCTCATACAGAAACTCACACAACCACATCTCTGCACAACAATCCGCACATACTTCACCACATCGCAACAGACTAACAACACATAACCCGGCAAAACAGCACATGGGAATTCGCACCGACCCAAAAACCGCACTTAAACTCAGCAAAAGTTGCAAACCGAACCAAAGCTGCCAACAGGACATCACAACTCACTTTACTATTCCCGCTACACCCTACTGATTCCCCATTGCCCCCCTTTTTTTCACACCCTTCTTTTAAGATCCACCAGAGCCCATGGGGACTACTCCGATGGTGATGGTGCGCGGTACAAAATACCTTTAGCAATGCAAGACATAGAGATCCTAAGAATTACTATTGTCCGCTATCATCCATGGCTTTCAGGTCATGAAAAGCAAAGAAGCAATCTCCCAACACCATAAATTATCTTCCTTCCTATGACGTATGGCACCCTTCACATCTCTTGGTGTGAGTATGAGGTTCCTTAAGCATTACATTGTGCGTTTATAGTGAATAGCATGCTCGTGTGGGGTTGCCCCTTAGAATAACAGCAGTGAGGTAGGAGACAGTTTGCTGTTAAGCAGAGTTGTCTTTGGTGTCCTCTAGAAGGTGGGAAGGCTGGAAAATTCTCCAAGACAAGGATTTAAAGCATTTAAGAGAAGAGGAAATTGGATCGCATGGTTTTAACTCTGTTTTGAATTTTGGCTTGCAGTTCTGATGCAAGGTTTAGAATGGTTTATGTTACTTACCTGTAACTATTTTTCTACAGCATGGGTCTGGCATGGATTCACATGCTGATGAATATTCCCAGTGGTTAGGCTCTGTGAAAGAAAAAACACATTCACTTAAAAACTGTATTTCTCCTCTAAACCAATCAATGTCCTCTGGGTCATACTGCCCCTATCCAATGACAGTCCTCTCCCCAAGCCCCTCCTCTGGAAGCCATCTTCAGATTTGGTCAGCACTTTAGTGGCAGCATGGCCAAGAAGAGCCAGCATGGCCAAGAAGAGCCACAGAGGGAGGGATTGCATGTGAATCTATGCCAGACCCATTCTGGAGAACAATAGTTACAGGTAAGTAACTTAAACCATCTCCAGCATGGGGTCTGGCATGGATTAACATGCTCACGAATAACGAATAAATAGCAGTACAACATTATACAACCACAGGAGGTGGCAAGGCTCGACAGAAGCAATTCATTCTTACCTCCAAAACATTCTCAGCTCAAGCGAACAGGTTGCGTACCACTGCTTGGCAGACTCTGGATTCCTCCCTGGAATCCCTGTCGACGCAGTAAAACTTTGTGAAGGTGTGCGTGGACCTCCATGTATCAGCCCTGCAGATGACCAGCAGGAGCACACCAGACAGGAACGTCGTTGCATCGATCGCTCTGGTGGTGTGGGCTCTCGGACGGCTGGGCAGCGGTTGGTTCGCCAGCCAATGACAGTGTGTGATGCAGCCAGAGAGCCACCTCGAAATGGAAGCCTTGGACAAGGCTTTCCCATGGTTCACAGGACCAAAGTTCACAAACAGTTGCAAGGTCTATCGAAATCTCTTTGTGCGCGTCACGTCGAACTTCATGGCATGAGCAATGTCCAGCGAGTGCAAGGCCCTTTCTGCGGGTGATGAAGGTTTTGGGGGGGAAAAACAGATAGCATCAAAGGCTCGCTGAGGTGGAATTCTGACAGAATTCGGCATGAAAGAAGGGTGCGTATGCAGCGCTACCCTCGATTTGTGGAAAGCCAGGTATGGTTGCTTGCAGGATAGGGCCTAGATCTCACCTACCCTCCTGTCAGAGGAGATAGCCACCAGGAAAGCAGTCTTCTACAAGAAGAACTTGAGAGGGGTCTGATGCATAGGCTCCAAGGGGGCGCTATTTGGCTCAACAGAACCACGCGAGTTCCCACGCCAGGGCAGGAGCATTCAATGGCGGGAAAGATTGAAAAAGTCCTTTCAGAAACTCCTTGACAAGTCGGTTGGACCAAAGCGACCATTTTCCTGGAGACCTGGTGTAGATGGAGATAGCCGCCAGATGCATCTTGATAGAGGCGTGCACCAGTCCGGCCAAGGATAGCAAGTATGGAAGGATCTGCGGGGCCGTGACCCAGAAAGGGGTACTCTAAGACCGGCAGCACATAGCGAAGCGCTTCCAATTGTGACCGTAGCATTTCAAAGTCGATGATGCTCTGGCCTTTGCAAGGACCTCCCTGCAGTCTCCGCAGGTAACTCTCATCCTCCAAACTCTAGGGCTGCAGGAGCCAGGCCCTCTGGTTTAGTCAGGCAAAGCACTTACACCCAGTTGCCTACTACTCTTGCAAGCGGACGCCTGCGGTCAAAAACCATACCATCACTGAGAAAGAGTTACTGGCCATTAAAGAAGCCTTTCTGAAATGGAGACATCTATGCTCCAAACACCCGTTGCAAGTATTTACGGATCCTAAAATCTACAGGCTTTAAGCACGGCTAAATGCACTAACGCACAAAAGGCTTGCTGGCATTTATTCTTATCTGCATAAGATTTCGTTATTACGTATTGGTCGGGTACCAAGATTGGTAAAGCAGACACATTGTCTCCTCAATTTGGTAGCGACACCATCTTGAGTCCAGAACATGTAATATACGTTTGTGCACTCCAACCTCTGGGCTTATTAGAGCGGCTATGTTCTTGGAGAACCTCGATTTCTCTTGATGATGTCCCATCTGGAATCAAAGAAAGGCAGGGCCTACCTGCAAGAGTCCTTGTTGTATCTTCAAAGAAGAGTTCGACAACACGTCGCGTTGACCTGGTGCCATGACACTAAGGTGGTAGACACCCAGCTTCCTAAAAACGTTGCATCTTCATAAAAGATGGACCTAGTGGCCATCCACAAGAGCTGGCGTGCACCAGTATACGCTTATGTGTACAGTTGGTAGTACTGCGAGGGCTCTGAAATGCGAGACGGACACAGAGTTTTCGCTTAAGTTGCCATTTTATTAAATAACAAGGGTGAGACAAACGCCCATCTTTCCCTAGCCTAGCAAGGATATCCCTGCCTAACAAACTAAGGCTAAAGAAAAATTACCTAATGTCCAAAAAGTTTCTGACCCTCACACTAAAAATTATACAGGAATTGTGGAGGTTTTAAACTCCACAGAATAACATACATTCAAAACCAAAAGTTAGAAACATTAATCCTTGTGACGAGGGTTGAATTCCCTTCCCCTGGATCAATTCGGGATTCTCTGGAACAAAGTTCAGTTTCAAAAAAGTTCAGTTCAATAACAAGAGTCCCAAACAATATAGGATACAAAGTTTTTTCCATTCAATATTTCCTTTCACTTGCCAAAGTGACTATCTTGCTTCCAAAGGTTTTCTCACACTTCAAAGCAATTGTTAATGTTTCCACAACCTCCTTTTTGGTAAACCAAAAGTCTTTTTCTCCAAAAAAAATGAATTCATAAATCAAATACAAATGTTTTCTTCTTTAAATGCCAATCACTTGTTAGCACATCAGACTTCTTCGTAACAGTTTTAGTCAGGATGATACATTCAAAAGAAACACTTTCGTTTATGCACCAGTCCCATCAAAACATGATGATGGAATTGACTTTTCCACAACAAACATTTTAACAGAACCAGAGTACTTTAAATCATCATCTTCCTGGTATACTCGCCTGCCAGGACTAACTACAATAGGCCCCTTTCCTGGATTACTTGCCTGCCAGGATAAAACTCCTACTACTACAATTTTTACTCTGTGGTAAGGTTTGTTCCAAATTCTCCACCCTAGAATCAGCAATGGGGAGATTCTAGCAACTGCTTCTCTGGGTAGACTTTTGACTGCTAACACAATTGGCTTATATCTTCTTCTAAATGGATATGTCACAAAAGGATAATGATGCTCTTGTAGGTCTGTTTGCCACAGGCAATGCAGGCTACAGTTCTCTCCCCCTTGATCCCTTTTACTCTCCCTCTTGACCCCTTTTACAAGGAGGGCTTTGCTACTGCAGTCTTTGATTTCTAGCTGTGCAACCTTTTGGCTGCTGGCAATGTTAGGTAGAATTCTCTCCCCTGGATATCCTTTCCTAGGAGAGTTGCACCCGGTTTGACTGCATTTCACTTTTGTTTGGCTTTGGCAATGCAGGTTACAATGTTCTCATATTTGGAATCCCTTGCACAGTTTGCCTTTTTATCACTTTTCTTTGGCAATGTGGGTTACAATATTACCCTATTTGGAGTAGGAGAGTTACGCCTGGTTTGCCAGTATTTTTAAAAAAATGTTATTACCTAGCAGTCTCTTTCGGAGCACTACGGGGTCACATACTTCAGGTCAACTCACTAGTAAGCATTGGCGTCTCTGGTATTGCTGCTTCAGTTGCTTCGCTCTTTGGGACCTCCTTTGTGTCGGACAGCGCTGGTCGGACGTTTGCCACTCGTGCTGACCTTCAATGGAGCTTTCACAGCTATGTGCACTCTCAGATGAAAATCCAATGCCGTAGCAGTGGAGTATAGAGCTTCTCTCTCTCACAGGATGGCTGGCTTCAATACTGCTTCCCGCTGCACGACCTCTGCATAACCAAGGCGACTCGACCTCTTTCTTGTACATAGCGTCCTGCTGCCGCTACAACTGTAACTCAAGCTTCTGCTTCTCCCTGCTGCTTCTTTCTCGCCCGCACCTGAATGGCCTTTAAATGTTTAAAGGTCCTGCTCAAGTGTTGGTCATTACAACTAGATCTCTCACAGCAGTTTACTAACCCTCCCGATTCCTCGTCTCACTACGAAGAGCACTTGGAGTCCATAATGTTTATTTAACCAATCTTGGGCGATTGGGAGGATTTACACTTAAGGGTTGGTTTCAAAAAAAGAGTTAATGTTCTTCCCTTGGATCTGAGATCTAAACATAAGGTAGAATCATAACTACAGGAAGTTATATTAACTTCCATGCCCTCCCCCCATGTACCATTTTCATGTTTATTAAAAGGGTCTTTATACCTGCACTTTGGCTAATTCTGGGAGAGGGAGCTTTACAGTGACAACATGCCATTAGATATTTAGGGATTAGGAAAATATCCTGAGAAGAGGATGAATGCTGCGCCTCTCCTAACGGGGTCCACACTTCCCCCTGATAGAAGGGAGGATCACATGGGAGGAGACGGCTAATACAACCTCCAGAGTTAGAATCAGGTAGCGGCTACCTTTCCCTCGCCACATTGTAGGAGATTTTAGTCTGGGGTTTTGTGATGACTCAGCAGGATTCACCACAGTACACAGTGTAAGAGAATGCCAGGTAAGCAATGGGGCTTTTACAAAGAATGCCCATACACACGCAACCTTGGCACGAGTCATTGATCTAGTAGTGAAGCTTCCACTTGTAAAGAAACACCATTCCATATTGATGGTCAGACTCATTTACCAAGATGTGACACTTGTAGTCTGTCAAGGTGTACCCAAGGCGGCAGACCTCACACGCTTTCCTTCTCGTCTTTCACCTACATGAGCTACCATCAGTATTCATATCCGATTGAGACGCACAGTTTACTTCAATGTTTTGTAAAGCATTAGCATTATCCTGGTTGGATATGGACTCTGTTTTCGTCAGTTTACCATCTTCAAACAGACGCCCAGACTGAAAGTCTAAACCAGACTCTGGAGCAGAATTTACAAAATGCTTTTGTCCACAAACAGTTGGCTATCCCTTCTCTGTACAGTAGAGTTTGCATATTATACAATGTGCTCTATTCCTCCATCAAGGTATCGCTATGTTTTGCATCTTATCGTCCTCAACCACAAATGTTGCCTGAACGTCTACAATGTTGTACTACGGCAGTGGCTGACAAAACTGCCCGTTATATACATTTTGTTCAGACAAGAATATTGGAAAAATTGCTCTTGGCGAGGAAGGCCCCGAAAAAAATGGGCCGATGGACACAGGTCTAACACTCCAGAGAATACATGTGGTTGCCCACCCAACATTTGAGACTCCCTGGATCTCATAAATTACTACAAAGTATGTGTGCCCATACCTTAAAGCTCAAACCAAGCACCCCATGGCCATGAGCTTGGACCTGCCCAAACCCTGGAAGATTCAGCTGGTCTCTAGACTGGCTCTGGTGCAAATGGCTTGGTCAAGATGCAAAAGTATGTCGGCTGCCTGTATTACTTTGTGGACTGAAAGAGGTATTGGCCAGAGGATCATACCTTGGAACCAGCCACCTATGCACATGCCCCCGACTAGTACCCCAATGTTTTCATCAACTAGGTCAATGGCCAGCCCTTGGGGAAGGGGTATGACATGCATTACTCACCATAATAGCATTTCTGATGATTGTATCTGCTTAGATTCACATGCTGTGCACATTGTCCGACATCCAGTGGTAACCGCGGAGTATTGCATCTCGTCTTTCGCGGACCGAATGGGGACGTCGGCATAGGCATACCTGTAACACTATCCCTATCGTGACGTGTAGTGTACCCAAAATCCCTCACGCGCTGAGGTCCCTCAGATTGTATTTTTTCTGCCATGAGTGAGCCCAAGGCTATTGTGAGTACATAAAGAGAGAAAGTAGTAAGACATCTATGTTTCTTCCACCCGAGCGGGGAGGCAGGGTGGGCGCATGTGAATCTAAGCAGATACAATCATCAGAAATGCTATTATGGTCAGTAATGTATGTTCTCTGATGCTTGTTAATCTGCATAGAATCACATGCTGTGCATAAACTAGCGAGCAGTACCCGGAGTTGGAGGTGGGTTGTGAGAAGGAACAGTACTGAAATGAGGTCATAATACTGCTTGTCCCACCTGAGAATCAGATCTGTTATGTTACTTGGCATTTATAAAGCGCCTTATGCATCATTGGTATGACCTCAAAGCGCTGGTAGGTTGAACGCCCTTGAGAACCGCAGTTCAAGTCGGTAGAGAGAGAGTGTTGTATGGTGCGTGGGCGCACCGGATAGGTGTGCAGCTGGTGTGGTTGTTGCATGATAGCTGCTTCTTAGCGGTAGTTGTGGTGCTGAGGAAATCAGTTGGAATGTGTTCAGTCTGGAGGGTGGACACCCAGACTGATTTCTGGCTGCATTAGGCCTGAGGAGACGCCCAAGCTAGCCGGTATGTGCTCAGCTAGCTGTGTATTATTGTCATGATTGCCTACCCCCGGGGACCCAGACCAAGTCCAGCAACCCCGGAAGCAGGCATCAAGTTATCCCAAGCAAGCCCAACAACCCCTGCTAGGGGCTATTTGGGTCCAGTCCTGGCGCCTATGGCGCTAGGCTCATATGGAGAGTCAGTCCTGGCAGCATAGGCGCCAGGCTCATAGATTAAAACTTACCTGATGCAGACCATGCTTCAAACTTACCTGATGCAGACCATGCTGCAAGAGCTCCAAGACAAAAGAGGCTTGGAAGGGACTACTTTACTTAGGGATTATTTTTTACTCGGGCGGGGCTGGGGAGGAATACTTACCTGGGACTACTTTGGGGGCTATTTAAACCACACCCGAAGAGCAGCACACGCTTTGCGTTATTCTGCATCCAGCAGCATAACGCTCACCGTGCCTGCAAATCTGCATCCAGGCTTCTGCCACGCCCGCCTCGAGTTTGGAGCTCCTAGAAAAAGGGAGAAAGAAGGAGAAAAGGTTAGAACAAGAGCAATACCTTTGATCCTTACCTGAATTCCCGATCCATCGCGCCTTCAAGCTGGAAGAAAGAAGCTATTTATGCGCGTCGCCTCGCCTGCTGCAGCGCTGCGCTGAACTCACCGGCCTTCGCAGCATCTTCACATTCCACCGCATCCTCCTGCATGTTCCCGCCGCACTCCGACACCTAAGGAGAAGACACTCGGGCGGGGCTGGGGAGGAATACTTACCTGGGACTACTTTGGGGGCTATTTAAACCACACCCGAAGAGCAGCACACGCTTTGCGTTATTCTGCATCCAGCAGCATAACGCTCACCGTGCCTGCAAATCTGCATCCAGGCTTCTGCCACGCCCGCCTCGAGTTTGGAGCTCCTAGAAAAAGGGAGAAAGAAGGAGAAAAGGTTAGAACAAGAGCAATACCTTTGATCCTTACCTGAATTCCCGATCCATCGCGCCTTCAAGCTGGAAGAAAGAAGCTATTTATGCGCGTCGCCTCGCCTGCTGCAGCGCTGCGCTGAACTCACCGGCCTTCGCAGCATCTTCACATTCCACCGCATCCTCCTGCATGTTCCCGCCGCACTCCGACACCTAAGGAGAAGACAAGAACAGCAAGGTGAGCCAAGGGAATACACAGAGGAATATTAGTTACCCCCCCATAGACTTACCTGATTTTACCACCGGGGGTACTATTCCTCTTCACGGGTCGGCGCAGCTTCCACTGCATCTTCGCCGAACCCCGGCCCCTAAGGGGAAACAAAAGGACAGCAAGGTGAAACAAAAGGGACTAATAAGGGGAACCCTCCTCACCACAATAGACTTACCTGATTTTACCGCCGGAGGTATTATTCCCCGAGACTTCATACTTTCTCTCAGCGCCTGAATAAGGGAGAAAGCAACAGGTTACATATTGACATTATTTTATCGAACTGTGTTGGAAAATACAAATCCTTACCAGAATACTACCGGTTGCCACGAGGAACTCTTCATTAGGGTCAAGCTGCAACCTGCAAGGAATCGGACAAGAGTGAACATCAGGCATTTGAACTCTTACGAACTTTATACTTACGGTGTCTTGCCGGGAATCTCTGAGTCAATATTGTTCTGTAACTCACCAATTCCTTCGAGCCAGTGAAGCAACTGGTTATCGACGTGCCCCTGCGCTCAATGCAGGATGGAGAGCTCATCTTTTCAAACCATCAGAAGAATATTCCTACGGCCAAGCAAACAAAGCTAGGTGGGCCAGTCCAGTCCGTCATCTCGGCCCTATGCATCACATTGGTGGAGACCGCAGCTGTCCAGTTCCGATCGACGCCTCTGTGGGAGCCAGGTGAGCGTAACAATTATTAGGATGATGAGGTGTTCATGGGGTCATGTTAGTAGGAGAACAGCTAGGCCAAATGAGTCATAGCATTGAATGGTGGTGTATAAGGGAGAGTAAGCGTAGTAGTGTGATATGGTGGTTATCAGTAATGTGCCTGCGACCAAGCACGAGAGCAGGACAGGGGGCGTACATAGCGGCATACGTATATAAAGCGACAGGATGGATGGAAGGATAGGGTAAACATGTGATACAGATAACATGGGGATACAAGAAGTTAGCATATACATAGCATAAATACGAGATGAAGAGCTATATCCACTCCATCCACTCTTATTTCCATCCACTCCATTCACTCTAGTGTATCCTTCCACTCCATCCACTTTTACATCCTTTCCATCTACTCCATCCTTTCCCTCCACTCCATCCTTTCCCTCCACTCCATCCTTTCCCTCCACTGCATCTTTTCCCTCCTTTCCATCCGTTCCATGCACTCCATCCGTTCCACGCACTCCATCCACTACATCTGTTCCATTCATTCCATTGTTCCGTCCTTTCCATCCACTCTATCCTTCGTCCATTCTATCTTTTCCATCCACTCCATCGAGTCTAATCCGTTCTATCCTCTTCATCCGTTCCATCCACTTTGTCCGTCCCATCCACTCCATCCGCTCTGCTAGGCCTGTTCCGCTCCGTTCCGTCCCTTCTGTCCTTTCCATCCATTCCGTCCCTTCGGTCCACGCAGTCCGATCCATCCACGCCGTCCGATCCATCCACGCCGTCCGATCCATCCACGCCGTCCGATCCATCCACGCCGTCCACTCTAAACGCTCCATCAGCTCGATCTGTTCCAACTATTCCATTCATTTCACTTACTCTATCCGTTTCGCTCAGTCTATTCGTTTTAGTTACACTATCCGTTTTAGTCTATCAGTTCCATCAGCTCTCTTTGCTCTTTTATTTTCTTTGTTCAAGCAACCTTGGATTTCCGTTTGTTGTGGCTATTCATTCTATTTGCTTTATCTGTTGATTCTTCAAGGGAAGAGCCTTGTTTTCTGTAATTTGTGGAATGACAGGTAGTCTTCGGTGCGTCGAATGTGGGTGGAAGCGAGTTCCATAAGGAGGGGGCCAGGGCTGAGAATGATGATCCTCCTAACCTGACTGAGTTGGTGTTTGGCATCACTAAAAGGAGGGCAGAGCTTGATCTTACAGTGCACCATGGGCGAGAGGGTTTTAGCTTGTCCTGTAGGTATAGAGGGCCGGTTTTATTCACTGCTCGGTGTGAAATGCCTAAAGTTTTGAAAGTCACCCTTCGTCCAACCGGGAGCCAGTGGAGAGTTCTGAGAGCTGGAGAGGTGTGGTCTCTTGGGCCAAGTGCTAGAAGCAGTTTGGCTGCAGCGTTTTGTGCTCATGAGATGGTATGCTTGGACCCCGAGGTAGAGGGAGTTGGCATAGTCCAGTCTAGACATTACAATAGATTGGACAGCGGCGAGTCTGTTGGGAAAGGAGAGGTACCAAAAATGTGTCTGAGAATTTTGAGGTGGTAATGGCAGGATTTAGAGACATTGATTTGGCGAGAGAGGCTAAGATCAGAGTCGAGAGTGCATCCAAGGTTTTTTACTGTGGTCGAGGGTGGATTGCCCATGGATGATGGCCATGGTAGAGGATGTGTGAGAAGATCAGTGTTTCCGCACACCCTGATTTCAGTTTTAGCGGGGTTTAAGTGGAGGTGGTTTATGGTCATTCATCGATCAATTTCAAGGAGGTAGGCTGCGAGGTCGTGCTGACAGTTGGGGTTTGAGTTGAGGAGTTTTAGGATTAAATGGGTGTCATCGGCGTAGTTGTAGCACAGGATATTGTGCAGGTGGATTATTCTTGGGAGGGTGGACATATAGAGGTTGAACAGGAGGGCTGATAGGCATGCTCCTTGTGTAACTCTGTTATTGACTGGTCGGGCGGTGGAAGCGAAGGTGGAGAGGAGGGTTGTTTCCTATTGTTGAGGAAGGATGCTATCCATTTGAGAGCGTTTCCATGGATTCCTCGAGAATGGAAGCGGTCGAGTATCGAGTGGCTGATTGTTTCAAAGGCAGCAAAGAAATCTAGAAGGATTAGTGCAGCGCATCCCGCAGAGTCTGCGGTGATCTTAAGGTCGTCCCAGATGGAGGTCAGAGTGGTTTCAGTTCCATGTCTAGGTCTGAAGCCCGATTGTGCAGGGTTTATGAGATTGTTGGATTCGACAAAGGCATTTACTTGGGAGTATGCAGTTCGATCGGTGAGTTTAGCAAGGAACCTGGTGTTTGAGATGGGGCGGTAGATTTTGGGGTCGAGGGAAGATTTTTTAGAAGAGATTTGACATGAGCAGTTTTGAAGGCGTCGGGAAAGATTCCTGAGGAGAGGGAGTCCTTTATGATGGTTCTTGCGTACTCTCCTGCGCAGGCGGATGAGAATTTTTCTTTGAGGATTGAAGCGGGGGAGGGCTCTAGGGGGGAGCCAGATGGTTTCCGGGCAGAGAGAAGTTTGAGAAATTGGTCTCTTGATATTGGTGTGAACAAGTCAAAAGTGGGTTGGGTTGTAGTAGGTGTGGCCGGCATAGGGGTGACTGGTAGGGCGGGTGGATTACCTGGCAGGGACATGGCAGCTAGTTTGTTGTTTAGTGAATTTGTTCTGTCAAGAGCAGTGGTGTGAAGTGGAGAGCGAGTGAGTCGCAGAGTGACTGAGATGGGGGTCGATTGGGTGGTGGTACAGGTTGGGCTGGTGAATTCAGAAATTTATTTTGTGGAGTTCCTTGCTAGGGTTTTTACAGTTGAGAATTAGGGAGTTGAAGTGGACTTTTTTTGCTTTTCGGATTTCGGCTTTGTAGTGGCGATGGTGCCTGGCCAGGTTGGATTTACTTAGGTTGGTTTGATCATTCCGCCATTTGCATTCAAGGAATTTATACAGTTGTTTTGCAGTCTTCAGTTCTGGTAAACCATCGAGGGATAAGGGCCGCTGCGAGTGGAGGCTTGGCAAGTCAGGGTGAGCGGGATTAATGAGATATTGAGCCACGAGTCCAAGGAGTCAGTGGTTAAGGGTTCATTACGTAGGGTGGTTGAGGGAGGAGTTTGGAGTAGGGCATTGGCTAGGTCAGGGAGGATTTTTAGTTTCTTCAGCATTTGCATAGATTTGGGGGTTCTGGTTCAAGAATGGGGAGGGGGTGGGCAAGCGAATGGTGAAGGGCACAATGAAGTGATCAGACCAGATAGGTGTAGGGGGCTTAGATGTATCTGGTCGTGGGAGCTAAAGATGGTATCAACGGTGTGTCCTTTAGAGTGAGTTGGGCCGTTCATGTGAAGGCAGAGGTTAGGTGCGTCTAGGGAGTCGACCGGTCATGGGGTTGGTGGGAATGTCGAGCCAGATATTGAAATCCCCTAGTAGAGTGAGGGTGGGATGGTTTATTTGGATGGTGGCTATCGCATCACAGAGGTTGCTTGAGAATTGTCTGTCATAGCCAGGGGGTCTGTAGATGATTAGGAAGCTGTGGGAGAACGATGGGGGGTAGAGATTGTTTGACGAGAATCGCAGGAAGGGATGATTGTCTGGGAGTCGATGATTGAGGCAGAGAAATGTGACTTGAAAACGATTGCTAGTCCTCCTCCTCTAGAGGGACGGTCGAGTCGGATGATGGAGTAGTCCGGGGGGGAGGGAGGCTTCATGGGCGATAGGGGCAAGCCATCGGAGAACCAGGTTTCCGTGATAAAGACTAGGTCTGGTGTTGTTACAGATCAGGCATTGACGAGGATGCATCTTACTTCGGCACGGGGGTAAGTTGTGGAGGTTTGGAGGGGTGGGAGGCTGAGAGAGGTGGGGGTTTGGGGTGAGGTGTGGGGTGAGGGGAGTGAGTGGAATCTGGGGGGTGAGGGAGGCGGGTTGGTCGATGGTGGTTGAGAAGAGAAGGTGGGCGGAGGAGGAGGTGGGCGTGGGGAGGATGGGGTTGGACGGGAGGGTGAGGGAGGACGGGTGGGAAGACGGATTTGAAGCTGGTGATTCAAGGGTGAAGCGTAAGGGGTCAGGGGTTCTAGGTGTGGTTGATGAAAATTCAAGGGAGAGGGGTTTGAAGCAGGGTGCGGAAGGGGAGGAGGGTGGTGGTGATGGTAGAGATTAAGGTGGTGGGTCGGGACAGGAGGGGCAAGGAGTAGTGGGAGATTGAAAGAGACCAGGATGGTTTCCTTTTTTCAGGGTTTTTATTGCAGTTGGGGTAAGTGAGAGGGTAGGTGGGGGGGTCTGAGGGCGATGGGGATGCGGCCACTGCTCTTGCCAGCGTGAGACATGCAGCTTTTAGGGAGGGGAAGGGATGAGGTTGGTGGAGGAGGTTAGAGGGAGTTGTCACGAGGAAAGGGCAGGGGGTGGTGGCGGGACGAGGTGCGTCTGGGGGTGGGCGGGCGATTCGTTGGTGGGGTAGAGAGTGCAGGCATGCTGGGGGGGTGGGCAGAAGGGATTGGAGGAACAGGGGTCTTCAGATGTTCAGTGCGCCATTGGGCTCCTCTGGCGTGATGGTTGGGTCGGCGGTGGGGTGAGTGCATGGTGGAGGGTGGGGTGGATTGGGATGGGGTTCTACTGGCTTGGGAGTTGGAAATAGGGTGGGTTGGGAGTGTGGTGGAGGGTGGGATGGTTTGGTATGGGGAGGGAATTAGGTGGATGGGGGAGGAGGTGCGCCAGAGGCGCTTTCTCTGGACCTAGCTAGGCGGGATGGACTCATGGCGTGGCGAGGGCGGAATTAGGGCTTGGTTATAATATCAAGATTCAACTATACCACAGTGATGCTAGTTGGGCACATTTTCTAAATCAACTATACTACAGTGACGCTATTAGGTACACTTTCTTGATTCAACTTTTCCACAGTGATGATATCGAGCACGCTTTATGAATTAAACTTTTAGCACAGTGATATTAAGCACGCTTTATAGATTAAACTTTTAGCACAGTGATGATGTTAGGCATATTTTCTAAATTCAACAATACCACAGTGGTGCTCTTAGGTACACTTTCTATATTCAGCTTTGCAGTGACACTAATTAGGCAAAGTTTCTAAATTCATCTATATCACACTTACGTTATTAGGCACGGCTTTTGGGTGATTTGCTGAAGAGAATTAAGAGTCTCATGCTCCTTTTTTGGCAGTCTTGAGGGCATCGTCGACTCCTTTACCAAAGAGATTTCTCTCCTCAACAGGCTTATTAATAAGAGCTGCCTGGGTTTCTGGCTTGAAACCAGAGTTCCTAAGCCAATCATGCCGTTTGTTCTTCAGTACATTTTGATTGACCTGCCTGCCCTCGGTCGCGATGGCGAGAAACTTTGTTCTGGCGGGCTCAGGTATCTCTTGGAGGCCTTCCTGCAGTAGGTTCCACTGTGCATCGGCATAACTAGCAAGAAATGTAGTATTGTTTGCTATGCACGTGGAAAAGGCAGCTGCCGTGGTGATCCGTTTTCCCAGGGCCTACAGCCTCTTTGACTCCTTATCAAGAGGTTCCTCTCATGTAGCAAGGGGGACCCGTGCCCGTTTACGGGTGGTGTTAACCACTAGTGAGTCGGTGGTGGCATGGCCCTTAATGGATACTATGGTCAGTAGGCGATGAGTGAAATAATTTCCCCACCCTCGGATTTTGGCGTGATTAAGGAAGGAGCCAGTCTCCTCTTTATAGAATTGAGAAGAAGTATGGCCTGGCTAGAGGGGGGCTTTTCTTTGAGGATATCTTCCACAAAGTCCTGTTCATGCAAAGCCTCCTGGGTGGCTATCTGAAAATATTCAGTTGCCTTCCTCAATATGGTGTTGAACGCTATCTGATCGTCCACTGGGGAAGCTTGGTGGGCCGGAGTGTAGGGAGGGGAATCCAAACATAGGACATCAGGGTCCTGGTCGTGAGTGGGGAGTGCCCATGGTTCCGTCTCACCCTGGCGACTGTCCTTCCAATCTCCTGTGGAATCTGCCTGGTCATCCACAGTGTAGTTCTGTAGGAAATTAGCTACGTCAACCTCATCATAAATGTCCTGATAAGTGTCCATCTGGATCTCATTTTAGGGAGGGATGGAAGCGTAATCCTCCTGAGAAGGTCCTAATTTTCATAGAAAATTTGAAGCAGGCACAGGGTCCTCCCGAGGTCTCTTGGGGGTAGGTTGCTCTGAAAAAGAGACAAACTTCTCCAACTTGTCCATACACCCTTTGAAGTTTTCTCTGGTCCATCTAGATGAACTAGAAGGGTCTAAGGGTGGAACAATTTCAATTTCCTCCCTAAGGCGTCGAAATTTGTCTCCACTAGCTCTAGACAAAGGCACAGAACTATTTTAGTAGTCCTTGCGGGCATCGGGGCGCGTCTTTCGACGTGTCCACGGGCCGCTCATTGCGCCTCGTCGTCTCCTTAGACCTCTCCTTCAGCCCCACTGCCGAAGCAATCCTAGCTATGCTTTCGGAGAGGTTTGGCAAATTGGGGCGAAGTGCCGGTTGACTAGGAGGCCTAGCGGTAGATTTTGCTCCTACCGGGGCCTTCGGGGCGTCGGAGCGTCAACTACGCATGCTTCGACGGCCGGATGTGTTTTGGAAGTAGTGCCCTTTGGTTTAGAAGGCCCAGTCGCAAGACGCTGCTGCGGATGCGGGGAAGGCCGCTGATCTTGAAGATCAGAGGATTCCGTCAAAATTTTCGGTGGTCCTGTTGGTGCTTTCACCAGTTTCGACGGTACCATCAAAACCGGGGTTGGGTGTTTAGTGTGGCTTCGATCTTGTACGCCCCTGTCGCCGGGTGTTATCCCCGTAGTGTGACTTGCATCAGGCCTAGCGGGTCGGGGAATGGCGTGGCGGACCTAGGAGTGTCCGTCGTGAGGTCGATGGCATCCGACATGGATGCCTGGTCATCACTAGTACCCCCGTCACTTTCGGCGGGTGCGGCGGTGGGGGAAGCAGATCCAGCCCGCGACATGCCATAGGCCGGCCACAGCTTAACGCGGCGCACCTTAAGGATATCTGGCCTTGCAAGAGGGGCAACACCTAAATGGTGTCCTTTCCATAGCGAAAGGCAATAAATGCGATGACCAGACCTAGAAGGCAAAGAGGGGGGAAAGAGGAGACACATAGCTGAAAGGATATGGCCACCCCGAACCCACTCTCTCTACTGTGTAGGCCGGCCAGAGGGCCCGGCAACGTGGACGGTTCCGCCGCCAGATCTTAGATGTCGAAAGTCCACCGCAGTCTTCAGCGAATTGCAGGAACCACCCTCTAAATGACTTAATAGGATAAATCGACAAAGTGATAAAGTCTCTCATGAAAGAGCTCTGCAATAGGGCGAACAGTAATCTGGGTGGAAAAAAACAATCTGAGAGACCTCGGCGCGTCAGGGATTTTGGGTACACTGCACGTCATGATAGGGATAGTGTTGGACACGCCAATGCCGACGTCCTCTTTCGTTCCCCGAAAGACAAAATGCAATACTCTGCGGTTACCACTGGATGTCGGACCATATGCACAGCATGTGATTCTAAGCAGATTAACAAGCATCAGAATGTCAGTTTACCCTCAAAGTGGCAGCTGAGTTTGCAGCAGGCATAGCACGGGTGTGTCCTATGGCGTCTTGAAGCATGGAGGGACTACATGTCTTGGTGTGCCGTGATATCGCCACAATGTACCGTGTCACAGCGATTAGGTGATGCGGACACTATGAGGCGCAACCGGCAGATCAGAATAAGTCATGAAACAGGGGACCCAACGCTCTACAATAGAGTACGTTTGCTGCTTGTTTAACTATTACTATGTCTGCCTGTACCCTGGTTACTTTACGATCCCTGTTCCTTTCTCCACTCCTCCTGTGCTGACTCCACGCTCACTTGACCTCTTGTGTGCCGACCCCGTTGCTTCTCTGGACTGTAAGTGGATGCCCCTGTTTGTTACTGGACATGGTTTACTAGCCCTCAACCTGAACTTTCGGGTTTCACCAGTGTATTGCGATTTTGACAGGTTGCCTTGATCTTGCACGATGGATGTTGTATGAGTAAGTCGGTCATTGGGATTTATGGAAGGCTTTTACCTTTTTGACTATCTTTACCGTTCATTAGCCGCATCTGCGTGTCGCCTCTTAGGCCCTGGTATTTTTACTCTTTTTATCACACCTCGACCCGTGTGCACGTTACCTGATCTATGGACTCAAGAGTTCAAGGAGGCATATAGTCTCCCACTAGGTTAACTGTGAATTTCCTTTATGCCCTAGGTAGTCGTTATTCCAGTTGTTCCATTCTGGGTCCCTTGTCTAACATAGCTGTATTTTCTCTCTGCAGCCTGGCGGCTCTCGTTTTTGGCGACTGCTTATTCCTCCCACCTTTTCACCCTCCCACCCCCCGGAAAATCCTGTACAAAAAGGGTTCCAACAGTGGGAAGGAAGAGGTAGGTAGGGCAATCCTCGCAAACTCTCCTCTTGGCAAAAGCTATCTGCCTGACAGAAGCCCGACACATTGTGCTTCTGTGGCCGTGGGCTGCATACTCACTGTGACTTAACAAGCTATCCAGTGACGTAGTTTATCTGCGTTGATGACTTTATATATTTCTCAAACTATTCCCTCCCTCGTCTGAACATTTCTTTTTCTAAGAAACTTGTAAACCTCACCAACTAAACATCATGAAGTCACACACTTGAGGCCTCCCACCTTGAAACAAAATGCCTCAGGTGTACAAATCATTACCCACCTAGATAACATGTATGGTCAGATACCATTTGCGTCTCGTTCTGCAAGCACCATCAATTAAGCACAACTCTTTGCCTTTTTCCACTCTCGTTTTCCACTCTCTCCCAACCAACCTTACCTGAACTTTCCCTTTCAGACCCAAAAGAGTGCCTAGAGACCATTCAAACGCCAGCAAGCAGTGCACATTATAAATCCCAATAACATATCCTAACAATGTAACATTTCTATTAATATAGCAAGCTCTTAAAATGTAGGATGTACACACATTGCAGCCTGCCTGAAAACAACAAAAGCTAATTAAAAAAATAAACGGGTAACAAAATCAATCTACTTTTGGATCACCTACAAAAAGTTGTAAAGATATTTTTCAGAAGTGGAAAGGCACCTTTAAAAAGGTGTGCCGTGCAGTGGACCTGGATATAAGAAAAAGACATTTACAGAGAAGCATGTGCATCTGAAAGACCAGTTGTGCTAGGCAGACAATCTGGTTAGGATTGCCTGCATTTTCAACATAACATATTACACAAAAATATGTTTTTTTTTTCTTTAAAAAGTCTTTCCTCATTTCTTTCTAGGCTGTAGAATATTTTTCTCAGCTTTGACTTTGGTCTGATGTCTTAGAAACATGCAGGTACTTCAGCTTCTGCATTGTGGGAGGCAGTCAGGAAAACGTCTTATTCCCCCAACAACGGTAACGAGCAAGTCATTCCACTACTCTCTTTCATTCAAGAGGTTCTGCATGGCGCCTCTAAATGATTAGAGTCAGGGAATTGGAGAACACCAGGTAATAATTAACCATCAAGAGGCTTTTCAGTTTCTGGTGTGGTCTCTACACCATGATCTTTATGGGATTAGTTAAGTGGTGTAAGCAATGGCCAAATTTACCACTGCACAGCAGAGATTGGAAAGTGGGGAGCTTTGAAGGCAGCTTTTGAAAGAGAAGGTCTGAGTTTCAGGGATGGGGGCAAAGTGATGGACACTGTCAGAGGAGGGGATGGCTCACTTAGAGTTTATATATTCACTACATGTATACCTGACAAATGCAAAATGGAAAAATAAAAATGTGTGTTAAGAAGGGGGTAGGGAGAAGCCCTCACCGCTTATTCTCACAGTATGCAGGTGTTTCTGTGATCCCTGTGTGGCCCCTCACCTGTTTTCTTTTGTTCCGGTTGTCCATGATCTTCCGCTTGAGAAATTTTGTCCTTTTCTGCAACTTCTTGTATTTGTGTCGGTTCATCTTCCTCCGGCGTATCTTTAGAACATTTTTACAGTGTATGCCATCCTGTCTGGCCTCTCCATCTGCCTCGCCCAACGGTGCAATGGGCTCAGCAGGCGGGCAGTCCAAAGAAGGGTTCAGGACAGAGGGATCATAGTTTATCTTTTCGTGGAGATCGATCACCTCCACCTTTGGCAGGGAGTAGCGAATGGTTAACCAGCTTTCTAGAGGTGTGATAGACAGTCTCCGAGGCACCAACAGGTCTTCTAGTTCTGGGTCCAGTGCATACCATCGTTGTGGGGGCCCTCCCCCCTTGCTCGTGTGCTGAGTGCTATAACTCACTCCAGCATTAGTAGATTGTAGACTTGATGACAAAGACCTTGACAGAAACGTGCCTAAAGAAAGAAAAAAGCTCCACTTAATCTGCAGATTAATTACGCATTATTGTAGAACAAACTCAGTACATCTTAATCACCTCTAGGCACTTTCTACCCAACCAAAAGTTGGCATGAAAATAGCTGGAAGGTTATTTATTTAGAAGAGCAGGCTACATGATTTTTTATGAACTGTAGGATATTTAGACACTGGCGTTTATAAGCAGAGCACCGAAATCCAGGGATAGAATTGGTTTAATGAAAACATATAACCACATTTGGAATTAAGATAGCTTTTGGGCTAAAAGTAGATGAGCATTGTGCTCCATTTGAGGGCAGATGTTTTATGCTTTGATTCAGATAGCAAGGAGCTTGGTCATTAATGCATCCTACCACATTCTTCCACTCATATCTCACTTACCTTTCTAATAACACACGTCGGTTGTAAGAGAAGAACAAAGTTAATGTGCTAGTCATATGGCCATGCTTGGAATTTGTGCCATTCAAAGTAGGGAAAATGTATGAAAGTGTCTGCATGCTTTGTGTTGGTCCAATGACACCTACAACAGGGAGAGATTGCACAAAGCCAAGGGTAGAAATCAGTCATCCATACTGCATGAATGAGGGTGTACTCCCATCAAATAGTAGATGATGTGCTCATTACCTGCAGCTGGCAGCTGCTTCTATTGATTTTGGTAATCTGTTATTCGGCCACTGCAGAATGAGGCCTGTGCTCCTGTGGAAGCAGTCAATAGTGTCAAAAACCAGAGGTCAACGAGAACTCAAGATTAAACAGGGCCCGTAATGTAAGTAAAAGCTGCCGATTAGCAGTCTATAGATTTAAGAAGCCATCAAACAGAAACGGTCTGTATCAGGTCCATGAGCACTAGTAACAAGCTGAAAATCCGATCCGATAAAAATTCCCTTGGCCTTGCTGCAGAACTTTCCACTTCATCGATTCAGGTGAGGACAATAACCATTCACCAGATTTCCACCTCCCCCTCTTCGACTTTGTGATCTTTCTACATGCTTAGATCCTTGCTGTTTTACTCTAATTTTAAGTTATAGTCTTAATATGCACGTTATGAAATTTCATTAGCAGTCTATGGTTGTGTTGAAAACGTTTACATTTAAATAGTAAATTACTACAGTTGAGTGCAGATCAACAAGGCGAAATTACCACCATTATCAGCTATTAGCCAGGCACAAAATGGCCACTCGCCCCCTCAATTCTCCACATGCACAACCCACACCATTTCTTACTTGCCAAGAGTCAATTACCAATGAATAATGGCAAGTACACATTTTGAGGGGTGTACTAGCCCAGCCCAAAACTGGAGGTCAGACATCAAAGTCCCTCACACCAGTGTTTGCCCCTATTTTTTTTTTTTTTTTATTTTACTTGCAAACAATTGAAAAAGATATTTTTTTTTAGCAAGGGAATGAAAAAGAAGACGCAAGCTAATTCAGTCCATCCTTGAAACAGGGGTTAGTCGTGGAAGCCCCTTTCCTCCTAGCCCGCTATTGATCGTCAAACAATGTTGCATAACACTTTACGACTGGAGAGGCCACCAGGGGGCGCAGGCAAGATGGCAGCCCGATCCTACTGCTCCCTGCAAAGCCCCAGGAAACCAGCGGAGTCATGCTGAGATTGATCTTCTGATCCCCGCGAACCATGAGATTCGGGCGGCGGAACCCGTAAGGAGCCCACCAGTCCTCCTCCGAAGATTTGAGGCCCCCCCAGGCCTGAGATATCTCGAGGCACGCAGCAACGCTTCACCCCCCAACGCGGCTCACCAGCACCAACAGGAGAGTTGGCCGCAGAGCTTCTCGCCGGCACGAGGGGGGAGGAGCCCAGCACCCCGCCGAGGCCACCCACACAGTAAAAACTGATCCTTCGGGATACCACCGCGGAGGAGCCCCTCCAGCTTTACGCAGGCATCCCCCCGCAGCCCGCCTCGCCTTCCGCTCCTGGAGGCAGTGAGGAGAGGTGCCGCGCGGCCCTCTGACTAACAGGAGCGCCGCCGTCCCTTCTCGCTCCCCTGCCCCCCGGGGACATTTAGGCACCGACCCAGGCCGACGCGGGAGCGCGCCCAGGCCCCCTCAGGAGACAACACAACAGGGCTCACAAGAAGCCCAGGCAACACCCCCCTTTGGGACTCCGCTCCCCCCCAGGTGAGGGCCCCCCACCCCCCGTGACCTGGGCCGACGCGGGTGCAAGCTACAAAACCATTATATTAAAAAAAGACAGTCACAAGGGGGCACCCCACCCCCCCCCGGAATTGAACTGCAGGGGGCCTAGGTGGATACTATCCAGCATCATCCCTGCACACTTCAGTCCACCCAGGCAGACCCCACCACCAACTTGGGCCGACGCAGGAGCGTGCCCGGGGCCCTCCCCCTTTCTCTCCACCCATTTGAGCCACGGTTTTGGACTGCCCCAGGGGACTATTTCAGTGCATAAGAGGACAGAATATCTGGGCACATACGAGGGACTTCAGACCGACTCTCCAGCACCCTAGAGTCGCTGGGATCCCCATTTGCTCCCCCACCAGCCAGAGCCCGACACAGAGGTCCCACTAGTGACAGGAGGAGGGCCACAGACAACCCCCTGGAGACACTTCTCTCCCTCCCCCCCTCACCACATGAGGGAGGCACAGGGGAGATGAAAACGACAAGGTGCTTGCAGAGGCATAGAATCCTTAACCTTTGAACCTGAAGACCCCTCGGAAACCCACAGTGGCGATTTAAAGGGAGCGCCTAATCAGCCCCAGGGAATCAATCTGAGCCCGAGACACCACCAGCGACGATTCCCTGACAACTGGAGAGATCGGGAACACGGGCAAAATAAGGCCCGAGGGGAAGTGTCGACCCCGACCCTCCTGGGGTGTACGAAGAGGTGCGCCAGCTGCACGTCGGGGAGGACGGCCCGCGGCGGTGGTGGAAGAATAGACCTGGGTAGTGGGGAGACATCACGAGGCACGTGAGGAAACCAAGGCCGCTTGGGGTAAACGGCACCCCATGAGTTGGAAGGAGACGTTAGCCAAATACTAATTTACACTAGGGCACCCAGATATGGAGACTGGTCCTTCCCCCCACTCCGACCCCAGACTTGCATGCCATCCAGGGCAGTATCCAAACAATTCTGGACGAAATAAGAGGGATGCGGTCCGATATGGGGGCTAAACTGTCCGACCTCACCGCAAAGGTCTCAACGTTGGAGGACCGTATTGAGGGGGTTGAAAACAATCAAGCTTCCACCGACCTCCTCGAGACACAGACTGAGGCTAGATTCAAGGAGATGCGACGCCACGAAGAGGACCTCCGCTTGAGGGTCGACGACATGGAAAATCGCAAAAGGAGAAATAATCTACGGATCTTTGGCCTGGTGGAGGCAGAAGGAGACTCAGGAAGGCAAAGTGCAGGGCATCATCAGGATTGTCCTGTGAATTGACTCTGGGGAAACGGTTGTGACTGACAGGACCCACCGAGCGGGTGGAGGTTGTAGAGGCCCGTGCTCGGACGGGAGGCGTGAGAAGTTATGTAGTTTGAAGTTTCCATACTTTACCCCCGAGTTCAAAGGGTGTTTTGGGGTCTGCAAGGAACGCGGCCCCACCGAGGAGCTCAAAATGAGGGGGCTGAACTGTTTTGGCATAGCCAGTAGGAGCGTAAGAAGAGCAGGAGGCCCTTGATAGACCCAGAGAGTAATTGATACTTGGGGACATCCCCGACGCGAAGACGGAAAGTTTTGTTGTTAAATTCCCGGGGCCAGGGTAGCAACCCTGGCGGTTCGTCGACTAACTCCGACGCGAGTTGGGCGAAGGAGACAAATGCCTTGTTGGATGGGTAAGGGAGGAGTGGAGGGGGGAGGAGAGTGAAGAGCAATGGGAACAACAGGTCATGGAACAACAAGTTACGCGAGGAGACGGACCAGGGGGACCACACTGTTATTCTAAAGGGCATGGGTAGCGACGACCATGGTTGAAGGTCGAATTGGCACGCTCAGCGTAAAGGGCCTAAATTCCCAGAACAAGCGCTCCCTGACAAGCAATATGTTTCGTAAGCAGAAACTGCTCGTCCTCTTCTTACAGGAAACACTATAGGAGGGGGGCTGAGTCGACGATAAAAGGGAAGGAAATAGGCAGGAATTTCTGGGCCTCCCATAAATCTTCCAAAAAGGAGGGGGTGGGCATTCTCTTGGGTAAATCAATGCACATTACCGAGGTGGAGACGAAAAGGGGCTTGGGGGGCAGATTTCTTGGTATAATAGTGGTCGCTGAGGGTAGGCAAATTACTTTGGCCACCTTATACGCGCCCAACACCGGTCAGGTCAAATTCATCCACAAGGTATTTCAGGTCATGGACGAATGGGCAGAGGGGGCAATGATTCTTGGTGGAGACTTTAACCTCATCACGGATACCCGCCTAGACTGGTGGACCGCTAAAGGGGTAGGGACAAAGGAACCCACAAAGGATAACCTCGCTATGAGGGATCTCCTGCAGGAATATTATTGGGTGGACGTCTGGCGAAAGTGTCATCAAGCTCCCGGGGGGTACACATTCTTCTCTCCACCACACCAAACGTATACTATAATTGACCTACTATTGGTGTCAGAGGAGGGATGATAAGTAGCCCATCAGTTGAGTCCATCACCTGGCCAGACGACAAACTACTTCTCATGGACTGGCGACTACAGGGTGCCACGAAATCATACAGATGGCACTGTAATGACACTCTCCTGAGAGATCAGGTATTTAAAGAATTTGTGCAAAAGGAGATTGAAGCCTACTTTACAACAAACGACACGGGAGAAACACCAATGGTCGCAGTCTGGGAGGCGGCCAAGGCCACTTTCCGGGGCCTCCTTATAGCAGAGGGTTCAAGGAGAAAGCAGGAGAGGCCCACATTGAATCTGGACTGCGGGGAGATCTGCGAGCCCTGAGGACACAGCTCACTAAGGGAGATATAGACCGGGCAACCCTTCTGGGGGAAATGAGAGAAAAGAGACAAGCCCTGCATACAGTCCTAATTGGTGAAGTGGTTAAAAAAATGAGATATGCTAAGCAGAGATACTACGAGAAGGGTGACAGAGTGGGGACCCTTCTAGCACATATGCTGAGGGGGAACAGGGCGGACAGACGGGTTGAGGGTATCAGAGAGGTGGGAGCTAATATCCAAACCAAAACTGAACATATAATACAGTCCTTTGCGAGGTTCTACCAAATACTATGCCAAACAGGAGGTAGGGTCCTTGGACGAGCTCCGTGAGTATCTTGAAGAGCACCCTCTCCCTCAACACACAGAACCGGAGAGGGAGGCCCTAGAGGGGGCTATAACGGAGGAGGAGGTAGAGCGGGCCATCAAACGACTAAAAGTAGGCAAGGCCCCGGGGGGGGTGGATATACAGCTGATTTCTTTAAACAATACCAATCGGTTTTGATACAGCCGATGACTAAGCTGTTCAACCAAATTAGGACCCCAGAGACCATCCCGCCAACATTCCTACAAGCCTTGATCACGGTCATACCAAAACCTGATAAGGACCCGACAGAGTTTGGATTTTACAGACCCATTTCACTTTTGAATGTGGACGCAAAGATATTCACCAGAATCCTGGCCACACGTCTGGAGAGGTGCCTCCCACGAATGATCCACCCGGACCAAGTAGGCTTTGTACTCAACAAGCAGGGCGCCGATAGCATGCGCAAAACCTTGCACATACGGAGCTCGAGGGAGGAGGGGGCCCCTCTCCTATCCCTGGATGCGGAGAAGGCGTTAGACAGGGTGAGCTGGTCCTTTATGGAGGGGGTCGTGTCGTCTCTGGGGATGGGGCCCAAGATGGCGTGGGTGGCTTTCCGCCCTTTACTCCAATCCCTCAGCAAGAGTAGTGGTCAATGGTGGCGAATCAGCAGTGTTCCCATTGGAGAGGGGCACCAGGCAGGGGTGTCCTCTATCTCCCCTCATTTATGCACTAGTGATGGAGCCATGGGCCATAGTGATTAGAGGTAATGAGAAGATCAAAGGCATTGGGATGGGGGACATGATTTGCAAAGTGAGTCTATTTGCAGATGACGTACTGCTCTACCTCTCTAACCCGTCCCAGTCGGTTCCTGAACAGCTTGGAACAATATGGGGCCCTTGCAGGTTACAAGGTAAACCTGGGGAAGTCGGTTGCATTCGTGGCAGGGCAGCTCAACGAAGTGGATAGACAATACATTGCGGACCTCCCGTTTTGCAACCGGGCAGAGGGCTTCTGTCATTTGGGGATCCAGCTGCCGCCAAATTTGGCTGATCTTTTTACAGCCAACTATCCACCCCTGTGGTCCGCAATCAAACGAGACATGGAAAGATGGGCAAAATCCGGTTTATCCTGGATGGCTCCACTCAACTCAATTAAAATGGTAATTCTCCCCAAATTCCTGTACCTATTCCAAATGCTCCCAACCCAGATACCGAGGCCATTTCTCCTTGAGATCAGACATGCCCTCCTGCGCTACCTTTGGGCGGGGAAGTCCCCTACAATTGCCTATGACGTACTCACAAGGCCCAAAGACGAGGGGGGGGGTGAACTTCCCAGTCCTAGACACATACTACAAGGCAGCCCGACTGAGAATCTTGGTCGACCACTTTGCACAGGGAACAATGAAACAATGGGTAGCATTGGACAACAAACTTTTTTCCCCGGTTACCCTCGATGAATGGCTGTGGGTCCCCAAGATACGTATCCCGAGGAGTATCCTGAATCATCCAGTGCTGGGGGTATTGTGGTCCATATGGAAAGAGGGCGGTTACTTTAGATGACTCAAGACATGGCCGTTGCCTCCGAGCTGCATTTGGGCTCCTCCACTGATGGACGGGATTGATGAACCACTAGCTTTTCAGCAATGGTATGAGGCGGGCCTGAGCGTTTCCCTCGGAGATCTCATGGACCACCTGGGCTTGAGCAACCTCTCCACATTCCGATTTTTGCAACTGAAAGGGGCACTCACCGAAAATAGATGGGGAGACACTCTTAGAAGGGATCTAACAGACTTCGAGAAACTCCTGAATACACATAAAGGCACCAAAGGGGTAATATCCAGGTCTATGGCATCTTACTACTGTCCACCCCAAGGGATCCCCCTCCCGCCCAGGTGCAGCAGGGAAAAGACCTAGGTACACCCATAACTGACAGGAGGTGGACCAAAATGTGTAGCCAGGCCAACCGCTCCACGGCTGCACCCCAATATCACCACCAGGCCTTGAAACTAATCCACAGATGGCATTACCCACCACAGAGGATAGCCAGAATGAGGAAGGGCAATGACCCACATTGTTGGATGTGCCACACTGAGGGGGGACTATGTACACATGTGGTGGAAATGTCACGTAGCACAAACTTACTGGAGTGAGGTCCTGCCCTGGATAAAAGAGGTGGACGGTATTGAAAGAACTCTATCCCCATGGTTGGTCTTGTTCGGCATTGAGGTTGAGGGAGGCCCGAAAGTGACACATGACCTCATGCTACAGGTCATGCTGGTCGCGGCCGGGTGTTGTTGGGCTCAAAGGTGAAAGGCTGCCCAACCTCCGGGGGGAAAAGGAGTGGGTTGTCAAACTCCGCGCCATATACGACAAGGAGTTCCTTACTCACTTGATTGATGAATCAAAGACCAATATTGAGGGTCTATGGCTCTCTTTCTTCGACAAATATGGGAGGGCGATCTGAGCTCAATGGAACATTTTAGAGCGACCACTTGAACTGGAGTTCAGCCTCACTGGACTCCGCCCCAAGGATCGGGGGGGCTTAACGAGGCGGAGGACTCAGCCCTGAGGCCCCGGGCCCTACGCTCTGAGCGCTTACACAAGGACTGCCTATTATTCGCAAAACATTTCATTATATTGTGTTGGACGCTTGCCGTATCTGTTATTTTATGAACCATGGCAGGGGAGAGGGAGGTGGGAGGGCGGGGGGGGGGGCGGGGGAAGAGTGACTGTAAAGGTTGTGCACGTATTTAACGCTATTTTTGATGATGTATGATTGTTTTAGAAATGTCATAACCCAAATATTTCAATAAAACTAAATTTTCAAAAAAACATTACGACTGAAATAACAAAGCCAGTCCTATTACTGTCCAGCAGCCTCTTCCACCACAATTCTGCATCAGATATACAGTATTCGATTTGCAAGGAACCAAAATGAGAAGCATTTATCTGTTAATGCTGGGCAGAACATGATCAAAGTTTCTACCGCTTTGCTGTCCTTGCAGACATGTGTTCAACTCCGTTATCCCACAAATTGCTCTTATTTCATTCGTGGGTAGAATATTTAGACGGATTCGCACAAATTGTTCCCTATAGTTCTTATCTGGGAATTGATTCCAGTATTTGCAAACGGAGTACAGTTTCCACGTACTTCCGGCAGCTGACGTTGCAGTCCCACCGGGGTCTGGTCGATCAAGACTACGTCATCTGCATACAGAAGACGTGAAATGGTGTCCCCACCGATTTTGTGGCGTTTTGCTTGCGTTTCGGCCAGGTCTGCTAAAAAGAAGCAAAATAAGGCTGGAGCCATCTGGCATCCCTATTTTACTCCTTTTGTTGTAATGATTTCTTTAGACAACAGACCAGCTTTGTTCAGCCTTACTCTCGTGTTTTGGTGGATGGCCTTAATCGGATCCAATATGGCCATTGGCCAATTTTTTTTTTCTTCTAGTTTAGTCCAAAGCCTCTTGCGCGATTTACGGTCAAAAGCTTGCAGCAAATCCACAAACCCCATAAAGATCTTGGATTTGCCGGTCTGTGCTCAGGCCTTCAATGTATTCAATAATAGGATATTGACTCATGTTCCAAGGCCCTTGACAAAACCCGTCTGTAAAGGATCGTTGCATCCGTTTTGTGCACTCCATTTCTGAAGATGATCCAGGAGTATTGCACCGCAGAGTTTGCCAATCACGTCGAGGAGGGCCCTAGGTCGAGAGTTTTTTGGCTCCTCACGATCTTCCTTTTTGAAAATAGGGACAACTATCGCTCTCCTCCATGAACCGGATAGTTGGTGGAGTAAAGTGACCCGAGTTAGTAATGCATGGATGAAACTCACCCACTCCTCAACGATTTCTTTCAACATGTGGTTTGTAAGACCATCTGGCTCCAGTGCCTGCGAACCATTTAGCTTTAGGATGCATCTTTGGATGTCATGGATGTCATTATCATAGGCCCAAGGTTCAAGATGTTGCACATGTGAGACATTTGGAATGGCGACTGGTTCGGCGAGATAGTTTTTAAATATATTTTATCCAGTTGTCTTTGCTTATTGGATTTGTTTGGTCATTTGTTGATTCTAGGGCAATCGATTTTATCAAGGACCAAAAGCTTCTAGAATCTTTAGATGCAAGAGTCTTAAGCATTGCTTCAGAGTCAGCCTGATACATTAAGCGTCCGCCAGTTCCAGTATTTTCTTTTCTCTCAGAGAAAGATTTCTTTATCTTCTGATGACAGCAAATTGTTTGCCCGTAGTTGAAGTTTTGTGACCACCCTTCTTCTCAGGACAAGCTCTTTGTTGACGATGACTTGTGAATGATGTTCCTGGCGTTTTTCTATTAATTCGGTATAGCTCTAAAAGCGGAGCATAATCAAGTCTCTTTGAAGTTTTTTTATATTGTCGTTTAGGATTTTAAATCGGGACCCACCGTTGCATACCTCCAGTGGCTCATGCATTTTTGGGCGTGTGTTGGAGGTTTGAAGCGACCACTCCAGAAGTAGTAGGTGGTGGTGGTCACTGTTAGATGTTTTGATGACTTTGAAAGTGTTCACCAGTGCTAAATAATTCCTCGAGACAAAGAACTAGTCGATTACTGACTAGCGGTCCATGCTTTCCCACAAAGTTGGCGGTATATCCCCTTGTGTGTTTCCATTCAACATGTTCATGTCTTTCCCGTCCATCAGCAAATGACACAATTTTCCCCTGGTGTGACCACCCTTTCGGTGTGATTTTTCTGCACCAGAAGGATGGTCTTCCAGTCCTCTTGTGTTGAGATCGCCACATATCACAACATATTGTGTCTGTTGGTTTAAGTAAGCGTCGTCGATTAAAGTTGCAATGTGGTTGATGAAAATCTCGTCTGCAATGAGCATGGAGTTCCAGTAAACATTTATCAATATCATGTTAGATGAAGATCTTTTTACTCCGTTCTCAGCGCCCTCGTCCCAGCTGATAAGAACTTCATGCGACAGAGAGCTGGACGAGATAGGTCCTGATAAAGTTAAAGGGCCATCAGATCAAACGGCTGATAAAAGGCCGGCCGACGGACGTCCGTGTGTTCCCTATGTTACCCGGCTAGACGAGATTTTGAAACTGTCCATAATAGGGGTCTGCTTGAACCATGTCTCTTGGAGACAGACCAAGTCAAAAACTCCCAGATTGACATCACTGGGTTTAGTGAGGTGGTTAAAGCCCCTAGTGTTCCAGGAGGCTAGTTTCAGAGAGGTCGAGCGATGATTTAAGTTGCCACCCTCTGGCAGTTGGTTTGCTGCATCATTTGTTCAAGGGAGCGGCTACAGATTGTTCTGAGAGGTCAATGCTCTCGATATCCATGACCAATCTTGCACTTTATTTCCTCCCTCATTTGTCTTTGGGACCATCGTCGAATTATGGACATGATGCAAGACAGGTTCTAATTTAGTATTGTTCCTGTGTTTTAATCCGGTCCCACCGGTTCCCTTCCCAATTTTAACAGATCCAGGTAAGTAGTGCTGCCGTTTGATGATTGTGTGTCTGTTACGCTATCATATTCGTTTGTGATTTTGAAGCTTTCCGGAATCTTTGACGGCAGTGATGTTTGTTTCTGTTCTGTCTGTGGGGCTGCGACAGATGTTAAGTTAAAGCCCAGCGTCAGAAGCTTTGCGGCCTCTTCCATATCATGTTTTTGACAACTGGAGAGACAATATAGAGGAAGATTGAATCCGTTCTTTGTTCGTCCTCAAATTCAATCATTTGGAGGTCTTCCGATGTTAAGTTGTCTCAATGCTGGAATACAGTATTCATCCATTCAGTCCATCACTGTTCTACGATTTAAAATTAGTTCATCATCTCCGTCTAATATTCTTTCAATTTTAATGGATTGATTTTTCGAGTTCAGTTTCGTCCTTAGTATATGTCGACTGGTGTTTTTACTAGCATTTGCTCTTCCGCTTATGTGTCTCGAACGGCCAGTCCCCTCCCTTGACTTAGTATCAATTCTCTGGTGGCACGGAGATCTATGGTTGTGTCGTTGGTTTTCTGTATTAGTTTGCCTATATCGATTTGGTCTCTCTAGTTGAGCAGGTATCGTTTTTCTACTGACATAGCCCCTACCTTGTGTTGGGTTAGGTTGACTTGTCGGCCCGGTAGGCCCTTCCACGTTACTAGGTTTGTTTAACTTTTTCCTTTTTTCAGCCATTGTTAAAAAAGGAGGCGATACAATAGAACTCTGCACACAGGCAGTGACATTTTCTGTGACTGAAGACTGGGAGTTAACCATAAACTGCTTTCAAGGGTCAGGGTTTTTTACCCTCGTTCCAAGTTCCCGGACTGAGGATATCTTTTCAACTGCCAGCGAGGTTTCGTGGGGAGATGTACCCCGAATGTTTGTTTTCCCGATAGCCCACATTGGGGTCGGTTTTGGTGCTGGTCTCTTGATTTGCTAGTCGTTTGGCTGTCTGTTGAAGGATGGTCTTGATTCGGGGATAAGATCTCTCTGTGAGTCCTTTGCCTCCAGAGCTCCATTTAGAGGCCTGCCTTTCTGGTTGAAGATTACATAAACTGGACTTTACGAGGCAATTTGGCCTTCCTCCAGGATTTGAATTTCATCATCCTTGTTTCCTCCGCTTTTGTCTTGATTGCGTCTCGTCTCGCCATGCATAATTTGCACTGGCTTTGTCATGTGTAGTGAATGGGACTGGTTGGTTTTGTCCCCAAACAAGTCCATGAGCTGTGAAGCACTTCGTGTTTGAGTTGATTTCGCTGAGGGTTCCCCATTAATAGGGCCCTTTGAACAGCAACCGTTACGTACTCCATCAGTCACATTTGCGTTTTCTGGGTGCTGCTCTTTTGCTGTAACAAAGCATTCCAAGAAGATAAGTTTGGTGTGCATCATCGCAAGGAGTGTCGTGTGGTCTTTTAGCAAGTCGTTAAGATGTTCATAAAGTTTCATAAATGGGGCGAGGGCGATGGTCATGGTGGGCATCATACTAAAGAGATCAGGCTTTTCTCGTTTGGTTTGCACACTCGGTTTTGGGGAAGTGGTGGATTGTTCGTTCCTCGTATTATTTAAAACCGTTTGGTCCGGACTATTAATAGAAAGTCCCTCACAATCATTTCTTCTGTCTGCAGACGAGTTTGATCAAATGACTTCACTGGCGGTACTCTCGAAAAGGTAAAATGCCTTCAGGGTCTGCCACAGTGCGTGCCACTGCACCTACACCTGCCAGTTCCTCCTAAGTCATCGAAGCATATTTGGTCGTTGTCCGTAGTCGGCGGAGAAACAGGAAATGTACTCCCCCCACCCCAATGCTAACCTGAAGATCGACTAGACTATCCAACTGGACTTCTGCCGTGGCTCCTCTGTTATGTTCAGTGGACCCAAACGTCATCTGTCCTGCCCTCAAACGAGCTTGCTTCGTGCCAGTATGAAGCCTCACGTTCGAGACGACGTGTTCAGGGGTCGGGTGATGTTATGAAAGGAGCTAAGTCGTAAGGGGTAGTTAGTTCATTTGATTTCAATGAAGGTTTTTCGCCTGCATCCAATGGATCCCCCATCATAGTCATTACACTGAGGGACTTGTTTTGTCACAAAGATGGAGGGTGTTATAGGGCAAGGTCGATGTCCTCTTGTAGCAATTTTGTGATACAGACGTGGCTTATTAGCCGTTTTTTGACTGCACCTTTACAGAGTTTTTGCCGTCCACCCTTCTTGTAGAGCCACAGCCTGCAAGTTGTTTGCCCAGTTTGAATAGGGGTAGGATTTGCTTAGGTCGCTGATTTGCCGCCTTATTTGGCCATGATAACGCTGTTTGCACGTTTGCCAGGTTTCCATCTCTCAGTTCGCTATGGCCCTTTTCATTAGCAGCGACATTCGACCCCTGATGTATATTTGCCATTTCCAGGTTTTGCTGTTCTTTTAACGGAAAGTCAGTTGGAATATGGGGGGGCAGCAAAGAATTTCTCGGCGAGTCCGTCTCAGTGGCATTGTCCGGTTGCACATTGTGAACCTCTGCCGCTATTTGCACATGTGGAACTGTAAAAACAAGCGCAGCCATAGGAATAGTGTCAGTCCACACTTTATTCCGGCCATCCGGTCGGGCTGGTGAAAATTCGCCACTCACCCCTATGGCCTTTCCCCGTTCAACACCATGTGGGGTGGCCTTACCAATGGGGCTTTCACGTCGCTGACCCCAGACAGTTCAGTGTCCTCCATAGTTGCACCCAAATAGCAGCAGTCCCTCTCCCAGTCTTTTGACATGAAACCTGTTCTCAGTTATCTTTCAAGACTGGGGATGTCACATCATTATCAAATAACCGTTCATTGTTAGGTGTTACGATAGAGTTGCATGTTACCTTATCTCCTTTGTCCCACTACGAGGGACAAGATTCGATGTTCCAAGGCGTAGGTGCAATTTCGTCGCCGTCCCGCTGGTTGCTCAAAGGTTCCCGGTACTCATTTGACAGCTTCTTTGGTTTTGCAGCAGAATTTGGCACCACCCCTTCCTTCAGGGACTTTGAGCTTCGGAGTGTTTGGCTTTAATCCATCGGTCCACTGGGTCACCAGACACTCAACCACACTCTGCCACGCTTTGCTACGCTGTATGGTTTTGAGAGCGAGCGTGAGCAGGAGGGGGAGTGTCAGACAGTAAAGTTGGTAGACAGTCAGCAAGTCCGTGAAGCACGTATCAGTGCATGCAGCAGGCAGCAGCAACAAGTGGCAATGAGTCTGCGGCAATAGTATGGAGAGAGTCTTCAGACGACCAGACACAAAGTGTTTTTCCCTATTCAACTAACACCAGTTGGTTCCCACTAAGAAATCATATATAGATGCAGAATTTAACATTAGTCATATCCAAATTTCAATATATACTGAAAGGGATATGAGTATAATCTGTACAGGTGTATAACTGGAAGCAGAGTGAGCGATGAGCTGCACCAACAGCTGGACACAAACATTTTAAAAATAGTGGCAAAAGGGAAGATCACTGTGGACATCACAGGAAACAGTGATAGAGCAGATGAAAGTGGACAGCTGTCAAGGGGGAAAAATAAGTAATCCGGTCAAATGCATTGACCTCCGATCAAACATTTAGAGAGGCAACTAAGAATGGAACAGAATGGCTGAATGCATTACAAATAGCTGAGAATACAGCTAAGTCAGTCCTGCTGCATCACCTTCATCAGCCAGTCTGTTAAATCATCCGGAAACAGATATCATTACACGTGTTCTTCCTGCTCGGTGAAATCCTGCTTGTTGGTTGGACTACTCAATAAATTGAGTTAAACATAGGGTGACCCCGATAATCAGTAGTGACTTCGGACAAAAGGTAGAAAGAATTAGGAGGTACTCAACCGCAGATTTCTTCAGGAACAGTCTAGCATAATGCATAGTAGATGTATTCATAGTAATGGAATACAATTCTGCAAGAAGGCATGGTTGTCCTTTCTATTAATCATTATTAAACTCTGTTTTTGAAAAACAAGAACTGTTTCAGTAGTTGACCCTTGCCCAGAAAGTATCTTTAAAATTCTCTGGCCTTCAATCTCCCACCACTTCCAGGACAATGTCAACAACTGTTAACACTTCTGGCATTGCCCCTTCACCACACAAAGAGGCTGTTGTTGCTGCCTTCATAAGGAAATTAGGACTCAGCCATTCTTCTCTCTGCAACAACAGATGTATCCAAGACCCATCACCCAATCTACTTGCAAAGGATGCTTTCCTTGGGAACAGCTCCAGTCCCACATCATGAACAATTACATCATCAATCCCTAGCAGTAAAGTTTACACCCTTGGATCAATATCAAATTGCTGTTTGCAAGAGGACCTTTGGATGTCAGCAGATGTTGGTGAATGCACTGATCATATAATTTTTAAGCAGCATTCAACATGGTCAACCAACACAGTCAACCAATAGCCATTCCGCAACTACAATCAATCTGTAGTGGACCTGCACCCTATGTCCTTGGTCCGGTTCTGAACTTTCTACGTTTCTTAAAAAGAGAAACAGAAAAGAGTAATGATCTGCACCTGATTGTTGGGCCCTATCACTGTTAATTATTGCATCCTAAATTCTCCTTTCATTATCTTCAACCGTCAGCCAACATCATCCGTTCCTTTTGCAATCAACTTCTACTTTTGCACTGATGAAACCGACAACCTACTCTACTTGATGGGAAAACATTGCCCAACAGATTCCAGCCACCACCTTGCCCCCGTTTACAATCAGTGAACCCATGGCTGCGCGCCAACTGGTTGAAATGGGATCCCTCCAAAAAACTGAAATCCTATAAATTGGGGACAACACTTACACCTGCAGGAAACGTCTCTGACCTGAGGCCCTTGACAACTGTCCCATTCCAAACAAGTCTGTTAAGATCTTGGTTTGGGCCTTGTAGTCTGTCCTTTAAAAGTGAAGCGTACAGAGTGTCATATGCGACTAAAAACCTTGGACTGAAGTAGTAATACAAAAATCAAAAGATGCACTAGACTAGCATTATTGCTGTTCTTTTTTGCACATGCATAAAACAGATTGTGCAAGAAAAAAAAACACCCCAAGAATTTCAAATTGATACAAGATTTCACTCCCATTCATCTGGTATAACATGGTCACAACATGCCACTGCTCATCTGATAAATATATTGCAATAATTCTTGGTTGTATATTTATACAGTTGTGGTTTTAATAAACTCAGGTTTAGAAATGCTCAAGGATTGTATTTTGTATACAAATTCTTACGTAAATACATATGTTGGGCCTGACTGGATTTTTAATCTACCTACTGTTTTCTGACACTATCTTGCATCTTTTTCCACAGGGATAGTGTTGTAGGCTTCCATTTTGTATCTCGCTGCTGTCTGGTGCCACTACCCTGCATCTTTTCCCAAAGGGATAGTGCTGTAGGCTTGCATTTTGAAGCCTACAGGCACTCAGTAAATATAGCACTCCATCTCAATGGAACATAGCCGTATCCCGTATGGGGCACAGCCACTCACCTGCAAACATCTGCAGCAATTCACTACTCTACTTCATAACGCACATTACCTCTGCCATTAAAACGCAGCTGAGTACCAAAACAAAAATGTGGTCCAGCGAAGCACATCAGTCTCCTTGATTCGCCTACTCTCCTGACAGTCTATCTATCACAGCACCCATCCACTAGCCACATCGCCATGGGCCGCCATCAGTGACTTAGCCACCCCTCCCTACCTTTGTGCTAGCTAAAATGGACATGCATTCTAAACATCCCCTTTCAATTCTCATACCCAAGACTTCGGTCCTCCAACGGCCTTCTCCCCACAGCGGTTTGAGGCCATACCAATACATTGGGCGCTATACAAATGCCATATAACATAACATTACAGCAGTGAGCTTTATCATCAGATCCTTCTTTCTCCATTTGAAACTTGGTTACTGAACATTCCCCTTTACTGACAGAAATGTTGACATTTGCTAACGAACAGTTAACAACTACCTCCGATGAAATTAATCAGACAAATGAAAACTTGATCAGGACATTTAGAAGAGATACTATACAGTAGAAGTAGGATATTGTTCACACTTGGCAAAAAAGCTTACCAAAGCTCTACAACAACAACAACATCATCAAAATCTAGTTATACATTAAGTGGATAGTTTGGAAAACAGGCCAAATCCTTGGTTAATGCAGCACAACATGGTTGCCTCTCATCCAAACATTACAGACCCTATTTTGACTTTGATGATCTTAGTGGGTCACAACAAGCTGGCTCTTTAGAAGGAGATGCTCAAATCAGTTCAAATCAGTAAGAGAGGGGAAAACAAAATATGTTGTGCAAAAAACAGATCCAAAAGAAACATTACTTGATAAATGATCATAGCTTAGATGCTATGAAACTAATTTGTGAGAAAAAGGAATACCATTTGTTCCATTAGGATACTACATTTTTCAAAGAAACAATTGATCTTTGATGAATTAGAAGACTAAGACTTAACACATTCTAGTGTAAGGACTGGTGATGATCCAGTATACAAATAATGTAATCCTAAAAGCACCTGTAATCATGTTTCCAGTTGCCACATGCAAGAAGGCCATTCAGTCATTTTGCCAAAGGCTTAGAGGAGAACCACAGAGCCAAATGTTTCCTTCGTTAACTTAGGCCATTTTAGGGAACGGATCATCAAGGGCAATCAGGGAAAGTTCAGGCGCCTCAGAGCACCATTCAAAAAAACCAAGATCCATTCTTAACACTATCAATCATACAAATTGGACACACCTCTGTCAAGGATTTTTAGTAAAGTTCCCCCGGAAGTCTGCCTGGCACTGTACAGCACGGGAGATCCTTAAACACAACTCATTTCTTTTAACTGTATGCCCTGATGAAGCTCTTCCATTTTGTCCTAGCACGGAAATGCAATGAAAGAATTTGGCAGACAGATTGCCTGTGCTAGTATGAATGAGGGGCAGTGAAGACATTTTCTCACTTACTATTTTGTTGCCCCTACCTACTATGCCAGAGTTCGAGCAACTTGCCTAACGCCCATATTAAGAGAGGCAGAGAGATGCTCAATTGCTGAGGCACTTGTCTCTGCTCTCGCTGAAAGCCAGCTTTGGTTTTTAGGGTATCCCAATACTTCAAGATATCCTGGAACCAAAGAGAGCATGTATTTTGCAGAACAGAAAGCAGTTACATTGCTTTGATAATCAATGGGCTTTTTAGTAATTTCTTAATGATGTGTGCGCGTGTGGGTTTCTCTATAGTACTGTTGTAATGGTGGTTTTTAGGGTAAATACAGCTATCGTTGTGTGTTTGTTAATTATCATTATATGTTTTCATTGTATGTGCTTTATATGCTTCAATTATCAAATGAAGACTGATTGTATGGTTTACTTTCAAATTATTTCTTTTGTTGATTACATTGTTTAGCTCTGCTGCTTTAGTTTATAAACCAGACATCTAAAGTGTTTCTTCTTGATCACACTATTTTCTTATTCATTCGGTCAATGGTGCATTACACTTTAGCCGTTTGGAATTTGTGGTTTCAAAATTGATAAGCGCCAACTGTTATTTTAGTGTAATATTGGTCTGTTCTGCTTAGCTTTAAAAGTTTACAACCTGCCTAATATCCATTATGCTGAGAACCTTTAATGTCATTGGTGAACCGTCCTGTGCCCATTACTACACAACATCGAACTGGTGCTTCTGTCGAGGAGGAGGAGCTGGTTAAAGTCACCTCTTACTACACAGACATTACTCCATTACAACAAGCTAATTTGACAATCAACCAGTTGTCTCCAAGTATATGAGCTTGTTAAGAAGACAACCACAAATAACAGACATTAGCTTTGTATTTTTGTCTTCATTTTCAGCTATTTTGACTTCCAGTGTTTCTGTTCCTTAATGAGTATTCAACCACGATTTAAGAGACAGAAATGTGATGGTATTACCCACTAGACCAGGGGGGAAAAACACTTGGATGGTCATATCGTGGTATCAAACCCTGGTATTAAAGGTTGTGAGAGTTTGCTTATCAAAATAAAAACAAATCCCAATACCTCGATTACTATATTTATCATCTATAGACCTCCGAAAGATGCGTCTCTATTTGAGGATCAATTTCTGGGTCTGGTAAATAATCTAACTAAATGCAAATCCCCCATTATCATTGTGGGTGACTTTTTTATTTTTGATTTGTGTTTAATCAGTTATGATTTTTACAAGGGGTGATGAATTATAGGAGTCTATGAAGATAGTTCCATCTGATAAGGTAGGTAGAGCTTCTATTTTCTCCATGGCGAGTTTTAAAAGCTTTGCTGCGGCGATAGTCCATCTAGTCTTTTCACCTGAAATCAGGCGGGTCCACCAAGTCTCTTCTTTCCATAACTTACAATCCGAGAACAACGGTGTGAGATATTTGGCTTGCGCTTCTCTAGTTGCTGAACAGGACATCAGTCAGTGCCTTACGGTTTCTTGATGCTGTTGTTCTGCATATAATCTGCATTCGTTTTGAGTTTGACATTGATCTTATTTCCAAAATTTCATGTGTCGGAATGTGGGAATGAATGTGCGTCTTAAGGTTTTATCTGGAAATTTGTTAATGTATGCTTTAGTTTCTTTTAATTTTCTAGCCGTTTTAGGTAGGTGGCTTAACAGTTTGTTACTTGCTGCCAATTCTTGGGTGTTAATCCAGTCCAGAGCGTCCATTTTTTTTTTTTTTATTTAACTCTGAGGGTTGGAAATTAAATCTTCCTCAGTGCAGATTATGGTTTCCAGTTGAAGTTTTTTTTGCAGTCACCCAGATGTTTAACATGTTGCAGCATCCTTTTTTGGCCTCCTGAGCGATCAGTTGGTAGACTGGCGGGCTTTCCGTCATCAGAATTTTCCTGTAAAGCTGCATACTGCTCTGTTCTACCATTGTTTTGTTCTATGTATAGCGCCATGTTATTAAGTTGCCTTTGGAGTCCGATGGGCGTTTGATCCAACAATATCATGTCGTCGGCATAGAGCAACTGTGAACACGCTGCAATTGCCGATTTTAGGGGGAAATGATCTTACCGTGGTCACAGAGTCTTTGTAATCCCCCAGAAAAGCGATGAACAAAGCAGGAGCCAGAGGACAACCCTGCTTTACCCCCATTTTGGAGGGTATTTCATCCGACAGAAGGCCCTGTTGACTATGTCGCACATGCATTTTTGTGTTGGTATGTAGATCAATCAAAAGGACCCGAGATGGAAGGCGGACACTTCCATGCTTCAAGGTTCTTCCAAAGTTTCTCGCGGTCCACTTCGTCAGAGTTAGGTCGATGAAGGCTAGGAAAACTCTGATCTTGCTTTTAATAATGCTTAAAAGCTTTATGTTCACAGATGTACTCGCGTTCTTCATAAAACCGTTTCAAACAGGTCAGCACATGGAGAAAGTCTAGTCCACGCCTGGAATCTTGAAAGAAGGAGGGTTGCAAAAACCTTTCCAATGATGTCTAGAAGGGCGATCAGACGATAGTTGTTCGGGTCTTTCCTACTGCCCTTCTTAAAAATAGGCACCACCACTGCAGAAGTCCACGAAGTTAAAATTGTTTTTAATTCCTTACAGCGACTGAAGATCTTGCTGATAAGCGTTTGTCCACTCCTCTGGATGAAGTTTTCGGTCTATATTTGTCAGACCGTCGGGACCTGGGGCTCTGGACGATTTCAGTTTCCGGATAACTCTTTTGATGTCTTCTTTGGCCGTTAAGTCTACCCATGCAGCACTGTTGGTTTTCTCAGGGGTCGGAGGATGCCCTCTTGAGAGTTCGAAAAGGCTCGTAAAGTGGTTCACCCATTTATTTTCACCCACTGAGTTTGTGAGTGTCTTGCTGGTTCGAGAGTCTGTGTTCTTTATTAAGGCCCAGAATTCTTGGGATTTCTTACTGCTCACAATTTTTAGCATTTCTTCTGCGTCGTGTTGCTATAGACTGATCCGGTGGTTTATAAACCATGATTTATAATTCTTAGTCTCCACAAGTAGAGCCGTTCTGGATTGGAGCGTGTTTTGCTTCATTGCCGTCCTTTTTAGTTTTCTTAGTTTGCTCCTTCTTTCGACCATAGCTTTATTATAATCATGATTTCTTGCTACACTTGGTTTCATTCTTGAGGTCGGTCCTACTTTGTATATTGATAGCAGAGGCTGGTAATTGACTGTTGATGCAATTTCGCCTTCTTCCCTGCTGGATGCTTGTTGCTTGCACTTTGTCAAGTCTGCAATAGTATTTATTGTGAGCCGCAGCCGGGTCTGTTGGTTGTTGACTTCAATGTTGGGCTTATAGGATGAGTTTAGAGGGCGCCTTGCGTTCCAGGACATGGTCAGCAGGTTGTGGTCGCTTTCTTCAGTTCTTATCACCTTGAAGGCTGGAATTAAAGGAAGTAATGCGTGGGGAAACAGAAATGTAGTCTAAAGTAGCCGACGAGGTGTCTCTCCCACTTAGGAATCTGAGGGTTGTCGGCCTGCAACAAAGACACGTTATGAAAGTTCTGCGAGTTCATTAGGTCTAACCACGCGGCCCCTCGTTCCTCAGCATGCGACCCCAGGTTTTCCACCGATTTGGTCAGATGAGGTTTTGCACATTTTGCATTAAGGTCGCCTCAGATAATTATATCCGTTACCTGATTGTCTACATATAGCTCGTCTATTGACTCCGCCACTGATGCACAGAAGTTTTTGTTCACAGTTCTTTGAGGATTCCAATAAAGGGTGATAATGGCCATTTGAGTCGTTTCCAACTTCCTACTCAGTCGTCTACGATGTTCCCAAGTTAGAAGTGTTACAAGCTGCGTGTAGGACTCCGATATCTTTTTTGTGATGTTGACCCCCGAGCCAGCACGCACCGCTAGGAGAAGGCCTGGCGATGGGTGGCCTAATAGTCCTTTAAAGGTGGGCAAAATTACAATCGTAAAGCCGCCAAGTGCAGGCTTTCCTCCAGCCAGGACTCCTGCAAGCAAAGAATGTCAAAAGCACCCAAGTCTGGACCTCCTGGTTGGGTCAAATGCGTGTGGCCTCTGGTGTTCCATGACCCCATTGTCAACGATGATGTTGTAACAATGTCAGGGGCATGCAAAGTTTCGTCTCGGCGCCTCAGATTTCGGTCGGATGGTTGCTATCTTGTAGACTTGATTGCAAGGGCTTTTGGTAGCCAAGCCCATATTAATTTCCTTGCCTTTTCTTCGTCAGCTTTTCTCATCGGTTTTCTCGAGTGTGTTTTGTGCCCAAATTCAGTAGATTTAGTTTCGGAAGTCACAGGGCCTCTTCCAGATGCCTTTTTTTTTAATGCCCCTTCTGACCTCAGATCTTCCCTTTTCGCGGACCGTAGACATCTGGCTCTTGATCTGTTCTCCTCCTTTTGGCCTTGACTAAGGTTATCTGGGTCAGGCCTCTTTAATTATTGATGAGTGAAACTGTGTTTTTGATCTATGGCTGATCGGGGCTGGTTGCCCCATCTGGAGTTTTTGTATAGCCCTTCGGGTTTTGGATGTGTAGCGGGAATTTTTATCACAGTCGCTCCCCCACTTTTGCGGGTGGGGTTTCCAGATTGTGTCTTTTTGATTTCAGTGAGCCGAAGTCCCATTTGCTGGAGTTCTCTGTCGACATCTTTCGGTAGGTCCTGCACCACACAAGCTTTTATGTGCAGATATGCTTTTGCTTTCTGCTCCCTGTGATAGGGTTCGATCAATGTGAAATCGTCTGTCTCCAGAGATCTCAGTTTCCGAACTTTAGAGAGTAGGTGTAAGACGGTTCTTCTATTCAGGACCATGTCTTCCTCGTTGCTCGACGTTTGTTCTAATTTGAAAATTCGAGTCTCTTTAGAGGGTTTATGATAGTTTTTAGCTTTGTGGGTGAGGCTTCTGCATATCTGGCTCTTTTTCTCGTCTGTGTGGTTTCCTTGACGTGGTACCGCTAGTTAGATCGATTGGACTCGACCGAGTTATCATCGCTAGTTCTAGTCCTATTTGTGGGAGTTGGATCATTGCGCTGACTCACAGGGACGATCTTTTTATGTGGCTTCATAGGTTTATTGGCGGTTGAGGTCCAGTCTGCTAAGTGGCCTAAATCTTTCCATTTGGCTTCAAGCGTCACAAAAGGTGACTAAAGGTTTTCTTTTTCTTTGTCATGCGACTTCGATTGCACCTCTTCCTCAGTCCAGCGCAGACCATTTGTTTCACTCGTCACCGGGGAGGTGGTCTCCTCTGTTTGTAGTTCGAGGTCTTGGGAGAGATGTTGCATTATGTCCATTAGAGATTGGTCCACCATGAAATCTTCAACTTTTTCCCGACGATTTCACCAAGTCCACCACACCTCCATCCGACGTGCGCTTACCTTTGAAGACTTTTGGTTTGATAGACTCCATACAGGTTTTCAGTGTGCCGGTACTTGGATCAGGCGTGTAATGGCCCGAGGCTGGATTTTCCTCCGTTGCTAGGCAAAGCGTCACTTGGCGCTTTTTGTCATTACCCGATTTTGCCTTTATTTTCATATTTTCAAAGATCGAGAAGCCTTTAGGTACATCAAATGAAACCTGTATTTTAGGAGAAACGTTTGATAACTCCTGAAAGGCGGCTTTTCGCTCTTGGTGGTCAGATTTCTGAACCGATGTGTTCAAGACTGAGCACTTATTTTGATGGCGATGTGGTTTTCTGAAGGTGCGGTCGAGCTGATCGCTGGAAAGTTGCTCAGTAAGGTTTAACTTGCATTGAATGGCGCTGTTCACCTGTCTCTTATGTGCTGAAGAAGTTGGATAGAGCTTGGTACAAAAGGAATTTCTTTTCCCACGTTGATTATTCTGAGGATTTTTGCTCTATGGCTGTTATATAGTCTTCCAGATGGATGAGCTTCGAATGCATCATCACGATGATAGTTGTCTGGTCCTTCAAAGTGTCGTTTAACGACTCAAAGCTTGCTGAAAGGTGCCAATGCGATTGTTAGGTTGACATGATAGTCAGGAGGTCTGGTTTCTTTGAAGGAGTATCTTTCGATGTCGTGCAAGGGATTTCGCTCGTTCTTCGGTTTCTAGTTGGATTGCACACCAAAGGGATACAATGGTGGTTGGGACTTAGAATGATACTTAACGGTTCACGTGGCTTAGTCACTCCTGCGATTGGTAAAGTTGGAGGTAAGTCTTTTTCGATCAGCGAGGTCTGAGGTAATAAGCTAGTAGGAGCTTCAGCAGCTTTTACCTTAGGTGAACCAGGCTCCTTAGGTTTATCCCTTAGGTGGCCGGTGACTGGCTTCGGGGGTTAATTCACTATTTGAGTCTCGTGCCGGCGGTACCGAGACCACTGGACCTTGATCTCCCCCAGACTCCGGTCTTTTCATCGGATGTAGCCTCTGCAAGATAGGTGGCGCAGACTGCGGGTCCTGCTCCACTGAAACACCGGACAATTTAGGCTGTATGTCAAGACTCTCTCCATGTTGCGTGTCAGTCTGAACATCTCTCGCAACCACCCACTCAGACTCCTTCGACAATGCTGGCCTTTGGCCAAATTCTCTTGAGGCGAGGGGGGGATGAAAGTACACAGTCTTTATTTGTCGATTGCAGCTCCAGTTTTCGTGATTTGTTTACTGGAAGTTTTTCCTGTACTGCCTCCAAAATTTCCACGTCTGATAATTCGACGGATGAGTCCTGTTTTCTTTTACACTGCTTCTTGAAGAAGTCTTTTAAAGCACTTGAAAGCAGGGGGCTGGGAAGGATGGTCCTGCCTGCCTCACCTTTTCTATTTAGCGGCAACTTTTTAATTCTTGGATTTTTATTTTCGGAGGCAACGGTAGGTCGACTTCCAAGCTTACCCACTTGGGGCAGGTGGTGAGTTTTCTCTTTCCCCTCTTGGTAAAAGTTTTTTTCGAAGTTTTGGGGGCAGGTTGATTCTTCGTGGGGCTCTCAGAGCTCTCTGTACCTGATGCAGACAGTCCCTGGTTATGAGCCTGATTCATGTTGATCGAACGTTTGCTTAGGGAATCCACAACTTGACAATCTAGTTCGGTTTCAGGCTCATCTGTCACAAGAGTTAATAAGACCCTTGGTCTTTTTAGCTTGGTGGAAAATGTCCAAGATGGGAGCAGCCAGGCCACCCTCTGTTTCTGCATGTACTAAAGCTAATGTCTTTAGACCCAGTCACGTCATCAGTGAGGGTGGTTGATCCAAAGTACCCTCAACTGGTGTTGACCAGGGTGGGGTTTCACTGGAAAGTGGGGATACCCCCACCTACACAGTTCCATAAGTTCTAATTATCCAGTCGGCCCTGATATGGGTGAGGCAGAGTCGTGTCTCGGGTGGGTCGCAATACAGTCCCCCCCAACTCCCAACTCGATGTCCATGGCCATACCGGAGCTTGCACTGCTCACAGCCACCAAGGGCGGCTTCGCCAGGGACCATCCTCCGGTAGTCCCTGCTGCAACGCCGCTGACAAATGCAAAGCCTTGGGGCGGGGCATAGTGCATGGGGTGGCCGTTAGGTCTAACTTCTCTCGATGGGACTTGCTGCTGATCGAGGATTTCATTACCTCGGCCGTGACTTTGATTGCTGCCGTACATGCGCCAAATGCGAGGTCTTCCTCACCTGAAGTTTGCAGCAGCGTAGCAGTGTCACTCGGAGGATCCTGGTGTGCCTGCTGCAGTGGGTCGGCTATCGAACAAGGTGAGAAGCTGGCGGTGTTGTCAGGAGCGGCCGGGCGCTTGCACCTACGGGGCGGGGAACTGCTGTCCTGATGCGGACGATAGCTTCTCAGACGACGTCCTTTTGCGTCGTCAACCGACTTGTTTCTCGGGGCGGGGTGGGGGCAAACAGGCCCACGCTGGGGAGTGCAGAGTCCATAGACTTCCAACAGACAGCTCCACGAATCGCGGTATGTAACGGGTTTATGTTTTCAGGATCTGCAGCTCTCGGCTCCCTCGAGTCCCGAGATCACTGCAGATCACTTTCTCTCCACTTTCCACTCCGCGTTCCGCGGCGGAATGGAGTATTTGAATACTTGCGTTCAAATGCAGTCACAGCTGCCACACCTCCAGCAGTAAACGTTGTGGATGATTTTAATTATTGGGCAGATTACAAGAAAAAATAAATTGGTACATTTTCTACTTGCAGCATTGAAAACACACAATGGATTAAAGACCCAACACATAGGGATGGTGATACTATCGACTGGGTCCTTACGCATCGGTTGGAGGTCTTAAATCCAGTTTGCTCACTCTGTCCATGGTCAGATCACCTTATGGTTAAGTTCACAGTATGTCTTCCTGATGCATCCGTCCGCTTGGACAAACTGCCAAGAATTTAGAAAAAATGCCTTAATTTTAGGAATATTTCCTCTTCCAAATTAATTTCACTCCTCAAATCTAAATTGCTCCCTCCTGACTCCTTTGAAAATGTTACACCTTTGGTTACTCATTTTTCATCTGCTATACCCTCTGTACCGAGGTGTTAGCCCCAGAAAAGAAAAAGTAATAAAACCAGAGACTCTAAAAAACACCTGGTTTAGTGATAATGTTCTTGAATCCAGATTGTTAAAAAGGACACTAGAGAGAGAATGGCGAAGAAATCCGTTATCCAAAGCACTCCCCAATTATAAAACTGCTGTGAAGAACTATGAGAATGTTATTATGGAGGAAAAATATAAACATTGTTAACACAAGAATATGCAACGCCAAATCAAGATCTGGTGAACTGTTTAAGAGCACTGACACCCATAATATCAAGCGGGACTCTGCTTGGTGTCAAATGATTGAAGAGAATTTTTGGCCATTAAAAAGCGATCCGAACAAAACAACTCTGTTCTAATATCTCATTGCAAGATGGATCAGCATCTGATGTTCCCACCATCAGTCATTAACATCGGAGTTTAAACAATGCTCCGAGGCAGAGATCCTTGAGATAGTTAACAACTTAAAACCTACATCCTGCAGGGGGGACATATGTGCGAGTGAATGAACTGGGAATATGGGCTTTGTGAGAGACTTTATTGAAGGGTTATGCTTCCTGTACACGTGATCACAGGACTGTGCAAGTGAATGAACTAGTATCGAGTTCCTTCAAATAGAGAAAGGGAGGACACATGCACATTCTTTGTGTCTACTGCTATTTGACCTTGCATTAGACCCCCTGGCTACAGCTTTTCAAAAATGACATGGACAAGCAGGGCATGGAGAAAAGGAATTAAAGATTTTATGATTTGCTAATGACATGCTTCTAAATATCTCAAAGTGCAAGGAGAGTGTACAGACAATCTTTGTGATTATTGAGGACTTGGATACAAGGGAGGAAGAATATTCAACATGTTGAAAGGAATAGCTCACTGGCTTATTAAATGCACATGAATTGGAATAACATACCTAGGAATATCCACCCCCCGCCCGTCCCGCCAGTATGATCTTGAACACTGTCCCTGTGACCTTTCAACCGCAAAACAAGGAAATTAAACTAAAGTGTGTGAGATGGAAACTACTATATCGAAGGTTTGAGGTAACAATACTTGTAATTAAAATTAACCTTCTTCTGCTGCCCCATATTTTATTCAAAATAATGGTCCAGTACAAGTTGGTGTACTTTCACAAATCGGAATTTTACTGTCCAGATTCCTATGGGAAGGCAAAAAGCCCAAACTGACGCTAAAGAAGACACAGTACCAGAGAAGGTTGGGGGTGTTGGCTTTCCAGATATCCAAGGCTATCAAAAGATTTTATAATCAAATGCAGAGTGAAAAGTTTCACATTGAAAGCTACTATTTAGACATAAAAGTCACTTGCCCACTTGCATAAATGTCGGTTTTCCACATTCACATAGCAGACTACTTCTTACTCACCGCGAGTAAATTATCACTAACCATTAGATAGTGTTGATTACTATGTTTGCAGCCTATAAAGAGACATAGAAAAAACATAAGCAATTTAGATGGCAGTCTCTGTGGGCTCCTGAAGAAAGGAAAGTATACAATGTGCTATGGGCGGGAGGAGAAAGTGAGGCAGAGTTCGAAATGTGGGGGTGCAGGGAGCGATTTAGCTCCTGCTTCTTGTCTAGAAGAGCATGGTTAGCTTGACACCAACGGCTACCAGGAGCTACTTTTGGCTCCCCACGCCAACTGATGGCGAACAAATACACCTTTGTGAATTTAACTCTGTGCATTTGGGACAATCTACAAATAAACATTAGGACACACCCATAGGACATGTAAAGCATAAGGGCTCATACATAACTGACATAACGATATGCTTATTCAATCTTAATTTCGATCCCTGGAAAGCATGCCAAATACTTTGTGACAAAGTTCCATGCTGGGATCTAGCAATAAAGGTGGGATGGCCATGTGAATTGAGGGCTGCCACACACCATGTGATGCTAGGTCCAGGGGCAATGTGAAGTAAGATTGAGAGCGATCCACACCTTGTCCCTTTAAGGGAATCCTGTGGTGCTCCCCCCCAAATTCTCTGGAACACCCGGATACCGCCAGCCCCATTTTACCTTAAAAGTTGTGGGCCCCCTACATTCCAGAAGGAGTCTGGGAAGGTCAATGCCGCACATGGCAGGATGCCCTTGCGATTAAAAGTACTCACCAGTATAAACATTCCACCCCCAATAGCATACAGACAGGATTTAACTAGTGGTATCAAAAGGATAAAGATCATGCTCTCCATGAACAAGAACAGCCAGACATTCGGTAAGAGTGTGCTTTGAGACTTAATAAGCACAGGCGCATAGGACCGTGTTCACGTGTGGAGTCAAAAGCTCCCAGATAGTGGGCCTGCACCCTGCATGTGCAGATCACAAATAGAAGCTGGATGCTGGCCTCCGAGGACTTTGCCCGCCTTCCTAGGCAGCACAGAGCAAAACTGCTAACAAACTCCCACTGACCAATCCAGTAGAAAGAACAATAATAGTAACAACTGACACACACTGACCAGCATGGCTCAGGGGGCAGAGCAAGGCATTATGTAAGTCGTTGACTTACGAGAAGTGGGATGGGCGTTTGGAGACAGAGCTCAAAAGTTCATAGGCGAGAGTGGAATGATCCGAAGTAGGAGGTTGGAGAGTCTCATACGGGAGGGAGGGGAAGATGCAAAGAGTAGCAAGTTGGTGGTGAGGGGGTACATTAGGGAGGTGAAGGAGAAGAGTAAGGAGGAGGTATTTCTCATGCTAAAGCATGGTTGAAGGGCAGTACACTGTAAGCAAAGAGGTACACTCTGAGCAAAGGGGGTGTGATCGGAGGCCAGGTTGCAGTACCAGTAGGTGGCAAAGCATCAAAGAGGTGGAGGAGCAGATAGGAAAGATGGCCCCTTAGAAACAAAACCATTGGGAGTCAGCGAGATGAGCGCGCCAAGCAATATCTCACAGAAATAGTATGTATGTTATTACCCTGACCCATCTCAAGTTGCTCACAACGCCCCTAGTGCAAGGCAGGTGGAGGTCAAGGCCTGAAGGAGAGACTCTTCTAGGTGTCAAGATGGAGGTCGAGACGCAGACAGAGGATACGATTGTTTGGAACCAAGAAAGAAGCAGGGACTGCGACTGACTTATTTGCTCATATGCCCAGGAAAGACCCTGAGCCAACGTGGCAGAGAACCAGATACTGTTTGTAGGAGGGAAAGTTGCCATGCTAGATTTTTGTTGGTTGTTTCAACGAAGAACATCTTTTGTTAAGACCCTAAATAAAGTCCTTTCCATTAAACACTATTTTGGTCTTTTGTTCTTGTATCCACCTCAGCCTTGTGACGCTCCACATAATTTACATCTACGTAGCATCACAACCACAACATCTGATTTGTGAAATCAGGATGCCAAAAGCAGATTGCAAAGAGAGAGTTACCCACTTGTTAAAACAGATTAAAAAAAGGTATCATCAACTTTAAATATATTCTAAATTAAAGGAGAGCCTACCCTTTCAAAGACATGAAAACGATATACCATCTCTACAGGCCACAGACCTGTGGGAATTCGCCAGAATGAAGAGAATGGAGGAAAATATGCCTGATGGAAGATAGTGAGAGATGCAGGGGACGGTTAAAGGTCAAAGTTTTGAATGAAAAGGATCGAATGACAAAAGGGTCGAATCAAAAGGACCGAAAACAAAAAGGGTCAATTTTTTTTTTTTGTTTTTTTTTTAAAGTGGTCCCCCCTAAACTCCCTTTTTGTGGTAAAAAACACTTTTTGCCTATACGGAAACCCAAAAAAAAATGTTTAAAAAAAAAATGCGACCCTTTTGTTTTAGGTCCGATTGATTCGACCCTATGGCATTCAATCCTTTTGGATTGGAAACTTTGACCGGACACCGCAGGGGAGGAGACACCAGCAGATAATGAAAAGGTAAACTTGGTGACATAAAGGTGTTTTTTTTTCCACCCAGCACATCTGAAGGAACAATGCAAAGTGCTTTCAGGAGAATAGACTTACCTAGGGGACAGAAGTGAACGCTAGAATAAGTGAAAATCTTTGGAGAAATGCCCTCGCAGATAACCAAGGGGTAAATGTGGATTTGAAGAGTATACTGTACTAACAAAGTTTATTTTGAGAATTGTGTTGATAGATGTGAAAATGTAGATTTTAAAGTTGGGGTCATGCAAGTGCTGGTGTGGGTTGGAGGTGATATTTACATCCATAGGTTACAAACCGGAACCCTGGTTCTACTCTTCTGGCACAGGTTTTCATCCTGCATCAATATTGTAACAAATATGACCCCAATGCCAGAACCCAAGACTATCCTTTTCAATTAAAATGACTGTTGTGATGGTTTCTCAGAGTCAGGTTATGGGTTCTGCGAAGCCAACCAAAAGGCACAATCATTTCACACTGAAGTCTTTCACTAAACTCACAATAGTACAGCGATTGAGCAGTTAGGCTTAGACTCAGGAGGCTTAGACTTCGTGAGATACAGTGAACAACATCTGTTAAGGAATAGAGGTTTGATAAGTACAAAAATATACTATGTTACAAACACAAGCAAGCATCAAGTTAAATATTACTGTTAAGAAAAAACGCTATTAAACATACGCAGCTACAGATGGCAACTGTTAGGGAGAATTCTCAGAAATGTGTTAATTCCCCTTCTACCTAGGACTTTTTATCTCATGTAAATGTAATATGATTTTTTCTCTGCGTTTCTTCTGACTTTGGAGTCAGACAAACTCCATAGGCATCATCTTTACATTGTGTCACACAGCACCTTCAGTGCAGTGGCAAGGTTTAAATACCTTCTCTTGGTGTAACTACGGTTTCCAAGAGCAGTGAAGTGAAATTGACTTTACTTACATTTTGTAACTTTCTAGACCCAGCACACACTATCTTACCATAAGGTGCTGGAGGGGTTACTTAGTATCCTCTGTGTCTAGTTTCTCATGTAACATTTTTATGTTACCCTTTCTACAATTAATGGCTGGTAGCAGTGGTTTACTTTTTACTATCATTGTGTGTTTTTACCACGGGCTGCGTTCGCAGCCACGGTAAGGCACCTATGGGTGCCCATTTCGTCAAAATGGCCCGGTCTTTTTTCGCTATTTGTTGATGGAAAGGTCCATCTTGAGATTTACTCTACGTGCCACACCAAGTTTGGTCCCTTTGTTAGTTTTGTCTTTGGTGGGCTTCGCAAGTGAAACCCGCCTCTGGCTCCAGTATGTCTGGCAGGGGCAGAAGTGAGGTAGGTGCCCAAAACTTCCTGTGGTTAATCCCCTTGGTTACAGGAATGCACCCAAAGGTGATTGGCCGGCTGGCTGTCTGGCAAGGAGAGCCACCCTGATGTGCGATTGGCAGCTAGGCTGGAATGATGGGAGAAACCTGCATAAAAAGGCAAAGTTTTTTGTCTTGGAAGGCAGAGTCGACCACTGGACGAAGGAATCCGGAGAACTTAGAAGAGAAGCCTGCTACAACTCCTGGACCGTTGGTTTGCCCAGTGAAGCCCTGCTGCTGTGCTGAAGCTCTGAATTTGCCTCGACTAGAGAAGCCCTGCAAGGACAACTTCTGCCTTTGAGTTGGTGGGACCAATCAACTCCAAAGTAAGCCCGTCCGGACATCCTCTTGAAGCTGATTGCATTACCAATGCTGCTGCTGCTTCTGGAACCAAAGAGCCAGGGAGAGGAACACTAGATTGTGTGCGTTGCCTATAAGTTGGACCCAAGCACTAGGAAGATCCTCTGGACTTCCCTGATGCAGGACTAACCAAGCCCGAGCCACCTCAAAAGAGTGTTGGACCCCAGAAGTAAGGAAAGTCTGAAGTGGTATCCGAGAACCGCAGTGTTGTTATTTGCTGTCAGACGCAAGGAGGTGAAACACTGAAGAACCGCTGAATTGAAGTTTGTCCATTGCTGCTGCTGACCTTCCCATTGCTGAGCAGGAATCCCCGACGTCCTCCCTCTTGTCCCCATGACTGAGGCTTAGGAACAACAGGATATGCAGAGCTGTACAGGAACAGAAGCAAGCTGGAACCATTTCTTCTAACCAGGGGTACTGTAAAGTCTAAGAGAACTTAGCTCTTGTTGTGTAGCCTTACTTGCTCTCAGTTGAGACCTGTTTCAGTTACCAGAGTTGCTAAAGCGTTGCCCCTCACATGCCTCTCAGCTTGTGGCCGTTCAAGTGTTCCATTTTCTAAAAGCATTGTGCAAGACTTTTACCTACCTGCAAAGAAGATCTTCAGCTCCCCCTGACATTGTGCAATTAACACTGGCTGCCCTGGCTCCCTGAGTGACTCCTCTTTACCTCTGACTTTGTGCTTTGGCCTTTCCCCCAGGAAAGGGTTAAACTTATTTGCCTTTGGAAGGTGTCTAACAGTACTTACCTGTTTATGAATTATTTGTTAACCTTTGTTTTATTCCTCTATTCTATCTTTTTCACCAAAATCAGTATTGCTCCAAATGTACCAGTGATAAATCAATGTCCACAGTGCCCTGGCTATTTAAGTCACCCGAGGGTGTATGAAGTGTCTCTGTGTCATCCTCAATGGGTATCGTCCGATTTAGATAAATTAAGAGTGTGTTTTGAAGTATATTTAAGTGTTACATGTGTTGCTCCCTTTCGGAAGAAGGCTTATATAACTGACTGTGAAATACATTAATAATTGTTTTATCAGGAAACCTTGAGTATAAGTGTTTATTTGAATAACTGTGTGAGGAAACAGTCACAACCTTACTGCTCACATTGACCCCTCTTGAGATAAGCCTGGCTGATCGACCACACTATCAACCTGTGTAGTTCAGACTTATACCAAAGGTTGGGTCCCTATTAACAGGAGGTCAAGGTTATTGTAGTGCACCCTAAGGGTACTGCATACAATCTTGCCTAACAGCAACACTGAGAAACTGCAAGGAGGTTTTTGAAAAAAACCTTCCTTTAGAATTCAACATAGTCAAAGGCATTATACACTGTAAACAGAGCATGTGTTGTGGGGAGGGTAAGATTTGTTTCTCCCAGTACTAAAAGAGCTACTATACCTTAACAAGTAAGGACAATGCTTAAGAATTCCATCCCTACCCTTTTCGGAGTTCAATTGGTTACAGGCCTGTGATCTTATAGAGCAGATTGCTGTAAAAGGGCACCGTAAAAATGGTCCCAGTTAAGCCTCCAAATATGGAAGGAAGAACTAGCAGTCTACAGGCTCTAGATGGCCAAAGAAAAGACTCCTGAACCTTTGTCCTAGTACGGAAGCTTCTTCTTAGATAAGAGCTTTATGCTTAATGCAAGTCAATTAGGATAAGGGTGCATACAAATAGAAAGTATCTGACACCCAGGCTCTGCCTTAACATCATGTGGCAGGTAATTGGTGGGTGCAAAGGTGCTCAGCATGGATTAAGTCACTAAAGGCTCACAGGCTGTGGGTGCAAGGCTTACACCGATGGTTGTGTCAGGACCTTGAAGAGACCACTGGATAGGGTGAACATGGCTTGATTTCAGTTGCTGCAGCCCAGGAGGTCTCCTCAGGAGCAGAAGGTGTTGGTTATGATGTAGGACAGGCTTAGTAGGCTGTCAGCAGTACTGCAGTCAGACTTTGAGTTGCAGCAGGTCCTTCCTCTGGGAAGGGGGGTACGGCAGCAGCATGGTGGCGAGTACTCAGCAGAGCTCTAAGCCAAGTTTCCAGCAGCAGGGTAGGAAGGGGTCAGTAGAAAGTTGCAGTCCTGTTCGAGGCAGATGCAGGCTAAATGCAGACCCAGCAAAAATTCCAACTTACAAAAAGCAATGGATACGGAGCACAGCTTCAGAATGGTTGGTCCCAGCAGTCCAGAGAAGGAAGGCACCTTCCCAGGTCTTCCAAGTCTATCTGAAGGCAGAGGCACAAAGCGCAGTGGTTGGTTTGGCCAAGTCTGGTAGCAGCATCAGTCGTTCCGCACGTCTCTGGTGGGCCTTCAGATGCTTAGATCTTGAAGCCAAGAATCTCAAAAGGCTCCATGTCCTCTCCTTTTATCCAGAATTTGGGCCAGTGGCTACAAAAGCAAATATATGGAATGGCACTGCAACATTCAAACATGTGAAGGCTATCATCAGGTACAATCTTCCACTTCACATTCTGCCCAGCAACAGGAATGCCCTAGCTAAGAGTTGAGTGAGACCAGACAGTACCAAAAACCCTGCTTCAACGAGTTCACAAACACAAAGCACTGGCAGCAAGTCAAGAGATGGCCTTCCATGGAAGTGAATTCCCTTATATGGCATGTTCTGACCTGAAGACCAAGGAAGAAGGCCAAGAAAGTAGATGGCACAAAGGACAGTGATTGTATCATGCAGGGCAGCCTTTCCGGGTATATGGCACTCAAAAAGGCATTAACGCAGAAAAGGACATACATCTGTACCAGAAAAAAGGTTAAAACAAATGATCACTGCCACCAGCCTGTTCAGTACACATCACAAAAGGAACTGTGATGTTAAAGAAAAAGAAAAAGGACACAAACTATCCCTGTGGAACTCCACCAAAGATGGCCTGTGCTGCATTGTAAATTTAAAAGATTAGGCCGATTCCTAGCACCGAAGTCCTGGCCACTACACTTCAAACTAAAAGTGTGAAGCAGCTGAGTGGGGAAAAAAGGGCCTCATCCCATAAAAACCAGCTTGGATACAGCCAAAAAGCAGTCAGTAGAGGGAAGCTGCAAAAAAGAAAAGAAAAAAAAATACATTCCCAACAATCAGTAAATATACAAAAACATAGGCGTTCCGTGTTAAGAAATCCTTGGCGCTGGGTAAGAGGGGAATCCTTAGAATATGGAAATCATAGCACAACTAAAGTGTGTCATGGCTTGTTGCCACCATGACCCTTCTGTTGCACAAGTTAACCATTTTAGCGTGGGTGGAACTAGTCAGAAACCCTGTATGACCAAAACAGATAAACATTGTTCTCAAATTCAGGGAACTCGGATCATTGTTCAGAGCTTGGACGTTTTCACATAAACGGCGTTATAAATGGGGATAACCACGGTTACAGTAAAAAACCAGTTGGGGAATGAAAGCGCATCACGTGAAAATAACCATGAAAATAACCAGAGTTATTTGAAGGTATTTACGGACAACCAGGATTATTTGTAGTACATTGCTAATATAACTGCGGTTATGGGAGAACATAAAAGTGGAATTTTACAGCTGCAGTGAGGTGGGGGTAATGGTGCAATATGGAAAAAAAGAACATAGCTAGTGTGACCAAAATAAACAGTGGTGTACCCACGGGCGAAGGCCATGGCCAGTGGGCCTGTTTAGGAAACCTATTGGAGCACTTATGGACACCTATGTAGGAAACCTATGTAGAGTGGCAACGGCTGAAGGTCATGTCTAGTGGGAGTGGAAGAAACCTATTGGAGTAACATGTAAAGGGGCCATGGCCAATGGTCATTGCCGAAGACCATGGCTAGTGAGTAAGAAAGAAAGATAGATAGTGTTTTGAAATAAACAGTTGGCACAGTCAAAGGCAGTGCTAACTGGCCAGGGCCAAAGGCCCTGACTAGTGGGTCCGAAAAACATGCATAGTGGCCACGGACCTAGTGGGTCAAAAAGAAACATAATGGGGGGAACATGTAGTGGAGGCATGGCCAAAGGAAGTTGCCACTGGCCATGGCCTAAGGCCATGGCTAGTGGAATGCAAAAAAATATATATATGTTACAACAAAGCCCTTGAAATTCACTGAAAAAACCTTAGTTAACATGCAGTTAAGTTGCACAGATTTAACATAATAAAACCCTTGAAATTCAGCGGATGTGGGAAATCATGGCCAGCTTAACTCAGAGAGTTCCAATTGCAAAGCCCATGAGCCCATACATATTATAAGAGAAGGGATTCACAATGACATTCAAAATGGCATTATGGGGGACATCAAAGGGGGGCTTGCAGAGTTAAGCTGGTCATAACCATCCCACATCTGCTGAATTTCAAGTGTTTTGTTGATTTAATCTGTGCAACATAACTGCACCTTAACTAAAATAAAATTCAGTGAATATATTACATCATAGAGCGGCGGTCGGAGCCTATAGTTGAGGTGAGTTGCGAGTTCCATTGGAAATAAAAAAAATTGACAATAACTTGAACCATGTGAAGGATTTTGCTGAAATTATGTAGACAATTGTATACTTTTGTACAGCAGAGAGGCTGAGTGATGCTAACCTTTGATTTGCTAGATGGAGATGGATGAAATTTTGCAAAGAAAAGGTTTGTCAATAGCCCCTCTAAACTGGACATGTTGGGAACATGTTTATTAAGAAAACATGAAAACGCCGTTTTCAGCCTACTCGCATTCATTTTCCTTTAGCGAAATATGGGGTAAGTCCATCAAGTCAGGTTTTAAAATATACAACAGGCATGGGGGGTGCTCCCCCCCTGTTTCTTGAAACCTTGGTGCTTTGCATTAGAGAGGCTTTTCAGAAATGAACATCTGCATTATTTTTTGCTCGATTAAAGATTTCCGCAATATTGCCAGGAGAAACCTCTAACGAAAGAACTCAAAATGCTATTTGGAGGAGGAAAAATGATGCCATCGAATTTTGGAATGAATTCCCCCATGCCCTTACTAAATCTAATAAAGTTCTCAACTTCAGAAAGAGACTCAAAACTCTACTGTTTATGTAGTCACTCCAATGGGAACGTCGATTATTCTGAAGCACAGCGCTTAGAGGGCCTGGCCGTAGGCGCTATATAAACACCAACAGCAATAACATCATGCTAGAGGTTGGAGAGTGGAAAAGGAGACACCATGTGAAATTGGAGATTTGGGGTGGGTTGGGGAACCAATTACTGGTAGAACATGTTTTACAGGGCAAGACTGTGGGAATCCCACAACATTAAAGCGGCAATGCCACAAGAGGCACTCAGAAAATAAATGTGCGTCACACAAAATGATGAGTGACGGGGGGAAATGGGAGAGGGTTAGGGAGGGGGAAAAAGCAAGTGAGTGGAGTGAGGGGTTGTGGAATAAACCAAAGGGGACTTTTAATTCAGAGCAATTTTTCCCATTATACCGAGGGAATTGGTGAACCTCTGCTTCGAAAGACATGGGGGTGCACCACTATTCCGGAGAACCACTGACTGCTCTACTGCAGGAATTTCTGTTTTTTGGAAACTATTATTGTGAAATGATTGCAGGAATAAGGAATTTGAAAAAAAAAGGTTTAACATCTCGAGTGCCTACATGTACTGGGCAGTGGGCAATGGGTGTTGGTAACAAAGTGATGGTTTGGCATTTGCAGTGGCCATGGCTAGTGGGCCCAAAAGGAAGTTATTAGTGCAATACCCAACAGAGGTCACAGCCGAATGCCATAGCTAGTGAGACCTCAAACTATGCAACATGTTCGGCCACTGGCCATGGCTGAAGGCCATAACTAGTGGGCCCAAAAGAAAACTATTGGTAGAAACTGTGCACCGGCCATGGCTAGTGGGCCCTGAGGAAACTAAGATATAGCAAAACCCTTGAAAAACAGTGAAAAACCATTTGTTAAGTGAGTTAATGTAATCAGATTTAATGCAACAAACCCCCTGGAAATTCAGCACTCGTTTCAATCAAGTCCACCTCGGGGAACAGAAATGTGTCACAAGAACAAAACAGTCATAGGAGGTCATGGTGACGAGGGGGCCAGGGAGGCTAAAAAGCAATTGCGAAGAGTGGAGGGACCATGGAAAGAGGAGGGGGGGCACTTGGTGAATGCCTGCGAGGACCGGGAAGAGTTTGGAATGTTCACACATTATCGGGGGTATACCGGGGGCGGGTAATCCCACAGGCATGGGTAGTTCAATTCTCCTCCATGTGTAGTTCATTGTCATTAACAGGGGAATTCCACGGGAATGGGGACAGAGTGAGAATATATTACACAGCCACAGTAGTGGCTGTGTAATTATGGTTAAGTTGCTGTTTCCATAGGAAGAGCACTTTCTGGGCGGCTTATAACTCTGCTCCCCCTGGACGAATCCTCACCAAACTTTGCAAAAAAAAGTATATGGCCCACTTTGAATTTTTCTGCAAAGTTTGGTGATGTTTGGTCCAGGGGGGAAAAGTTATAGGGGGGGTCCCAAAGCGTCTTTTTTTGCCATAGACTGAATGGGGGAAAAACTTTGCACACGCCTACAGCCCAAACCGCTGGACGGATTTTCACCAAATCTGCGGCAGGAGCTGGAGCTTGGTCCCGAAAGCGTGCTTTTGTACATTTGGTGCCAATCCATGCAGTCGTTTTCTGTAAAACGACCAAAAACTATGGCTCAAAAAATTAGTGATATCTATGTCCGCTCCGCTGTCACACTTCCCTGTTCGCTCTGCCGACAAGATAATGATTGGCTAATCTGTAGCGTCATGTCCGCGGACATGTGACGCGTTCACTGATTGGATGTTCACCAGCGTGAACTGCGTCAGATGGTTTCACTGCGCCCGCCATCTTTCATTTGTGTTTTGGTGTACGTGGACATTGCCGCTAACACATATAACATAACACAACATTGCACTTGTTAAACTTATGAAATACTGTCTTGGAAGGTGAGGCATAATGAGGCTGGGATGGGATGTGGCAGCAGGAAGTAAAAAAGTGGTGTTTTCTTGTCACCAAAGTCATACAGTAAATTGAAAGTTGCTGCTCAATATAGTGTCCATTAAGTACAGGCGAAGATTTACTGTGTCCGTGTTACATTCTATTTAAAATTGCAGTCAGACTGGCCTGCTAGAGTTTGAAATCTGCGGCAGCCACCTGCACTGTTTGAAGGAAACAGCGGGTCTGCAAGTGTATGGGACTACCAGTTCTCATGAATGCATGGAGACTTGTTGTTGCAAAGTCAGAATGTATTTTGAGCGAAGGTCACTTGCTTTGCTTTTTTGGTAGTGAACTCAGTAGGCCCACACATCCGACTGAACCCATAAGGGTCAATTGTTTTTTTACCTTGAGCGAAAGGGAAAATTCCGTAAGAATGCAGGGAGTGAAAGTTTGAAAAAAATATTCTTTGCTAAGGTTACGTATTCAAACCGTGTGTAAGGCACATGCAATATCAGTTGAAGAAGATTCTTTGGTGGAAGTACATTGCTGTCTGAGTTTTACGAAGACAATGGAAACTGTAAATATCGTGTAAGTTTACTTTTGATGACTCTACACCGGAACGTTATTTCTTTCTGTGTGGTTGTCATTTTTTTTAACTTATGGAGCATGCAGATTCTCGGCATTTGTAGGCTATCACTAGATTCACCCATGTTCAACGCTAATGTTTCTTTGAAATGTCATGTATGACCACATCGATTTGTGTATCAGTTTCCACGTTCTTTTTGTCTTTTCTGAAATCACGAGATTTAATTTTTTATTATCCGAGTATTAATTTTGGCAATGTAACTGAAGTACTATCTTTTTGTGTAGTTGTCATTTTTTTCTACTTATGGAGAGTGTAGCTTCTTGGCATGTGTAGGCTATCACAAGATTCACTCATGTTGAACAGTAATATTTCTTTAAGATGTCATGTATGGCCACGTCGATTTGTTCATCACTTTCCTCGTTCTTTTTGTTGTTTTTGAAATTGTTTGCTAAAGGTTGGGTATTGATACGTATTTTCTGTTATGTTTTCCGACCAGCTACATCCTGCCTTACTGTGATTGCCATGGTTTCCAGATGCCAAGTGATGGATTTTTTCCACCCCAAATGCTCGTAACCACCTACCTAACCATCACAGTTTGGTGGGACGATCGGCCAGGACCCATTTGTCCGTACGCTGGTGTGGCCCTTAGGAGTAACATAACATATTTTATGGTGGTGTAGGATGAAGTTCACGCCGACGTCTTGGAAATCACTGTGCGACCGAAGCGGTTGCTTTTTCGAAAACGATTACTTTGTGTATGGGAAAAGAACAACGTGTGCCTCACGATTAACATTTTCAATGGCGACCGAAGAAACAAAGATACTATTTGATTGAAAATGGGAATAGTCCGATGGTCTCGGACAGTTTATTGTGAAATAAAGGTACTTTACAAATTCTAAAATGTTACACTTTTCTTTTAACAGAGAAGAAAAAAGTTCTACTAATCATATGTTAATAGGGTTTGCTTTTTACAAGCTGCCATGGAAAGCAAAGAGGGGCCCTTTATGGAACAAGCGCCTTCCCTTTCTATGGTGGCCATCTTGGAAAAGGATTTTGTTTTCTAATTCGGGACGCCAAATCCTCTTTTTTAGTAGTACGGGTTCTTGCTTTGGAAATCTAGATTGTTAATGGCATTCATCCCCCATTTTAGGGGTGGAATGGGGGGTAATGATCCAGAGATCGCGTTATGCACTCTCGCTTCGATTGGGCTGATAACTTGGCCTGCTGGCCCGCTGGCCCTTTATACCATTCCAGTCCCAGGAACAGAGGACGAATGCTACAATAGTCCCATTAGCATAAAACAAACTACAAATGGAAATGTTGGAAAATCTTATTGAGTCTATGTACTTTACTGAGAAACATAAAGTACATGGAGTGTATGCAATTTTTTTTAATTTATATTTGTAAACTGTGAAAGGTGCTTCTTAAAAGGAACATTTACTTTGTTTACGGATGGCTTTTTTTTTTATTATTATTTTTTTAGGAAGGACAGCTAAGAAGGAAAATTGCAGACGGAAATGAGCAAAGAGGCACCAAACAGTAATATGGAGGGGTAGGTGGACGGGGGAAAATGTTGTGCGTGTTTTATTTGTAAGGTAGGGGCAGTGTTCGAAGTGAGCGGGAGCGGTTGGCAGCGGTGATCTTCTACTTTTTTAAATTAAGTTTTACTGCTCCTATACTTTTATTTTAAAAGGAAACCGTTCCGGAACGGTTTCGTTTTAAAATAACAGTGTAGCAAGAAGTTGAAACTTGCACTTTCAATGCACTACACTTTACATTCCCTTAAATAGCAGGTGCTAGTGTTTGGGGTTTGTATTGTGTGTGGGAGGGGACGTTACAATGGGGTTTGTGGAGAGCGGGGGAAGACCAGCAGGGAACATAGTTCCACTACTTCTTTTTGTACACTTTGACCACTGGGTAGGGGCAGTGTTCCTCATGCTCCTTCATTACAGCAGTGGTGCCGTTTCTTGGGGAGGAGGGATGGCCTTAGCTCATGTCGTTTTCAGATAAAAAGTACTTTTGCTAAAAGTATGTACTCTGTACTACATTGTTAATGTCTGAGTATGAATAGGTGTCGGAGCTGTGCAAGGGAAACGTTGAATAGGAATTAAAAATTGAAAAAGTACTCTATTTGTAGACTTATCCTTCAAGTATTTTCTTACAGTAATTCCCTTATGGTCCAGTCAAATCATGTGATACATATGCATAGGGTAAGTGGCACCTTTAAAATAGAGCAATCATTTCTCTGCATAAAGGTAATCAGTTAGAATATGAACACTTTCTGCTACTACGGCTGCTTTTTTCCTTACTTCAAATTCCTTGTATTTACTCATATTTGTATGTGTTGTTGTCTCTTTGTGTTTTGTCTATAATAATGCAATTATGTAGTAAGTGGGTTTTATTACCTACTTATCACATGTATCACAGTACGCAAAACTCTAATAAGAAAACAGTTATCATTTCACTATTCGACATGGTAATCTTATGAATATTGCACCTCTAGCATATATGCTGCACACAATGCCTATGTTTCTACATGAGTACGTCAGTATACTGGATAGAACTTCATAATAGAATGCTATTTATATCAACGCATTGCTTTATGCACTAATTTGCACTTGATATTTATTCCAATGATCCTTGCCACTTTTTGGTCAACATTATAATAATACCTTCTACAGAGTTTTCATGAAAAGTAAATGTACATGTGATGTCATCAGTGATGTCATCAATGACATTTGTGATGTCATCTTTGATGTCTTGGGTGTTAGTCTTAGCAGTGCACAGTGGTGGCGGGAGTTATGGTTGCTTAGCTTACCATAACTGGTGAATTTCAGGGGGTTTTTGGTTTTACTTGGAACCATAACATCCCTTTACCTAAGTTTTTTTTACTGAATTTGATAGGTTTTTAGTAGTCCAACTTACCCATAACGTCCCTTTAACAAAGTTTTTTTATTGAAGTGCATAGGTTTCTAGTAGTGGCACATAACCATACTGTAAACTAACGTCTGACTTCATTGCACACCTTCCGGAGAATGGCACATGACCATATGCTGGCGCACAGCATGGTGACATGTCCGAGAATCCGTACACACTTAACAATAAGATCTATGCCTCGTGCACAGTGTGGAACTACATTTTTTACTGATGTAGGAACTTGCAACTTCAACATTTCCCTTGCACAGCTCCAACACCTATTCGTACTCAGACATTAACAATGTAGTACACAGTACATACTTTTAGCAAAAGTACTATTTATCTGAAAACGACCTGAGCTAAGGCCATCCCTCCTCCCCAAGAAACAGCAGCACTGCTGTAATGAAGGAGCATGAGGAACACTGCCCCTACCTTAATAATAACACACGCACAACATTTTCCCCGTCCACCTACCCCTCCATATTTCTGTTTGGTGCCTCTTTGCTCATTTCCGTCCACAATTGGGGGATGAATGCCATTAACAATCTAGTTTTCCAAAGCAGTAATCCGTACTACTAAAAAAAAAAAAAGAGGATTTGGCGTTCCGAATTAGAAAACAAAATCCTTTTTCCAAGATGGCCACCATAGAAAGGGAAGGCGGTTGTTCCATACAGGGCCCCTCTTCGCTTTCCATGGTAGCCTGCAAAAGGCAAGCCCTGTTAACATATCATCAGTAGCACTATTTTCTTCCCTGTTAAAAGAAAACTGTAACATTTTATAATTTGTAAAGTACTTTTATTTCACAATAAACTGTCTGAGACCATTGGACTATTCCCATTTTCAACCAAATAGTAAATTTGTTTCTTCGGTCGTCATTGAAAATGTTAATCGTGAGGCACACGTTGTTCTTTTCCCATACACAAAGTAATCATTTTTGATAAAGCAACCACTTCGGTCACACAGTGATTTCCAAGACGTCGGCATGAACTTCGGCCTACACCACCACAAAAGATGTTATGTTACTCCTAAGGGCCACAGCAGCGTACGGACAAACGGGTCCTGGCCGATCGTCCCACAAAACTGTGACGGTTAGGTAGGCGGTTACGAGTACGTGCATTTGCCGTGGAAAAAATCCATCACTTGGCATCTGGAAACCATGGTAATCACAGTAAGGCAGGATATAGCTGGTCAGAAAACATGTATCAATACCCAACTTTTAGCAAACAATTTCAAAAAAGACAAAAAGAACGAGGAAAGTGATAAACAAATCGACATGGCCGTACATGACATCTTAAAGAAATATTACCGTTCAACATGAGTGAATCTCGTGATAGCCTACAAATGCCGAGAAGCTAAACTCTCCATAAGTAGAAAAAAATGACAACTACACAAAAAGATAGTACTTCAGTTACATTGCCAAAATTAATACTCACATAATAAAAAAATATCGTGATTTCAAAAAAGACAAAAAGAACGTGGAAACTGATAGACACATCGATGTGGCCATACATGACATTGCAAAGAAATATTAGCATTGAACATGGGTGAATCTAGTGATAGCCTACAAACGCTGAGAATCTGCACACTCCATAAGTAAAAAAAAAAAAAAAAACACAACTACACAGAAAGAAATAACGTTCCGGTGTACAGTCGTCAAAAGTAAACTTACACGATATTCACCGTTTCCATTGTCTTCGTAAAACTCAGACAGCAATGTACTTCCACCAAAGAATCTTCTTCAACTGATATTGCATGTGCCTTACAAACTGTTTGAATACATAACCTTATCAAACAGTATTTTTTGCAAACTTTCACTCCCTGCATTCTTACGGAATTTTCCCTTTCGGTCAAGGTCAAAATACAACTGGCCCTTATGAGTTCAGTCGGATGCGTGGGCCTACTGAGTTCGCAACCAAAAAAGCAAAGCAAGTGACCTTCGCTCAGAATGGAAATACATTCTAACTTTGCAACAACATGTCTCAATGCATTCATGAGAACTGGTAGTCCCATACACTTGCAGACCCGCTGTTTCCATCAAACAGTGTAGGTGGGTGCCGCAGATTACAAACTCTAGGAGGCCAGTCTGACTGCAATATTATTTTAAATAGAATGTAACACAGACACAGTAAATCTTCGCCTGTACTTAATGGACACTATATTGAGCATCAACTTTCAATTTACCGTATGACTTTGGCGACAAGAAAACACCACTTTTTTACTTCCTGCTGCCACATCCCATCCCAGCCTCATTAAGCCTCACCTTCCGAGACAGTATTTCATAAGTTTAACAAGTGCAATGTTGTGTTATGTTATATGTGTTAGCGGCGATATCCGCGTACACCAAAACCCGAATGAAAGATGGTGGGCGCAGTGAAACCATCTGACGCAGTTCCTGCTGGTGAACATCCAATCAGTGAACGCCTCACATGTCCGCGTACATGACGCTACGGATTAGCCAATCGTTATCTTGTCCGTGGAGCGAGCAGGGAAGTGTGACCGCGGAGCGGACACAGATATCACTCATTTTTTTAGACATAGTTTTTGGTCGTTTTACACAAAACTACTGCATGGATTGGCACCAAATGTACAAAAGCACCCTTTAGGGACCAAGCTCCAGCTCCTGCTGCAAATTTGGTGAAAATCCATCCAGCGGTTTGGGCTGTAGGCGTGCGCAAAATTTTTCCCCCATTCAGTCTATGGCAAAAAAAGACATTTTGGGACCCCCCTATAACTTTTACCCCCCTGGACCAAACATCACCAAACTTTGCAAAAAAAAAAAATCAGAGTGGCCCATATACTTTTTTTTGCAAAGTTTGGTGAGGATTAGTCCAGGGGGAGCAGAGTTATAATCCGCCCAAAAATTGCTCTTCCTATGGAAACAGCAACTTAACAATAACTACACAACCACTACCGTGGCTGTGGGTATTTATATATATATATATATATAGACAAAAAAGAAAAGAGGAGAGGGGCGCACTCCAGTTCCCTGCACAGTAAACCTTCTCAGCCACTGATGTTCTCCTCATACCGGTTTCTGTGCTCTTGACATTGTCAGGAGGCAGTTTTAACTGAGGCACTCCAAAGCAGGGCATTTTGTCATATTGAAGACTGCCCCCCTGACGATGTCAAATGGCAGCTCATTCCAAAGCAGAGCTGCTACTATGGAAAAGGCACTGCCACCAATTTGCACAAGCTGGAAGGAAGGTACAGGGAGCTGACCAGACGAGACAGAGCGCAAACAACGCCTGGGGCAGTAGCGAGTAAACTTTACTCTAAGAAATTCTGCGCCCTGATCGTGTAGCACCCGATGCACAATACAAACTGAATACGCTGGGCGACCGGGAGCCAGTGTAGTGAACAAAGAATCAGAGATATGGGCCCCGTAAGGCGTGCCAGTTGCAATGCGAGCCGCCAGATTTTGTAAGCGATGCAACCGCCGGATCAGCCCCTGAGGCTGTGCCAAGTAGAGAGAATTACAATAATCCAACCGGGATAGAACAATAGCAGCTACCACCGATGGACGAAGGGGGTGCAGGATCATAGCGAGCACTTTCTTTAGCACTTTCAGATGAAAATGGCCTGCCTGACAGACAGCTGCAACTTGACTGTCCATAGACAGGGATGCAGACTGAACATACACCTCATGTTTTCACCTTCTCCACTGGAACTGGGAGAGAACAAAGAAAAGAAGGCCAGGAAAAAAGACACCCAAAGTGAAGGGTCAGGAGGACAGCCCACCACCAGAACCTCAGTCTTGTCTCTGTTCAATTTCAGCCAGTTGTGGTTCATCCAATTCCCCACGGCCCATGGGCACCTCCATAGGCACGACGACACCTCAGACTGATCAAGATCTAAACTGATCAGGATATGGGTGTCATCGGCATAGGAATAGCACCTGACGCGGAAGGAGCGGATGAGACACAAGTGCCCAGATGTAAATGTTAAATAGAATCGGAGACAAGGATGAGCCCTGGGGCACCGCACAACTGAAGTGGCAAGAAGCAGAGAGAAATGAGACATGGCAAGTGTCTCGGTGCGGTCCGCCAGGATTGAAGTAAACCAGGCCAGCAATTGACCAGATATTTCCATCTGGGCAATACAGGACAGCAGGATGGGGTGGTCAATGGTGTCGAATGCCGCTGACAGAGCTAAAAAATCAGGGCGCCCACCCCTCCTGAGTCGACCAGCCTGGCCAAGTCGTCCTGGACGGAAACCAGAACACTGTCAGTACCCCTACCAGGCCTGAAAGATGCTGCAGAGTGGTGGAAGGGGCTCTTTCGGCAGAACAGATGGGTAAATCTACCATTCTTCACTCAAGAGGATACTCCAGCACCTTTGCTATGTGTTTGGGCAAGTTACGCCGATTGATAAACAGTGTTCAAATACCGTCACTACACACAATTCAGAACTGCACGACCACATGGCAGGATTTTTCATCATAACAGATGAGGACAATAATATTTTTTACCTGTAAATCTGCTATTTCTTGTCAAATGAACACCTAACCTCGACAACCACATTGTTTTAATCGATTCATTCAAGCTCTGTCACAGTGATGGATCTGTAAAAACAAGAACAAGTGTTAAATCCCACTCTAGAACATCAGTGAAAATACATTCGGAACATGCACAATTAACCAGGTAGCAGGATATAAATGTCAGTATATTGAAAGCTCTGGTAGATACGTTTGTAGCAGTTCAGGTCTGGACTTCATTACACATGTACAAAAACAATCCTCAGATTTGCAATTAAAATAAATTTAATAAAACACTACTTGCAGAATAAATCGCACTGCCTTTCCAAATGTGCAGAAGTCTACTCATTACAAATGGGACGTGCCAGATTTGATCATATCTCTGTACAATGCAAGGTAGCAAATTCATTGCGGAACTAAACTTGTAAAGCATCTCAATACCTATTAACTCAGAGACACATGCACTGTTCTGTTACTTTAAACCATGCGTAAAATTTTCCCTTTAAAGTAGTATCCAAACACAAGGAGCTGCATGTGGAAAGTTGAAGACTTGAGTGCTTACGCAGACAATGCCAGTGCACTGCAAAGGGCCATTGTGGGGACATGTCGTGTGAGCGTCTGTATGCAAGAGAGCGCTTTAGGTGCAAAAGGACATGTGCATTTCACTACAAGAGGTATGCATGTGGACTGAGAATTGGAAATGGAGTACATTCAGTGCCAGTTACAGGAGACTGAGAATCAAGAGGGCACCCGACATTGCCGTACCAGCTCTAGAATACATTCTCATTTGTTCCGCCTTATGATTACATGGCAAAGAAGCTTCAACACAAAGCATGCAGAGTCTGCAATTCGGTGGCAGGCAGCTGCACCATATCCACGTAGTAAAGTATAATGACGCAACTATAAAAACACAATAGAACACCAACGGTGGGGGCCAAAGGGGACTCCAACATCTGTGGATGCATCAGCCATGCCCCCGCCCCAGGGTTTGAAAATGAGGGGAGCTTGGAGCTATTAATCTCCTGCTTGTAGCCTAGAAGAGCCTGGTTAGCTTGATACCAACAGCCAGGAGCTACATTTGCCGCCACATGCCAACTGATGCTGGACAAACTCAACTAGGTGAATTTAACACTGGCGGAGTCGGTGCAGAGTCTCGTGAGTCTCTGACCGAGTGCTTTTCCTGGAGTTCCTGCTGCTGGTGGAATTTGGCCTTCTTTTCTTTCTACCATCTGTGTGAGGGGTGTGGACTTTAAAACCCCTGCTAACCGCGGAGCGGCGTGGAGTCGGTGCAGAGTCTCGTGAGTCTCTGGAGGTTCACGGGGCTCGCAAGGCACCTTCCAGTACGTGGAACACTGCACAATCATGAACCGCGAGACTCATCTAATTCAAGAAATTCACCATCCCTTAACTTGACTACAGCTGCGTCGTACCGAGCGTGGAGAATCCTTAAAAATGCCTGATTTTACGAATCGACATCATGTGAACTCAGCGGCTCCTCAAGTAAGCAAACCTTGTGGTGTATCTTCCCTTGCCCCTCGCGTAATCTCCCTACCACGCCATATATCAACTAAGCCGCGGGAAAGTTATTCAGACATGAGTGATATTGTAAACACTACTGATAATGCGAGTGGGGCAACACAGACGACGCACACAAGTGATAACATGCCGCGATTCCACCCCGTTCATAAAGCCTGTGGGTGTTCTCCTTCAAATGTGTTCTCACCTATGGGGGAGTCAGCGGTGGATGCTGCCGGTGTGCGTGTTGATGTAGCGGCTGGCTGCCGGTGCACTGGAGTGGAGGTGCTAGGAGATGAATTGGATGGTCGCGACCTGGCTGATCTGGGCGAGCACCATGAGCCGAGCGTGCGTGGGTGGAGGACGATGGCCGACCCCCCCCGTGGCCCTGGAGGGGGACGATACTGCACTTGCCTTGTTGATGCCGAGAATTTTGGCCGTGCCCACGGCGCTGCCTGTGGAATTGGCTGCTGACCCATTGAGTGGAGTAGCAGTGCCTACAGTGAGGCGTTTGACATCGGCGTGCACAGGAGATTGGCTGGAATGCGCGATGGGTTGTCCAGAAGGCCTGGCCAGCATTCATGAAAGTCATACTGCAGACCTCTCCCGCCTCATGCTCCTGCCAGCGCTGTGTGAAATAAACGCAGACCCTTCAGAAAAGTCCGAAATACACAAAGAGAGCACGGAAAATTCTTCAACGCCAGAAATGACAAACGTAAATCATAATACTAATAACCCAATATAAATAATAAGTCAACCATGCAAAAACCGGAACAATACAAAGATGTTGTATCGAGTCACGTTGCACTACGACGGCGCGATTCATCTCCCCCTATAAAGAATAACACTGCGAGTAAAATCTGGCTATCTCCGGCCAAAAGGCGAAACTCGCTTGCAATTGTAAATGAATTGCTGCTAGACTTGACTGAACTAAATGGGTCTTTAAATCTAAAAACACCGGCAGCCAATGAAATGAAACCTAACCTAGAGGCTTTGAAAAGTGAATCCTGTAGACCACAGCCATCTTTAATGGCATCGGTCAAGGAATCTACCCCGCAACATCAATGGCCGATGGGTGCCAGAAAGAGAAGACGCGTGGCAGCAAGCCTGTCACCCCCTTTCGAATGTTCACAGAGTAGAGTCAGACAATCTGACAAGAACTCTCCTCTAAAACCAAACCGCTATGAGCAAGAGAAAAGCATATCATCTAAGAACCTTTCTTGTTTGAGTGTTGATGAGAGGTCAGAGTTATCTAGTAATGACAAATCTCTATTGAACTCACCAGAGAAAGAACGGAATAACTTAAAATCAAAACATTTGCATAACAGAGTTCCGTCAAATCAAAGCAGAGGCGATGCTCATGTCCAAAAATTAATCAAGGAGGCGCTAAATGATTTAAGACCTTTCGTTATGTCCTCTTTGACAATAGCGATAGCTCCTATGCTCAAGCTGTATGAGCAATTCAGCGAAAATATAAAAGTTCTCTCAACGCTGTCTGCCCTGATGAACTCAAAACTGCCACTGACTAATCCCCAAGGATCTATGGTAACCGATAAACTATGGGCAAGCATCCAAAGAATAGATCAGTCCATAAAGGACTTAGCAGACCAAAAGAGAAATAATACTGAAGACAAGAGAGTGCTAGCCGAAGTGACAAAAGAAGCCTTGGGACTATTGAAACTTTAGCCAAAAACGGAAAAGGGATGAAGTAGAAGCAGCGACAACTCCAATTCTGCGCCTTCCAGCAGAGTTAGATGTCACACAAAAGTCAAATATTGATGAAATGAGTCAACAATCAACAAGAGTTACTGACACCCAAATGTTAGTACCAGACACACAAACAGACAAGGTAATGGTGCAAGCTCAAACAGAAATAATGGACGGTACGAATCAAGCCAATTCAGGATTTTTACTTCCCATTTTTAAGCAAATCTACAGCCTCGTCCTGTCCACCACTTTACGGTACAAACAAAGCCAATCCTTGTCATTCTGTATCGTCATATCCAACTATTGCCAATTATTCTGAAAAGGAGAGGAACGCAGTTGATCATAGTAGAGCTCCTCGATGTGTGGAGATTCCAACTACTTCTGCCAATGCAGACGGCATAATTGGGTCTGGTGAGGACCTTATGCAAAGTCAACAAGTTATTCGGACTCCATTCCAACAAAGTGAAAAGGAAAAGTCTGCAAATGTCCCTAAAGAACTAACTGGGACTGACACAATTACTCCAGTCGTGGCAAAGGAAGTGGGTAGTATTGGACTAAGTGTGGAGATGTCATCTGAACAAATCACTAGTAAGGATAAAACTTATGACATATTTCTAAAACCAAAATTGGTCAACTCAAACCAAGATACAAGAAAAAAGCCTAAAAATCAGAAATGTAAAAGGAAACAGAATAATTTGGGGTCTAGGAAATTCTTAAGAAATTTCAAGGCAGTGAACGTTTTTGTAAATACTGAACAGTCATCTGAAAATCATTAAAAAAAAGTACCCCTAAACAAAAACACAAATGAAAGAATTATCCTGTAAGAAACAATTATTGAGGCTGAAAGTGTGGAAAGTCCACAGAGTAAGCTTCTAGATTTATCCACCTATGAAGATGAACTTTGCTATCAAGATATTGACGGACAAACCGCTGATGAAATACCGAAAACAACCAGTGCAAAATCCAAGGATAATCTAGTGATAAAGTCTAGTTTAGACCTCACAAAAAGTGGAAGACTATGTCAATTAATATTACCCATTGAAGACTCAAAAGTTTCAAAGCCGATTCAACAAGAGACTAAATTTGAGACTATGGATGAAAAAAGAAAACGTCAAGGAGCGGCCTACAGAGTGGATGAAACTTCGCAGGACCGAATTTATATAAGGCCCTTTTTGGATGAAGTAAAGGAGAAAGAACCTGGTGTAATTCAACGGCCTCACATTCCAGCTGGTGAACCGGCAAACGGAGCGTGTCTGAGCGATCTCAACACAATAACAACTGCCAATAAATATGATAGAACAAAGAGACACTCTACACAAAAAAATAACCCCCGACATGAGAATCACAAAAAACCTGGAAGATATGTGCTGATTTTGCAACGAATCTCGGACACAAAGGATGGCCGAATACTAAATAGAAATAATGTATTATGCCTATTGCACCATGTGCCTGGTCTTTGCTCCATAGAATCAAATGACATCCAAACTGGGGAATTTGTAAACGACCACCAAAATGACAGAGTCCGACTTCACATTGACTCCAGATTAATATGTGATCTACTTACTAATGCGATCCATTTTTTGTTGACCCTGGGGTTTGATATTCATGAAGAGCGTGCCTTGCATGATATAGTTGTGAACCGCGACGATAACACAAAGGGAGACGCGGAAGCAACTAAAAAGCAAGAAAAAAAATGCTGTAGAAACTGATGCTGCCCAAACAGCATCGATAACAAAAAAAACAGACGAGCAATTGAAAACAATTCGGCTTGAAAAAGAGTGACGAAAATAAACAATCATGCTTTAGGCTGAGTAAACAAATTAAAATCACGATAAATGGAAATGTAAATACTGCAATAAACGAAAATAATGCAGTAGAAGATACAGAGAAGTTTAATAAGAACTCAAATTGGAATTGGTTGGCTGGTGTTCTAGGTGGAAATTCGAGCTAATGCCAACAAGGGCCCGATGGCCCGATTACAAACATCTTATCCTGGAACACGAGAGGCTTTGTACACTTATTCAATGACACAGAAAATTGGAGCAAAGACTTGACTGCAATCTGTTTACAAGAAACATGGATGGCAAAATGTCCATTGTCAGATGCATATGAGCTTGCATTTAACCCTGCAATAACAAAAGCTAAGGGTCGCCCGTCATCTGAACTATTGACCATGATCAAGAAAAATTCAGGCTGGAATTTAGAGAAATCATTAAATCTATCTCCATTTATACAGTATTCCATAAATCGCCACAAAAAATGAGTTGAATAATACTATAAAACAAATCCATACCATCAATTTATATTGGCATCATAAAAATGCGGCAAGATACAAATTCATAGGTATGGTGTGTAATTTGATTGACGAAATAAATAGCGTTCACCGAAATCCAAACATCATATGCTGTGGTGACCTCAATTTAGACTGTGTGAAAGAAATGAAGACATCTGGACCGAAGACACCAATACAAAAATTGGCAAAAAAATGGTGCGTTGATCTTGAGGAAAGAAACGTTACCATTGTAGCGGGACAATCGCGAGTGACATCCCGCCAGAGAAGACTTGGAGAGGCATGAAGCAGTCTTCAACTATAGACTATTTTTTTCTATCTGATAGTCTATACCAACGAACATTGTCGCTGGTAATCACACCTAACTTGAATAGTGATCATAGTCAATTAAAATTGTCGTTAAAAATGGCGAATGTCAGGAAGCCTCAACAATGGCCCAACCAGGTGACTGTTGAACCCAATAGGTCCCGGTTGAGAATACAACCTCAAGAAGTTAAGATCTTAACAGAGTCTTACGACAGGTACGTAACAAATACGACACAAATGAGAGTTGAATACAACTGCCTCTTTGAACAGTTTATGACTGTAGATAACGGAACGAGAAGACCATCCTTTCAACCGAAACACCATTTTGACAAGCAAGTTCATAAAAGAAAGCAACAACTCTGAAAAGAATTGAGGCAACATAGATTCCTCAAAAACGAACAACAAATGCAGATGATCAAAAAGGGTAAACAAAAATATAAAAACTGGCATATTTCTCACAAATCAATTATGTACCAAAATGACAGCGAAGCTATGTTTGCCAGCCCTGATAATAAAAATTCATCTGAGTTTTGGAAGATAATAAATAGCATTGATTGCTCGCAAGATGCTATTCAATCAAGTATGGGAGCGAATGAGATTGGATCAAGCACTAGAATACCGTGTATGAGAAAAAAAGTACCACCGCTGATCCAAATTTGCCTGAGCTGTCAAAATGGGACTTGCAATTTGATAAAGAAGACATTCTCTGGAGTATCCAAAGAAGCTCCTCTTCTAGGAGGGCTCCTGGACCTGATGGTCTAACGAACTTTACTCTCAAACAAAACCCTGAAGAGTGGGCCTACTTCGCATCAAAATTGTTTGCTACAATTGCCAACGAAGGAAACGTACCAACTAGTTGGAAAACAGCGATTGTTATCCCAATATTTAAAAAAGGCAATAGAGCAGAACCTAAAAGCTATAGGCCTATTGCTTTATTGGACGTATTGGGAAAAATATTTGCAACCCAATTACAAAAACAACTACTTGAATGGATACAAAATTCAAACCATTTGGATTGCCGACAAGCGGATTTTGTCAAAGGGGTAGGTTGTGGATTAAATCTCCTTCTGTTGAACATACTCAAGATGGATGCTATAAAAAGAAATAAAAAGATCTACTTGGCATTCGTGGACCTGTCACAGGCCTTTGACAGTATCGACAGAGAGCTACTTTGGAAGAAAATGAAGGATTGGAAATGCCCAATTAGCTTGCTTCTAGCAATAAAAGCATTACATACTAACACAGAGATAAAAATAAGACTAGACAAAAGGGGGACCTTGTCAGCTCCTATAAAAACATATCGAGGAGTAAAACAAGGGTGCCCATTAGCATCGATTATTTTCAATCTATTTATCTCAGATCTGGGCGACGCCTACATAAATGCCAAAACTTTTTCACCAAAAGTGAATGGAAATGACGTTCACTGGTTATTGTATGCGGATGACCTGGTTCTCTTAGATCTGACTCCAATAGGCCTGCAACGTAAACTCGGAATTCTAGCACAAGACATCGACCTAAATGGACTAAATGTAAATACCCAAAAATCGGAGATCCTAATTCTGCAAGACCTTCAAAAGGAACAAAAAACCTGTTGGAAAAAACAAGTTCACATGGAAACTGGATGGTGGTACGATTGAGCTAAAAAACGAATCAAGATATCTAGGCATGGTGTTGAGTGCAAGTATTAATGACTCCCCATGGGTAGAAAAAGTCAAATCTAAATGTAAACAATTGACAGCGCAAGCCTGCATCGTGAATATGAAATATGGAAAATACTCATTAACACCTGTCTTGACCTTTTACAAGTCAAAAGTCATACCAGCTTTAATCCATGGTGCTGACTGCGCCTTTGGATGCCCAGCTGGATTATGGGCCTCCTTGGAGCCTTCGTTTTGGTCTAAAGTCTTACATCTACCTCCTAGCGTACCAACCGCCTGCATAAGACACGAGCCGAGTCTCTTATCTATCAATGGGAGGATTACATGGAACTCACTAAATGAATACCGTAAAGCATCCGCTGAAACTCCAAATCCTCAATATAATATTCTAAAAATGTCAACTATTAATCAGAATGATACCATTCTTTCCATGTGGGTCCACCGATGTGAAAAAATCCTAAGCGACATAGGAGCGGACAAAAATCTACTACAAGAAAATCCAAATAAAGTGAAATCATTGTTGTGGTCACAAGACTGGATAGACACTGGTGACACGTCTAGAAAACATAGAATAATGAAGCTAAAGCTCATTGTTGAGAGAAAATTGAATGAGACTCAGCCATATCTGCACAGATTTCCTGATCAAAATCGTCGAGCGATATTTATGAAATTCCAGCTCAACCAATTCCGACACGAGAAAGCATGATTTTACGGAATGGCGTGGATTCTAGCTTCACCATGTGTCGCCTGTGTGGAGAAGACAATGAAACATTGAAACACCTAACGCTAGTTTGTTCCAAACTTACTCAGGAACGCATATAGCACTTTGGAAGGTTCATACTGGCAAAACCTTCTGTGTCTATTAAAGAATGGTGGAGACGATTTTTTCAAGACTCAGATCGTAGTCTAACAATTGAAACAACTTTCTTCCTGGAATCAATGATGGAAAAACTTACAAAGGCAGAGATTAACTCAAATCACTAGTAACTAAAGCCATCAGTGGTGGCTAGTTAAATCAGCATGTGTGAAAACTATGCTTTATCAGATATCATGCACTATTTTTTAAAATTTCATGGTGAATGAGCAAATTGCATGCATCAAGATGATGCCACTCGACGGCTGCCTTGTTCGTTTCCGCATATGTTTTTTAGCTTTTTGAGAGTTTTGTTGGTTCTTGTTTGCAACGTTTTAAAGGTTTGTAACAAACCCACAAAATAAAAAAATAAAAAAATTAAAAAAAAGAATTTAACAATGCATTTGGGACAATCTATAAATAAACATATGGACACATCCATACGACATGTAAAGCAGATATGCAGAACACCAATTACTAGCTGCTCCTCACTCTCCAGTGGCAGCTCCTGGTCACTGTTAATGCTGAATACCAGGAGCTGCTTTTATCTCCTCCTTATCGAATCTTAATTTCGATCCCTGCCAAGTCATGCATTACTCCTTCACTGTTTTAGTTTAAGGAAGGAGGGTTGTGGTGGTGTGGGGACCTATTATGAAAGTGCGTGAATGTGAGCAGTCAGTATGTGGGCATGGGCAGTATAGCTCAGTGGCAACAAGCTCGTCTTGCGAGCAAGACACAGAGAGCCACAGGTTCGAATCCCGGGTTCGCGCTTAGAAACCTCTATTAAGCGCATTTTAAATAGCCAATTATACATGTATGTGTGTGCATTATGGATGTGTGTGCATGTGTGGCCTGAGGAAAAGTGAAGTAAGTGTGTGTGTACATTGTTTTTTATCAAACTGTAGATTATGAACTTAATACCTGGTACAGTTGTATTACACACAGTGGAGATTATCTACACACCTTGAAACAACGTAACTGCCTTTATACTTTATACACTGTGGAGTTATTCTGTCCTCCCTATGTTTGCTGCTAACATCATGTAGTGCCTCTCTGAACGTTGTCCTCTCCCTTTGGCCACCTATGAATGCTGATAGAATGGTGGTTTAACTGCTGTCACAGTGGGTGTTCCGAATGCATCAGTTGGGGGCCTGCGCTATGGAGCACGAGGATGGCATGGTTTGGTCTCACCTCCATATAGCATATGAATAACTGGCACCCATATAAAGTACAACATGTGCAGTAAAGTGTACCTAACTTTACAACCAAGAGGCTCATAGCTGGTCTGTATCTGGACTACCATCTATCTTCTACTGGTTACTACACGCTCCTCCCAAACTACATGAAATGATCACGAACCTTCATGCAGGACTATCGTAGTGTTTTTAAGATCATTCTTGGCTAAAGTCTCTTCTTGTTCTATTCAGTGCTCTTTTTGGGCCCCAATTCAGAACTTTGACCTGGGTTTCATTTTCTTGACATTGCTCAGCCAAAGTGCTCTTGCTTCAGCTGCATTTTCTTGCCATCATTCAGATTTCTCTTGTTTAGGTCTCCTTTCTGACACTGTTCATAACACTTTAGTCACGGTTATCCAACCCTCTTTTGGATGCTCTTTTCTTGGCATTATTCAACTTCATCTTCCTTCAAACCCACTCTATGTGCCATTCCAAAAGTTGCTGAAAACGTAGTTGTTCTCTAGGAATAACTCATAAGCTAAGATGATGATGTGAAAAGCCCCCAAACAATGCCACAACGAATTCATGAGGACAGAGCATGTACCATTCAGGTTTGGACACCCGTGGTCGTAGTCACAAACTAGCCTAATAGACCACAAGCTGGTGAAGTCAGCAACAGCCCAAGGGGCAGGACTCAATTTACAATCACAACTAGCCATTGGTGAGAGTAAGATATCCTGTTAGTAAGTTAACAGTGTGCTATGCTCATGTGGAGAACTGGCATTTATCCCAAGGGGCGAGTGACTAACTGCCTGGCTACTAGTTTCCAACATGACATTTGTATCCACCTTCAAAGCATCCCATAGCTACTCCATGCAATACCTCTAGGTACCACACATCTTTCTCACTTCCAATCCTTGCAACTACAATCAACATTTTCATCACCTAAGAAACACCCACAGAACACCCCATCCTCTCTGGATGCACTCACTACATCATGACACCCTGCTCATCACACTGTGACACACAACTCTACTCACGTCAGTGGAGCGGAAATGATCCAGAGTAACAGGATGGGATTATATAAAAACAAAAAGGGGGGGCAGTGTCAATTCTGGTGATGTACATCCCACCTAAGCCCAAATACCTAGAAGCTGCCTAGTACATAGAACATAGATCCACTGATCTGCATGCCTCAACACATCAGCACATGGAAGAGGCGAGTTATTCTTTACCCACTAGCCTTCCACATTCCTCCTGTTGCAGAGTTTTGTTGGTTCTTGTTTGCAACGTTTTAAAGGTTTGCAGGAACCATTACTGAGGGACCACCCAAAAATGGTAAAAGTTGCACTTTGCTACACCCAGTTACATTACAATATTCAAAGGTCTCTTGGTATCGGACCATGCTCTGGCCCTTCTAATCCCTATTTGATTAAGTTCTTAATTTTACCACGGTTGATTCCTTTGCCAGTACGGACGCAGTTTTAGCGAATCCTATTCTTTGACAAGCGCAGATTGTAGTCTTGGTGCCCCAAGGGCAACTGCCACACAAATGTCATTGTCATGCAAAAGCATGTAGATGTCTGCTATTCAGTTGTGATTTTATAAACAAAAAAAACATGTATTCCTCCGCGTTTGAGAAATAGATGGGTAGGAGCCCACAGTTAAAGGGCTCCAAGATTAAGCGCCGCCTAATAGACTGCTAACATATTACAAAACTTTCCCCTACCTCGGGGGTTGAGGGCCACAAAGGTGCATCTCCGTTCTTCCAACTGGAAGAAGTTGTGTACCATTCATCGAGCCCTATTGGTTTTCAGCAGGTCCCTGGAGGGCCAGGCTGTGGTTGTCAGGACGGACAACACGACTGCCTTGGCTTATGTGAACTGTCTAAGGGGCTCAGGGTCTAGAACCCTCAATGACTTGGCCTCTCAGCTAGCTGCCTGGAGGGGATCGTGGGGGAGTGGGGGCATCTGATCTCACTAGAAGTCACGCATATCAGGGGGGGGGGGCATCTGGGTGGATGACCTCAGCAGGTGGTTTACTCCCTCTCAGGACCTGGTCCTGTTGGACAAGGTCTTTTCAGAGATCTGTTGCAGGTTCGGGTGTCAAAGTCTGGATCTCTTTTCCTCCCCATCTTCAGCAAAGATCCCCCTCTTCTGCTCCATGTTCCCGTGGTAGGGGCCTCGGTGGCGGGGGGGGGGGGTGGATGCCTTGAATCTGGCCTGGCCACAGGTCTCTTCTTCCCTCCTCTCCCTCTTCTCCCCTGGGTGGTACAGTGGATCGGGGGTGTAGGGCTACGGTCCTCCCAGTGGCCCGCTTTTGGCCCTGGAGGGGGTGGTTCCCTTCTCTTATGGAGCTTGTATCAGGACCGTTGGTTGATTCTGAAGTGGCCTTGCCCTCTACAAGCAGGCTGGGGTGCGATGTCAGAAGATTCAGTGAGCAGTCTGGAAATTGCGAGGTCTCAGTTGACTGCTGCTATGGGGGTTTCGGGCCCAGTGGTTGACTCTATAAGGCAGCTGTCTACCTTGAAAACATACGAGAGGCACTGGGGCATTTCCTGGCTTGGTGTGTGTCATTACCCCCCACCCCCCCCGTTACCCATCGGCTTCCTTCCATGCTTCAGTTCCTCCAGAGAGTCTAGACAAGAAGCTTGCTTTGTCCTCTCTTCACTCCCAGTAGGCTTCCAATAAGATTCTTAAGGGGGATTCTGAGGGCAGGATGGAAGGGGATGCCTGGGTGGGGAGGTGCCTTAAGGGGCTGGCTTCTTCTCACCCCTATTCCAATAAGGATCTTCCTTGATGGGGCCTGCCCCTGGTCTTGAAGTTTCACCAGGGTCCTCCTTTTGAGCCTATTGCAGACATCATCCTCATCCGCACCTCATTCTAAAGACTGCATTCCTAAATGCTATTATTCTTCTCAGATTGGTGGAAGTGGGGACTTTGTGGTGTCGTCATCATTTTCTGCGTGTCCTCCCGGATGCCACTGTGTTGCGCTGTGACCCCAAGTTTCTTTCTAAGGTGTTGCTGATGTTTCACAAGTCCCAGGACCTGGTTCTCCCAGTGTTTTTTCAGAATCCTCAGGGTTCTGAGGAGGTGGAATGGCACTCCATTGAGTCTGGAGTTCTTCCTGTAGTACCTATAGGACTGACCAAATGCGGCGGACCAACAGTCTTCTTGTTACTTTTGCAACACTGGGGCTGGTCGGAAGGTCTTGGTGGTGACCAACAGTCGTTGGATAAGGACTGTCATTTCCATGGCATATGTGTCTGCTGGGTTGCCTGTCCCGGAACATGTCCAGGGTTGTTCCACTAGGGGTATGGCTGCAGACGTCCAGGTGGTGTGTCTGCAGGAAATTTGCAAGGCTTCTACTTGGGATGATAAAAGCACATTTATAAGACATTACCAGCTTAACCCCAGGGATGGGTCAGTTGGGGTAGGGCTTTTGTCTGTGGGCATGGGCTGATTGTTAAGGGGAAATAAAGTGGTGTTGCAGCACTTATGTCTCTCTGTGTCACATTGGGTCCTCTCCTCGTTGTCTATGCTTTGGTAGGCCTCATAAGTACCGCAACAAGGAAGAGGGGCGTGGAGGTAATGCTCTGATTACTTACTGGTAATCTTCATTACTCCTAGTGCACAGTATTGACGACCCTCCTCTCCCGGTGGGAGGGTCCAATGCTCCGGCTTGGAAATTGATAACTGGGGCTTATGAGTAAGTGGGAGGTATTATACCTCTAAAGCAAGGAAAGTGAAAAGGGGTCCCTGGAGTGGAGGCAGGGCCTCAAAGGTAAGTACTGTGACGAGGAAGAGCAGGACTGGGAGTAAGGAAGGTTTCCGGTAAGTAAGCAGGGAATAAGGACAGATCTATAAGAGAATGAAAGCATAATTGGGTATACATATTGGAGAAAAAAAAAGTTTGCGCCTTATGTCGAAGTTAGATTTTCAGCGCAATATTTAGTAATATGTAGCAACTGGTTGGTGGCCATGAGCTTATTCTAGCTCCTGTTTAACAAATCTTAATTTCGAAACCTGCAATTTTTTTTTTAACTGGCCCCAAACCTTGGGTTGCCCGGGAGCTTAGACATAGAAAACTGAATAGCTTTTAAAACTGAATAGCTTTTAAGTAGTGGTTTAGGTTTCAGCTCACCCATTGGCTGCCTATATTTGTTCTGCTGTGCAGTGGTCAATCAACCAGTCCCTTTATCTACGATTTTATTTCTAAATACCCAGCGACCACGGCGCAGCGCCAGCATGGCGTGTACAAAGGACAACACCGGAGCCTCAAGATGAAGTGACTGGCGAGCCGGAAGCGACTTGCTTCTTTTATTATGTTGGTCACCATGACAACATCCTGGGAGCTTCCATGCTCCCAGGGGTTTACTTTGCAACACCGGGTATATATCTACTGGCAAAGAGCAGTATTGCCACTCATATTTTTAAAGACATTTGGTACGGGATGTCAGTTTGGAGAGCCCTGGCAGATCCCTGGCTCAAGGGCAATATTTGGAGACTTCCAGGGCTAAGCCTTGATACCACTTCAAAGGGTGTTCCATTATCAGACATGTTCCACCTTGCGTTAAGCTCTTTGGTGTGAGGCCGTGAACATTTTAAAGATGCAGGTGGTTCAAAGCGGGGCCTCATATTATGAGTGAAATCTCCCACTAGGAACATGTTTTCATTATAATCCGTGCACCACACAGCAGCATCTCCTGCCGAATCCATGTGTTTATCTTTCACTGAAATCAGATCTTCCCATTCCGCCGTCAATACAAAACTGCACCAACTCAAACTGCTTATGCCGACAAAAAATGTATACATTTACCTAGGTTTAACTCTCTTCTGCATTTGAACGCCTCTAACTACACCGGATCGATTACCATGTTAACATATGCAGGCGTGTTTTTACGCAGCTGTACACTACGGGACTCTCAACCATCAATTGGAAATGGATCCCCCCCCCCCTTCGCACCCTCAGCAGGCATTACAGATACACCTTGCATTTCAAAGGTACAAGATTGTCTACGGAAGTTTAATAACTGTAGTTAGAGGTTGTCTAGTCTAAATAGAAAGAAAAACAGGGTCGAGAGGGTTGTGAAATATTTTCCAACCCCCGCCCCCTCCGAACTTTTACATAATGTAATTTTAGAAGGAAATTGCTTCATTATAGGGGAAGTTCTCTTTGAAAATAATGCAGGGCGAGTTGTATCTTTCTCTGCACTAGCATTGCTGGTGCAGAGAAAGTCAATTGATGATTGAGCGGTCCACTAATGAAGCGTAAAATTATATGTATGTAAAGTGTCGATTTCCAGTAACCCAAAAAATAAAGTAGCTCTTTAGACCGTCTTACAAAGTGTCAAAATCTGTCTGCCCCCTTTCCATAAAAACCGTCTTTCCAGCCCCTGTGTAAGAAATACGTGCTTTTAATAATGCAGCCACAGCAGTTTCATTTTTGGGCACCACTTTACAAAGACACAAAAGAAAACAAAAACAGTGACCTTTTCACCCTCCTTCCCTGTAGCTTTCTTCTTACCTACACACTGCTGCTCCTCTTAGAGTTTCCTCTACCGGCTGAAGCAGCTACTTCCGGTGCTGCAATAGAACGTGTCCGGTAGGGAACTGTGAACAGAGATGCAAGGGGCCAGAAACAGGAGCCCCATGACGTAGAAAGTCAAGTGAAGAAGAGTGGGCGTGCAATTGTTATAGTCCGTTTCTTGGATGGGAACTAGTCGCTAGCTACCTTTCGGGAATCGGGAAGGCTGTGGCTGCCGGTGCAAGTGGGCATTTTCTTTAGCATACCGGGAACGTTTTTGCAAAACCCGGGAGCGTCCGACTTCGTCTTGTCCCTGTAAGTTTTCTGAGGGGGAACCAGGAAGCAGCAGCAATCCGTGCTGAGAATACAATTGTCATTTTCTTTGCGAAACCGTGAACGTTCCTGCAAGACTCCAGGTCGAGAAGGGGAGCGGAAAATTACATTTACTTTAAAAATCATGTTCAGCTTAGGTCTGGTGGTGTGGGTTTGGAGGGAGGGTTAGGGACACATTGGTATGGGTCTAGAGGGAGGGATAGGGACACAGTGATGTGGGTTTGGGGGGAAGGTTGGGGTACACTGGTGTGTGTCTGGAGGGATGGTTGGGCGTTGGGGTACAGTGATGTGGGTCTGGAGGGAGGGATAGGGACACAGTGGTGTGGGTCTGTAGGGCGGGATGGGGACACAGTGGTGTGTGTCTGGAGGAAGGGTTGGGGCCATATTGGTGTGGGTCTGGAGGGAGGGATTGTGGCATCTTGGTGGGGTCTGCAATGGATGGGGGCACATTGGTGTCGGTCTGAAACAGGTATGGGGCATCTGTTGGTCTGGAGGGTGGCATGGGGCATATTGGTGTGGGTCTGGAGGGAGAGGATGGGGCACATTGACCTGTGTCTGGGGAGGAATGGTTCATCTAGGTGTGGGTCTGGAGGGGGCATGGGGGCATCTTGCTGTGTGGATGGAGGGATGGTGAGATCTTGGGGTCTGCAATGGATGATAGCACATTGGTGTCGGTCTGGAACAGGTATGGGGCATCTGTTGGTCTGGAGGGTGGATTGGGACATTCTGGTGTGGGTGGGATGGGGACATCTATGTGCATCTGGAGGGTGGGATGGGATATTGGTGTGGGTCTGAGAGGGAGGGATGGATGGGGCACATTACTTGGGTGTGGGTCGGGAGGGATGGGGACATTGTTGTGGGTGTGAAAGGAGGAATAGGACGCATTGGTGTGGGTCTGGAGGGAGGGACGGGTGTTCATTTGTCAGGGGAGGGATAGGGGCATCTTGCTGTGTTGAGGGAGGATGGGGCATCCTGGTATGGGTCTTGAGGAAGGGTTTGGGCATCTTGGCGCAGTCTGGAGCGGGTGGGGGCATCGTTGATCTCGCGGAGCAGTCTGGGGTGCGTGGGCAACCAGGCGCCGGGGAGCAGGGATTCCCTTCCACTGTAGGGGATTTGCGACCCAGCAGATGGGTGGGGACGTCTGGCAGGGTTGGGTTAACCTGCTGAGATGTCCCCAACCGCGCACCGGAAAGGGAGCCCCGCGCGGCCTCCTCAACGAGCCGGCCTCTGCACTGGCCGGGGGCATGCACTCCTCTATCTGACCTGCCAGTGGGTGGGCATTGGTGAGTGCACCCTGGGCACCAGGGAAGCCCTGAGTCGGCAGCTGAGGGAAACCTGACTGCTCTCGAGGCGCACCTCCCCAGGCAGACGGGCCCGGCATGCCAGGCATGAGCCCTGAGCCATGGCGCAGCAGGCTTACTCACTGGGCAGGTGCTGAGGTTCCAGCCACCCACATCTGTGGGCGAGTGATGGCCAGCTCTGCTGGCGCAGCGGTTGACCTTCCCTCTTTCCCAGGTACCTGGAGCTTTGCCTCCCCCCAGCCTCTCCTGCACTGGCAGGGTCAGGCTGGCGTCTGGAACAAAATAAAACTTGCCTGTGACTCTTGATGGTGGATCACTCTTCTCGCGCGTCGATGAAGAACGCAGCTAGCAGTGAGAATTAGTATGGATTGCAGGACACATTTATCAACACTTCGAACACACCGTGCGGCCCCGGGTTCCTTCCAGGACTACGCCTCTCTGAGGGTTGCTTGTACATCAATTGGCCGGGGTTTCCTCCCAGAGGCGTGGTTGGGGCTGTCCCAGGGACCCCGTTCCCTTCGTTCCTCTAATGTCAGACCCTGATCAGCACCATCGCAGGATCCCTGGATCTGGCAAGCAGGCTCATTGCCGGTGCGGCCCGGCCCCCCCAGTTTCCCCGCCTCATGCGGGTTTCGGGACGGTTGGGTGCCCTGTACCCCGGGGCACCTGGCCATGCTATGTGTGGCTGCCTGTGGTGTCCCGCGGCTGCCGGTGCAGGATGGCCATGTAGCGTGGGCCTTTCGACCATGTGGCCTCGGCCGCAGATCGGGACAGCGCACACACTGCTGTGCCAGAGGCACAGGGCTGGGGCAACCCCCTGTACGGGCCTGAGGCCAGCTACCCCAAGCTTTGTGCTCCCCCCGACTACGGCCTCAGATCAGACGTGGTGACACACTGAATTTAAGCATATTACTAAGCGGAGGAAAATAAACTAACCAGGATACCCTCAGTAACAGCCAGTTAAGAGGTAAGAACCCAGCGCTGAATCCCCGTTCAGCGGCAGGCATGGGAAATGTGGCGTACAGAAGACCGACTCTCCGGCATCGCTCAGGGGGCTCAAGTCCTTCTGATCGGGTCTCACCCCGTGGATGGTGTTAGGCCGGTAGCAGCATCTGGCACGCCGGGATCAGTTCTTCTTGGAGTCAGGTTGCTTGGGAATGCATCCCAAAGCAAGTGGTAAACTCTATCTAAGGCTAATATGGGCGCCGGGCGGATGGCTAACAAGTATTGGAAGGGAAAGTTGAAAAGAACTTTTAAGAGAGAGTTCAAGAGAGCATGAAACCAGTTGGAGGTAAACTGGTGGGATCCATGCAGTCTGCCCGCAGGATTCAACACGGTATTTAGGTCGGTTGCCTGGAATGGTGGATGCCCTCGCGGGACTGCGCCCCGGGCAGATCCGCCCTCCGCAGGGCGCATTTCCTCTGTGGCGGTGCACTGCGACCGGCTGGGAAGGCCACATGGGGCAGGTGGCTCTCTGCTCCAGAGTGTTACAGCCCCCTGAAAGCAGTTTTTCTGTGTCCGGGAGCCGAGGGAGATTGACTGCTGCAGTGCTCTTCTCCAGCAACCGTCCTGGCCTCTCTTGGCGGTCGCCGGGGTGGCGACGGGAGACAGGGCTCCAAATGCGACTGTGGTGGACTGCCCTCAGTGCGCCCCGACCACGTTGTGCTGCTGGGCGGGGAGGCCAACAAAGGGCACCAGGGGTCTGAGGTGGTGTTGGTTAACCAACCGACCTGTCTTGAAACACGGGCCAAGGAGTCTTAACACGTGCGCAAGTCGGAGGGACAAATGAAACCCTGTGGTGCAAAGAAAGTGAAGGCCGGCGCGTGCCGATTGCGGTGGGATCCCGTCGTGGTGGGAGCACTACCGACCCATCTCTGTCAAGGAGATGGAGCATGAGCGTGTGTGATAGGACCTAAAAGATCGTGAACTAGGCCTAGTGGCAGTCCTGATGTGTAAATCGGTCATCCGACCTGGGTATAGGGGCGAAAGACTAATCAAACCATCTAGTAGCTGGTTCCCTCTGGAGTTTCCCCTCGAGATAGCTGGCGCACAGAAACCCCATTTTTATCTGGTAAAGCGAATGATTAGAGGTATCGGGGCCAAAATAATCTCAAACTTGGGTAAGAAGCTCGGCTCGCTGGCGTGGAGCCAGGCCTCGAATGCAAGTGCCTAGTGGGCAACTTTTGTAAAGATGAACTGGCGCTGCAGGATGAACCGAGTGCCGCGTTAAGGCACCTGATGCCGACGCTCATCAGACCCCATTAAAGGTGTTGGTTGATATAGACAGCAGGACGTTGGCCATGGAAGTCGGAATCTGTTAAGGAGCCCCAGGTAGGGTTCTCTTTTCTTTGTGAAGGACAGGGCACCCTGGAATGGGTTCGCCCTGAGCGAGGGGGCCAAGCCTTGGAAAGCGTTGCGTTTCCGGCAGTGTGCGGTGAGCTCTCGCTGGTCCTTGAAATCCGGGGGAGATGGTATCAATCTTGCCCCGGGCCATACCCATATCCGCAGCAGGCCTCCAAGGTGAACAGCCGCTGGCATGTTGGAACAATGTTTGTATGGAAGTTGGCAAGTCGGATCCGTAATTTCGGGATAAGGATTGGCTCTAAGGGCTGGATCGGTCAGACTGGGGCGCGAAACTGGGCTGGGCGCCTGCTGCAGCTGGATGAGGTTTCTCATCCCCCCTCCCCTCGGGGGCGGCGCCGACTGTGGGTGCGAGCCGGCCCTGCCTATGGATTGCCCCAGCTGCGGTGGACGCCTTTCTCCGTTCCCCTCCCGGGGTTCGGGACCGACGTACTGCCTCGGCCGACGCCTATCAGCTGATTTAGAACTGGTGCGGACTAGGGGAATCCGACTGTTTAATTAAAACAAAGCATCGCGAAGGCCTGCAGTGGGTGTTGATGCAATGTGATTTCTGGCCAGTGCTCTGAATGTCAAAGTGAAGAAATTCAATGACGCATGGGTAAACGGCGGGAGTAACTATGACTCTCTTAAGGTAGCCAAATGCCTTGTCATCTAATTAGTGACACGCATGAATTGATGAACGAGATTCCCACTGTCCCTCCCTACTATCTAGTGAAACCACAGCCAAGGGAACGGGCTTGTCAGAATCAGCAGGGAAAGAATACCGGTTCAGCTTGCCTCTTGTCTGGCACTGTGAAGAGACATGAGAGGTGTAGGATAAGTGGTAGGCCCTCGGTCCGCCGGTGAAATACCACTACTCTTATTGGTTTTTCACTTACCCGGTGAGGTGGGAGGCGAGCCCCGTCGGGCTCTCACTTCTGGCTCCCGGGCGCCCGCCGTGCGCATCCCGCTCCGCGGACAGTGGCAGGTGGGGAGTTTGACTGGCGCAGTACACCTGTCAAATGATAACACAGGTGTCCTAAGGCGAGCTCAGGGAGGACAGAAACCTCCCACGCAGCAGAAGGGCAAAAGCTTGCTTGATCTCGATTTTTCAGTATGAATACAGACCGTGAAAGCGGGGCCTTACAATCCTTCAGACTTTTTGGGTTTCAAGCAGGAGGTGTCAGAAAAGTTACCACAGGGATAACTGGCTTGTGGCAGCCAAGCGTTCATAGCAACGTCGCTTTTCATCCTTCAATGTCAGCTCTTCCTATCATTGTGAAGCAGAATTCACGAAGCGTTGAATTGCTCACCCACTAATAGGGAACCTGAGGTGGGTTTAGACCGTCATGAGACAGGTTAGTTTTACCCTACTGATGATGTGTTGTTGCAATAGTAATCCTGCTTAGTACAAGAGGAACCGCAGGTTCAGACATTTGCTGAATGTGCTTGGCTGAGGAGCCAATTGGGTGAAGCTACCATCTGTGCGATTATGACTGAACGCCTCTAAACCGTAACGATACTGCAGCGCTGTCGAACCCGGTTTGTCTAGGATAGCCGGTCTCTGGGCCGGTGCTTAGAACCGCTCGCCTCGGCACTCAAGTGTGGACAGAAGGGGGCTACCTCTCTCGCCCGTAGTGCACCACATGTTCGCGGGGAACCTGGTGCTAAATCATTCGTAGACCTGATTCTGGTTCAGGGTTTCGTAAGTAACAGAGCAGCTACCTCACTGCGATCTATTGAAAGTGATCTCTCAGCCAAGCTTTTGTCACAAGATTCTGCGGCCGATAAGAGTCTCCATCCTTCCTCCTGCTGTGCCGCGGGGCGTGCGGGGATACTCCCACCTGCCCTAGGTGCACACCCGCGGATGTGTGTGGGCTGGGCTGGGAGCGCTCTTCACACCTTTCCCGGTCAGCCTGCCGGACCAGATGGCCTCAGCCCCAGGCCTTTGAGGTGGTGACTTAAGCCCCCGGACAGGGCGGAGGAACAAAGGCTGCAAGCCACCCCGGGGTGCGGGGGCTGGTTCCGTAAGCCTGTGCCCACGAACGGTGGGGTCAGGGCAGGCACGGCCGCCGGGCCAACTGGCCCCTGGAGTAGGCCCGAGTTGTGTCCGGCGGACCAGATGGCCCGAGTTGCGGATGACTCCTGCATTTGTCTCTGGTCGGGGCTTAATAGTGGGCGTGGAAGTGTCCCCAGGCCCCGGCCCGGGTGCATGGAGGTGGTGCCTTAAGCCCTGTGCAGGGCAGCAAAGAGAGGTGGCAGCTTAGGCCCCCCCAGAGCGCGGGGGTAGTACCTTAAGCCTGTGCCCCTGGACGGTGGGATCGGGTCAGGCATGGCCGCCGGCCCATCAGGCCCAGTGCGTATGCTCAGTTTGCCTGAGTTGTGGCCGTCGGACCAGATGGGCCGAGTTGCGGCTGGCACGGCTGGCTCCTGCATTTGTCTCTGGTCGGGTGGGGGCTTAATAGTTGGCGTGGAAGTGCCACCCTGCGGCCTCCAGGGTGGCCTTGGCGCAGCTACCGGCCTCGGTTCCATGGTGTTCGTGGGTTGCTCCCAGTCCTCGGGCAAGTGTCACCCGCTTGTGGTCAGGTTAAAAATGGGGTGTGCGTGTCAAGGGGCGCCCTGAGTGGGCCCCTTACCTCCACGGGGCTATAACCGCTTATAGCATCCGGCCTTGAGATCCATGGCGTTCGTGGGTTGCTCCCGGTCCTCGGTCCAGTGCCACCCGTGTGCGTTCAAGCCCAAGACAGGGTGCGCGTGTCAAGGGGCTGTGAGGGTAAATGCACTTGCAGTGGGCGGCCCTGCGTTCCACAGTGTTTGTGCGTTAGTCCCATAGGGAAAGGCTCTAAGGGGGGCCCGGCCAGAGCTCCAGGGAGTTGGCCGGTCTGCTGCCCCCAGCCTTGGGCGCCTGTCTCGTGCCTGATTTTGAAGTCCCCATCGCTCCCCACAGGGAAAAGCTCTAAAGGGGCCCTGCTAAAGCTCCAGGGTGGCTGCGGGTGCTGGCCCCTGGCCTTGAGCACCTGTCTCACGTCTGGGTTGACTGTCCCAAGCCCGGTGGCGGTCGTGGCGATCCCCATCCCTCCCCAGAGGGAAACGCTCTAATGTGGCGATAGAAGCTCTAAGGCTGGCCAGAGCTCCATGGTGGGCGGGGCTGCGGCCCCCACTGGCTTGGTGCCAGCCTTGTGCGTGTGGGTCGAGAGTCCCCAAGCCCGGCGACGGTCACAGAGCCCTGCTAAAGCTCCAGGCTGGCTGGGTGGAGGGGGGTGTGCTGATCCCTCCGCCTCCCAACCCCCCGGCCTTGGGCGCCTGTCTCATGTGTGGCTCAACTGTCCCTCCCCGGAGGGATAAGCTCCAAGGCGGGCAAGAAACCTCTTACTTGGAGGGGGCAAAAAGCTCTAAGGTGCCCTGGCCAGAGCTCAAGGATGACCATTGCTGTGGGCCCATGCCCTTGGGCACCTGCCGGTCCTCTGTCTTTTGTCAGGCAGGGGGCCAAAGGCCCTTCCCGTCTAGGCCCATTGGAATGCATAGCCCTACCAGATGGCCGCTCTCTGAGGGCTGCTCTGGAAATCCCGATGGGCGTCAATTTGACATTTTTCTCCAGTTGGGTCTATAAATTGCCCGGGCGCGTTTCCTGAGAAGTCTCACTCTGGGTACACAGATTACAAGAAAGCTTAGTCACCTTCCTCCGGATTACTATAACCGGGTTGAGAGGGACCTGCCTGCGCTCCTCTTGTTCTCGCTGCCCGACCAGGGCTCCATGGCGAAACCACTGCACCTCCATGGGCAGGCCGGGGGGCAGGGGGCGTGCCCCACGTGATGCCCCAGCAGAGACTGGCCTGTTGGGGGCTCTCTTCCGAGCACTCTGTGGAATCGATTTGCCGCACTTGGTCCGTCTAGGGTTGGACTGCTTGGCCAGCTTCGGCTGTTGTTTCAAGCAATTCACTCCTTCCCGCCTGGGTGCCATGTCAAGGGTATGTCCCCCTCGGGTATGGCCCCCTCGTGTGGGCAGCTCTCCCCGCAGAGCTGATGCCGAGCAGCCCGGCAGCTCCCCAGTAGTCAGATCAGAGTGGACGGGGTCCCCCCGCAAGCCATGACATGCCCCCTCCTTCACCAAGCACGTTTCTCCGAATGCTGACCCCCTCTGGGGCTACAACGGTGGTGGTGTGCGGGCGAACCCCCCCCCCCTACTGCTTCAAGTTGTGCCTTTTCCCGGCCGTTCCCTCCCTCCACCCCATGGTGTGGTGGAGCAGGCCGGGCCGCCGGCGTCCATGTGACCGACCTGTCCACCCGACCTGCATGCGTCAGGGGATGATCTTTGACGCTCGGGTCCCACAGACGGCCCAAGAGGGTGAAAAGGTTGGCTCCGAGGTGGGCGCGCGGCTCCCCCGTTGCCACCCTCCAGCAGGTGCGGATACCTGGTTGATCCTGCCAGTAGCATATGCTTGTCTCAAAGATTAAGCCATGCACGTGTAAGTACACACGGCCAGTACAGTGAAACTGCAAATGGCTCATTAAATCAGTTATGTTTCCTTTGATCGCTCCATCTGTTACTTGGATAACTGTGGTAATTCTAGATCTAATACATGCTGACAATCGCTGACCTTCCGGGATGCCTGCATTTATCAGACCAAGACGAATCCGGGCTCGCCCAGCCGCTTTGGTGACTCTAAATAATCTTGGGACGATCGCACGTCCCCGTGACGATGCATTAGGATGTCTGCCCTATCAACTTTCGATGGTACTTTCTGTGCCTACCATGGTGACCACAGGTATTGGGGAATCTTGGTTTGGTTCTGGCGAGGGAGCCTGAGAAACGGCTACCACATCCAAGGAATGCAGCAGGTGCGCAAATTTCGAGGCACTGTAATTGGAATGAGTACACTTCAAATCCTTTAGCGAGTACCGATTGGAGGGCAAGTCTGGTGCCAGCAGCCGCGGTAATACCAGCTCCAATAGTGCATATTAAAGTTGGTGCAGTTAAAAAGCTTGTAATTCGATCTTGGGATCGAGCTGGCGGACCCCCGCAAGGCGAGCCACTGCCTGTTCCAGCCCCTCCCTCTCGGCGCCCCCTTGATGTTCTGAATGGAGTGTCCTGGGGGTCCAAAGCATTTACTTTGAACAAATTAGAGGGTTCAAAGCAGGCCGGTCGCCTGAATACTTCAGCTAGAAACAATGGAATATGACTCTGCTTCTATTTTGTTGGTTTTCGGAACTGGGGCCATGATTAAGAGGGACGGCCGGGGGCATTCGTATTGTACCGCTACAGGTGAAATTCTTGGACCGTTGCAAGACGAACCAAAGCGAAAGCATTAGCCAAGAATGTTTTTATTAATCAAGAACGAAAGTCTGAGGTTCGAAGACGATGCAATACCATAATAGTTCCGACCATAAACGATTCAGACTAGCGTTCTGGGGCGTTATTCCGATGACCCGCCAAGCAGCTTCCGGGAAACCAAAATCTTTGTGTTCCGGGGGGAATATGGTTGCAAAGCTGAGACTTGAAGGAATTGACGGAAGGGCACCACCAGGAGTGGAGCCTGTGGCTTAATTTGAATCAACACAGGAAACCTCAACCGATACAGAAACGATTGACATATTGATAGCTCTTTCTCAATTATGTGGGTGGTGGTGCATGCCCCTTCTTAGTTGGTGGAGCGATTTGTCTGATTTAATTCCGATAACGAACGAGGCTCCTCCATGCTAACTAGTTACGTGACCCCCCAGCGGTTGGCGTTCGACTTCTTAGAGGGACAAGTAGTGTTCAGCCACACGAGATTGAACAATAACAGGTCTGTGATGCCCTTAGATGTCTGGGGCTGCACGCGCGATACACTGAACGGATCAGCGTGTGTCTACCCTTCGTCGACAGGTGCAGCTAACCCGCTGAACCCCTTTCCTGATAGGGATTGGGGATTACAATTATTTCCCATGAACGAGGAATTGCCATTAAGTGCGGGTCATAAGCTTGCGTTAAGTCCCTGCCCTTTGTACACACCGCCCGTCGCTACTACCGATTGGATGGTTTAGTGAGGTCCTCGGATCAGCCCCGCCGGGGTCGGCAACGGCCCTGGTGGAGCGGCAAGAAGACTATCAAACTTGATTATCTAGAGGAAGTAAAAGTCGTACGGGTTGGGTTAACCTGCCGGGGACGTCCCCCACCCCCCCCACCGGAGAGAGGGAGCCCCAAGCGGCCCCCATCCTCTCCTCACCAAGCTGGCCCCTGAGCCACCGTGCCGGGGTGCGCACCTCCACCCTGACCTGCCAGTGGGCAGGCATTGGGGAGCGCACCCCGGTCGGCAGGGATGTCCCGAGTGGGAGCAGCCAGGAGCCGAGGGAAGCCCGGCCATTCTCGAGGGACGCCTCCCCAGGTGGACAGGGGCCCAGCAGGCTGGGCGAGCCCTGAGCCGTGGTGCAGACGGGCCTCGAGGTTCCGGCGGCCCATGTCCGTGGGCGATTGATGGCCATGCCCTGTGGGACAGCAGGCAACCTTCCTTCTTGCACAGGTACCAGGAGCTCAGCCCCATGCGGCCAGGCTGGGGTTTGAAGACTCTAGCGATCCCACCCGACCCCCACTGCCTGTGCTGTCTCCAGCCCGTCTCTCTGTCCAGCCCCCAATAGGGGAGCAGCAGAGGGGATCAGGGAAGGATAAGCGGGATCAGGCTGGGTGGGCCGGCGGTGGAGCGGCCTGCCTCTGTCACCATGGGAAGCCCTGCCGCCGTGCTGCTGCAGGCAGCGGGCAGGCTTCCCGGGCTGAGCGCCTGAATTTATTTTTGTTTTGCTTTAAAACCTGGATGGTCTCGGCTGACATCCAAGTGGGGAAGCTAGACGGGGCGCTGGGCTGTCTCACCGCGGCTGGCAGGACAGGCCTCCCCCCTGGCCTCTTGTCCTATCTAATTTTCATCCGTTTTTCTTCTTCAATTTCTTATGAAGCTTTTTTTTTAACGTTATTTTTATTGCATTTTAACGTCTTGAACATTAAAAATCCCCTTCCGCGATGACCTCCCCCTTCCCCTCCCCGTCACGATGCCCCCATCCCCAGATCACTGCGCTGCGTATCTTCTGAGGCAAATGTACAGGTGTACAGGGTATAATGGGTTGTAGTCTATAGTATATCCAATAGTCTTAATCTCTGAGGGCACCATTGTTCACAGTGGACACCATTGTTCACAGTAGTCTTTGTGCAGGAAGTTCAGGACGTGGTCCCACTCGTTCTTGAATTTAGCGTAATTCCCCTGTATAGTTTTTTACCCATTCCAGTGAAGTGTAATGGCAAATATTTGCTATCCATTCCTGTTCGCTGGGGATCGTGGTTTGTTTCCACTTTTGAGCAATTTGGTAGAGGTCCGCCACGCTTAGGACCATATATGCTTTCCTCTGTGGTTTAGTCAGGAGTGTGTCCAGCACGTCACTCAGGCCCTGCATAGCTTTTCGATTTTCTCTCCGTATTTGGGGTCCAAAGATGGCTTTTTTTCTTTGTTGACCACTTCCCAAAACGGTTTTAGGATGGGGCAGGACCTACTTTGCAGCCCCGCCAACACATCTGTGATACTGAGGGGTATATTTTATGTAGCTTCTCCGGTGTTAGGTGGCACTGCACCACTATCCTGGTCCACATTTCCCTGATCTGCACCCCTCTCGTCAATTTGGGTATTCGCTGCCACGCTTCCCACCACTGTTCTACAGAGATCGGGAGGGGCAGTGTATCTGCCCATTGTTTCATATGGGGCCACTGGACCTGTGCCTCTGGCATGGTGAATAGTTTGTACATTTTACTAATAATTTGTCTTTCGCCAGAATTTGTTAGCAAGTACCTTCCTAGTGGAATGAATTCTCTGGTGGTGGATTGTTTCATATCTCGAAAAGAGAGCCAGTGCTGCAGTTGAGTATAGCGGTACCTATTCTCCTCTCACAAACCCATGGTTTGTTTGCGGAGCTGTAATGACTTAACCTGTCCCTCCATTGTGTACCTTGCGCGAATGCACCTGGCATATGCTCGTTTCTCTAGCCCCGGGGTAAACTGTGGGTTGTGGAATAGGGGAGTGAACGTAGATGGGTAGGACGTGATCTTTGCTTTTTTAACCATAGCATCCAATGTATCCCTCACTAGGGTTATAATTCGGCTTCTGTACATGTTGGAGGCCTGTCTGCTCTTGAGCCCCACAGGACCTCGTCCAGGGGCCTTCCCACCACTGCCATATCCATCCGTCGCCAGATGCTGTTGGGATTCCCGTTGAACCAGACTCGGGTGATCCTCTATTGTATTTGTATTTATTTTTATTACGCGCCGAAAGACCGCAGGTATCAGGGTGCGGACATAGAGACGAGGACTGTGAGTAAAACAGGACAGGAACAATAATCTAGCTTGAGGTATTATGTAACATTAGTTAAAGAGCAGTGTTTTCAATTTCTTTTTCAAAATCTGAAAGTTGGTTTCAAGTCTGAGCGCAGTAGGCAGACTATTCCATTTTAGGGATGCTTTAATGGGGAAAGAGCACCCCATTCCGTTTGCTTTCTTTGTCTGAATGATCTTAACTAGACCTTGGTTTTTTGATCTCCGTGATCGTCCTGGTTCATACAAGGATATTTGTTCCTTTAGGTAGATAGGAGCAGATCCGTATAGGCAGTGGTGGACGATTGAGGCCGCTTTGAATGTAATGCGGTCATCTACTGTCAGCCAGTGTAAGGCTTTACCGTCTTCTGTGATGTGATTATGTCAAGGTTCCTTTTTTATAGCTCTCACTGCATCATTCTGAATGACCTGGCACTGATTGATGCAACCCTTACTTGTCCCCAAGAGAAGGCATTGCCATAGTCAAGTCTTGAAAGGATGACGGCTCTAGCGATGGTTGTGCTATTTTCTTCATTTAAGAAGGGTCTTATGTGTCTTGTGTAGTCTGTGGTAGTATCTGCAATTCTTTTTTTAGATATGCTACATGGGCGTTGGCTCCAAGGGAGGATTCCAAATAAATTCAAGGGTTTTCACTTTGTCTGAAGTAAGGATGCTAGAGTTCTTTATGTTAAATTGGGCATAGTTCGAGTTCAATTTTGCTCTTGCCTGGGTGGAGCCAAAGATCATGAGCTCTGTCTTACTGCTGTTTAGGCAGAGCCAATTTGATTTCATCCATGCCTCGATTATGCTGTAGATGTTGGCTATTTTGGTGCTGTCTATGCTGCAGCCTCCACTCAATTCTATAATAAGCTGAGTGTCGTCAGCAAAGTTGGTAAATAGTACACCTAAATTGTTGAAGAGAGTACAGAGACGGCGAAGGTAGAGGCTAAAAAGGAGAGGAGAGAAGCTGGCTCCCTGGGGTACACCATAGTTTACACTTATGGGTATGGAGGATTTTTCCCCCCAGTGTATTTTGGAGCTACGATCTGAGAGGAAAGGGAAGATCCAATCTATAGCCTCTTGAGAGCAATTTCCTGATGTCCCCAGTGCTTCCTGGAGTTTATGGTGGTCTAGCAAGTCAAACGCTGCTGATGGGTCTAAAAGCATCAGCATGCCTGTCTTTCCCTTTTCCAAGATGTTCAGCATTCTAGTTTGTAGATCCAAAAGTGCGGTCTCTGTGCTATGTGAACTTCTAAATCCAGATTGTTGTGCGTGGAGTAAATTGTGTTTGTCTACGTATGTTTGCAGTTGTTTAGTTGCAGCTTTGTCTAGAATTTATTTTGAGGAGTAAATTACAGTTAGTTATCGGCCGAAGATTAGTAGGGTCTTGTTGGTCGAGTCCTGGTTTTTTTAACTGAATTGAGCTGCTTTGTGGTACATTTGAAAGTTCGGAACTTCCATGGGAGTGACCATGAACCTCCAGGCCACCCTCTGTTTTTTCATTTGCCAGATGTAGTTACGTACTAGTTTATTCAGGGTTTCGAAGAATTTGTGGGGGACCACCAGGGGAAGAGCATAAAAGTAATGTAGCGCTCTGGGGAGAATTATTATTTTAATGACATTGATGCGGCCCATCCATGATATGTCAAGGAGCCTCCTCTCTCCCAGCTAGGTCTTGATAGTTTCCAACAGGTGGGGATAGTTTGCTTGGTACATATCCTCTAGGGTACTGGTTAGTGTCAGCCCCAGGTATCGAAGGGATCACCCCGGCTCATGTGAATTGCCCTGTATCTGATGTTTCTGAGGGCGTGCCTTCTTGTAGCGCCATTAGTTCTGATTTTTGTTTGTTGGTCTTCAGGACTGCCGCTCTGCCAAATTCCCCTAGGAGTGCCGTTAAACTCGGGCGGGAAGTGTCAATGTTTGTTAGCATGACCAGGGGGTCGTCGGCAAAGGTCATTGCCTTGTGGTCTTCCCCACCGAATGTAATCCCTTTTATTCCCCTCTCTGTCTAATTCTAGCTAGGAAGGGTTCAAGAAAGATTGCGTACAAGTCTGGTGACATGGGGCAGCCCTGCCTAGTACCCCTAGTGACCCTTATCGCCTGGCAGACATGCCCATTGATGGCTAGCCTGATAACAAACACAATCACTCCCTAGAAGAAGGTAACGCTGGGCATGGTATTTGATCAGCAATTGAACATGAAAGCTCATGTGGGGAGCTTGGTCTCCTCTGCAGCCTATTTTATTAAATTGTTGGCTCATCTTCGTCCCTTTATATCTCAGGCTAACGATTAGACGATAGCCAGAGCAATTATCAGGGAGAAATTAAGACTACCGTGGTAGTCTTTTGGTTGGGATCAGTAAAGCCGCTATTAATAGGCTTCAAGTAGTGCAAAATGGTGCTGGAAGAGTAGTGATGGGATTAGCCCACTGCAATCATGTATCAGTTACTAGAAGGTCACTGCATTGACTCCCTGTAGCTTTTCGGGTTCTCTGTCGTCTCTTGATGATCACCTTTTAAATGCAGACCCGGAGTAACGCCTATGTATCTTCAAAATCTTATCAAACGAGATGAATAACCAATCTTTGAGGTCCAGCAATCAGAATTACTTGACTCTTCCGAGAAGTAAGACCAAAAAGGTGGAAAATGCAGCATTTTTCACTGCAGCCCCTAAAGCTTGGAATTCGCTTCCTACGGAGCTCCGTGATTAGGCATCTCTAGCATGTTTAAAAAAACAATTGAAAACATGGATGTTTAAGTGATTTTTTTTTTTGATTTTTTTTTTAGCCATTGTTTCTAAGAATCTCTGCGTTAGTTAGGACTTTTGTTTGTTTTATGTTTTGCGTCTTGTTTGCGCCCTAACGCCTTTGGGTCCAAGGCCGCACTATATAAATGTTATCAAGTAAAGTAAAGTGGTGCTCCATAGTTGGCTTTGACCAGGCGGAGAAAGCCTGGGCCAAACTCCATAACCTCCATGGTAGCAAACAAGAATGACCATTCGACTAGGTGGAAAGCCTTCTCGGCATCTAGAGCTAACACCCCGCCCTGTTTGACTTCTCTATCAGGCTATCAGGTGGGATATTCACCTAATGTTGTCAAATGTTTGTCTCCCCTCGACAAAGCCTGCTTGATCCGGGTGGATTAGGTCGGGATTACTTTATCCATTCTAGATGTTACAATTTTTGTAAAGATTTTGGCGTCAAAGTTTATTAGGGCAATAGGGCGGTAGGAGCTACAGAGGGTTTATTTCTTGTTTGGCTTAGGGAAGAGGATTACCTTGGCCTCCTCCATGGACTGGGAGATGCGGACCGTATCGGAGAAGGAGTGAACAAGGATGTCATTAACGGGACTTATGTAGTCTGGAATGCTTTATAGAATGTGGCGGGGTACCCGTCCGGGACTGGGGCTTTATTTGGTGGTAGCGATTGGATCACTGCACACACTTCGTCTTTGGTAACCGTCCCTTCTAAAGCGTCACGCTGGCTCTGTTCTAATCTTTTTAGCCGGTATGATTTTAAGAAGGCCTTTTGGAGGTCATTGTCCGGTGCCTCTGTAGAGAACTTGGTGAACGCCTGCAGGATCTCCTCTGTACGCGTGGTTTCCTGTCACCCCCCACCATCTGAATGCGGCGTATTGTACCTGCTGCCTCCTTCTGCTTAACCGGCCTGGCTAAGAGCCAGCCTTTCTTGTTTGCCTGGAGGTAATACTTCTGCCTCAAGAATAGGAGCGATTTTACTGCTTGTATAGCTAGAAGCATATTGATTTGCCCTTTGATCTGCCTATACTCCCTCCTGATCGTTACCCCCTATCTGTCTGCATTACCCCTTTTTAAGCGCTGTTCTAGGTCCACCTGGAAGGCCGCCTCCTTTTTGGCTCGAGATGCCTGGTTTGCTATGAGCACCCCCCGCATGGGCTTAAAGGCGCCCCATACTACATGTGTCTGCACCTCCGGGGTCTTATTTTCCCCAAAGAAGTTGCGGATGGACTCGAGTATCTTGTCGCAAATTACTGCATCTCTTAGCAGATGGCAGGAGTTCTGCCACTCACAGAGCCCCGACCCCACCCCCCTTTTCCATTGGATTTCTTGCTGCAGGGCCGCGTGGTCAGACAGGGCTATGTGTCCCCTTTCTATGTTCCGTACTTGGCCAAGCAGTGTCACCGCGAAACCCATATGTAATCAATTCTTGAGAATGATCGGTGCACATGTGCGTAGTAAGTATACCCCTTGGAGTCCCCTTTTAGTTCATGCCATGTATCTTCTAATGCCATTCTGTTTATGCTAGCCTGTAGTTTACTAGATGGGCCTTTAGATGTGGGCGTCCTGTCCGTGCTTCTGTCCGTAAATCCCCTGTCAATATTAGCTGGCCCATTGTGAACTGGTCTAGCTTCTCCAAAACCTCCCGCAAGTATCAGTCCTGCCCTGAGTTGGGGGCGTACACCATGGCGATTGTGAGAGGTCTCCCCCTGCCCCCCATTGTAGCTTGTCAACTTTTGTCAACTTTTGTGCCTATTATTTGGACGTCTGGTAGGTGTCTAAATACTATGAGGAGCCCTTGAGCCTTGCTCTTGTCATTGGCCTGCAGAACCTGGGGGTACCCTCTCAATTTCATTCTGTGTTTGTCTTACTTACGGATATGCGTCTCCTGGAGTGTCACAATGTCAGGCTTTGTATCCTGGATGAGGTTCTCCAGTTTTCGTCTCTTAGCCAGTGTGTTTAGTCCTCTAACATTTAGTGTTAGTATTTGGATCCCTTTTCTGCGACCCATACCCCATTATACCCTGAGAGTAACCATGTTGCAGCAATCCCCCCTCAGTTTTTTTTTTGTTTTCCCCACGATCCTTCCCCCCCGCCCCAACCTCCCCCAACTTTCCTCTCGCCCCCTCCGGCTGGACTCGGCTCAACTTCCCTAGGCGTAACATCATCCTAGGTTGCCGGGTCTCATTCCCATCCAGGAGAATAACTGTGCGGGGAGAGCCATTCCTCTGCCCTCCTCCATTTCCAAGATCCGTCACCAACCCATCCCCCCGACTCCCCGAGCCGACCCTTAGGCCGACATTCCTCTTGTAACCCCACCGGGTCTTAACCCTTGTCTCGTGATCCCCGCTGATGCTGTTAAGTGGACAACCTATTCAGCCTGGGGGCTTTGGTTGCTGCCGCCCTGGGCCCCGCAATTGTTTGCGTCTTGTCTTTGACCCCTCTACTCTTCTCCACTCCCATGGCTTCTCTTGGTGGCTTTCATGTTCTGGCCTCCTAGTATGTCCTCCCCCTGCATACCCTTCTTCTTCAATATTCAGGATCTTGAGTCCCTCATCCAACGTGGTGATGCAGTGTTGGCACCCTTCCCACTTGACCATTCCAAATGGGAATGACCACCTGTATCTTATCTGGGCTTTAGTAAGGGCTTTGCTCACTGGGCCCATTTGCCTCCCCTTCGTTAGTGTGGATTTGGCCAGGTCCTGGAAAAGTTCTATCACAGTGCCGTTCACCTTTATCAGGGTTGCTTTCCTCGCCGCTTGGAGGATCGATTCTTTTTGGTCGTATCACTGTAAAGCCATCACCACTTCTCTTGGCCTGGCCCCGGGTTCTTCTCGCTGTGGACCCAAGCAGCAGTGAATTCTATCTATGATAATTTCTCCCCTAGCCTCTACATCCAACAAATCTTTTAACACGTGCTGCATTGTTTCCCTGAAACATCGCTCAAACTTTCTGGCAGCCCCTTCACCCTGATGTTGAACCTTCTTGTGCGGTTTTCCAAGTCCTCTGCTTGGAGCTCCAGGTTGTGTGTCATGACCGCCAGCTGCTTCGCTAATACATCTATCTTCCCAGTGTCTGCAGTGAGCTCTTGAATGGCGTTTTCATTTGTATCAACTCTGTCACACAATTCAACTATGTCGCCTTTGATTTCCTGCAGGGATTGTGCAAGTTCTGTGCGTATTAGGCTTAATTGTGTCTTAAGGGTAGCCGTCATTTAGTCACTGAATGCCTTAAAGCACTGTTGCAGCACCTTGTTTGTGACCTCTTGCCCCTGTAGCAGCGTTGGGGTTCCTCCGCAAAGGTGACTTTAAAGTGGTCATGATTGCAGTGTCACACTGGCACGGAGGCCGCAAGCTTCTTGAATTTCTTCCTGGGGTGCCCCCGTGCTCCCGCCGCTCCTGGGCCTCTAAGTACGCTCTTGCCCCCCTGAAGGTTCCTTCTCGGTTAATCTTGCATGGCAGGGTTAGTTTTCATGAGGGTGGTCTGTGGAGCGGAGCAACGCTCTCCTGCGGAGTCCAATGCTGAGGGCTGGGAGCATGCACGCCCCCCTCCCGCGGGTTCCTTCCCTGGCCGTTGGTTAGCCAGGGGGATGCTACAGAAGACTTAGTGCTGTCACCCTTCTATTACTGCAGTTTGCCTCTGATGTTGCTGTTAATGTTAATGTTAAAGGTCATTTGTACCGCGCACTATCACCACCGGAGTGGTCCCCTGGCGCTCTGGCGGCTCTGAAAGAGGGAGGGAGGTGTGGGTTAGTGGATGGAGGCTGGAAAAGTGCAAGAGAGCAGTGATGTGCTGTTGGCAGCCTCAGCCCGGTGGTTCCGTCGGCTGGGCCTGGGGTGTATGCGGCCGGTAGTCGTCGTGTGCTGATGTGCGAGTCTGTGTGTGTTTTGTTTTGTTGTTGCAGTGTAGTGAAGTTCTTGCGGTTTGCTGCGCTAGAGGTTTGTGGTTGTGTTTGATTTGGAGTTTGAGAGGTGTATGCAGAGAAGGAAATTGTTAGTGATATTGGTTAGTTGGTATCTCTATCCTGGATTGAGCCAGTTGGGCTCGTGTAATCTTACACGGCGGAATGCTTGTACGCCCTGTGCCTCAGGAGATATGTGCCCGTTTTTGCATTCGAGGCCGTTTGAGGATTTAGCTGTCCCCTCCGCCCGCTCCCTTAATAACTTTGCATGCCCCTTACCCCCCCCCCCCCACATGATTAGCGCAGCTGCTAGTGTCCATATTTCCGATTGTGGGGTGATTGGTGGTATCTCGTCCGTACCACAGCCCTGTGTTGCTGAATGGTATGGGTGTGGGCCTTTGCCTGGATCCGGGTATGCTGTGGGTCTCCCACCATAGGGGGTCCCCTTCCAAGTGTAGGTTATTGTTACGCTCACCTGGTCTCTGCAGAGGCGTTTGAGCATGGTTGCCGCCCTCCCTGAACTTGAATCACCCCCTTCAGGCCTCTCCCTCAGTAGAAAAGCTGTGAGCAGTGGTACGTGGTGATACTGCTCCTGTGAATTATGGAAGATAAGCTCTCCGTCCTGCAACTTCTGGCAGGGGCACGATGAATGGGATCTAGTTCCTTCACTGATCCCTGATAAGGATTAGTCCAGTCCAGCTGGGACTATGCTTCTCCTCATGATTGGCGAGTCTTTCTTGAGATCTTGTGATGCTGTTTGTTCTGTTTAATGTCTTTATATGTAGCTCCTATTTATGCCCGCAATAATGTCTCTCTTCTGTTTTCTTCCCTTAGATGGAAATGCGGCCTCAATGCAGCTGTGAGACGCGAGACGCGGCCGGACGGAAGATGGATGCTACCCCAATGTTCGACGGCAGGTAAGTGATGGTTTAAGGAAAATCCCGAAATATGGCGAAGCGCAACCTTAAACTGTTTTTTCAATGTCTGTCTAGCCTTGTCTTCTGTTTTTCCTTGCAGGCGCTGCTGTCGACGATGGAGCGTGTCGTACTGCGGTGCCAAGATGAATATTTCGGTGTTCTGGAAAGATTAAAGATGAATACTTGTTTCGCCAAAGAGATGTACAGGTAAGAACAGCTTCCCTCAGTTGGTAAGTATGCTGGCAGAAAGCAGGATGTCCAGGAAGCAGGATCTTCAAAGGTAAGTCTGACTTCAGTCGACGGTGAGCGTTACGATGCTTGCAAGTGTAGAATAATGCGAAGCGCCTGTCTTGAGGTTCGGGGCAGCTTATATAGCTGAGTACGTGGGCACGCCCATTAGGGCCGGCTTACCAGCCACACCCTGCCACTCCTAGAGAGTGAGCACGTGTGAAGGCAATCCATTAGCAGCCACACCCAAGAATACACTTGGGGCTGCTTAATGGATGCAATGTTCAAGGTTAATGCATCCTGCTTAATGGATGGAATGTTCAAGGTTAACGCATCTGAAGTGCTATGTCCATAATAAAAAGCTTTTTGGTGTTAAATGGATGTTCTTGTTTACTTTTGTTCATGAGCCTGGCGCCAAGGCGCCAGGACAGTGTCCACCCAGGTCCCCTGTGCATGCAACCCCTGCACGCCTGTGCCCCTGACTTCATGACCATGACAGCTATGGTGCGTTGGGGCAGATGCTTTCATAAACCTCTATGTCCCTTGTTTAGGAGGGGAGCGGCTTGCGTATTTATTTATTTATTTAACATTTATAAAGCGCTCACACAGCCCACAGGCATCAAGGCGCTGTTACAGGAATTTTGTTTTTCTTAGTTGTGTAATTGTGTTGTTTTTTTTTTTGTCTTAGTTACATATTTATAACGCGCTTAAACACCCAGAGGTTTCTAAGCGCGGACCCGGGGATCGAACCTGTTGTTGCTTCGTGTCGTCTTGCTTCCAAGACGCGCACGCTGCCGCTGAGCTATCCTTCCGGGACAGGGCTGTCGACTCCCTTAATTATGCCTTCTTACCCTCCGCCAGCTGGGACGTATCACAGCTCATGGGGGGGCCCTGCGCTGCGTGGTTCGTGAAGGCCCTCGGCTGCACAGAGCTGGGCTTGCTGTATGGGGCCGAGGCGGGCACAGGATTGCAAGGGAATGCTACCCGCTCCCCCTCCTTACTTTTGTAGCTGGTTTCAGGCCGCACCGGCTCTGCTGGATTGCAGTGCTGCGGTGCATGAGCCAGCGCGTCACGGCCCCAGAGGGCGCACTGGTCTGGCAGCCTCGTCTCCCCGGTTGGCCGCCGGGGATCGGGAGTAGTCTGCTCACACTCCCCAGTCTCGCCTATGTTGCTGTGGCTGAACGGGCACCCTGTGTCCGCGGGGGTTCACTCTGATCTCCTCCGACTCGGCTGCCAGTCCCCATGCAGGCATCACTGCTGGCGGTCTCAGGTTTGCTCACTCTACCACTCTCTGCCTTCAAACGCTACTTTTGGAGTTTTATTGGGGACCACTTGGTTCTCGGGTCGACCCCTTTGCTTTTGCTGCCATGGGGTCTTGTTTTTAACGCTGCTTATTGCTCCTTTTTCGGGTCGCCAGAGAGGAGCGCGCTCCTCATGGTGGAGTGGTCACGTTGGCCATCTTGGAATCTTCTTATGAAGCTTTTGAAGCCTTCGTCGGGCTTTTCTTGAGTAATCTTTCTTCTTCCACACTTCCCAATCCGTTTTTCATCAAGGACGTGGCACAGAGGGGGTGCTGGTCTCCACCGTTGACAATGTGGTTTGGCTGCACGACTCGGGTAGCGTCTGTGCTTTATTTTTACTTGAATTACCTGCCGCCTTTGATACCATTGACCATGCTGTCTTGCTCGTCCGGGCCGGCCTTTCTGGTGCCATTCTTTCCTGGTTTTCTTTGTTTCTCTCTGACCGAACAGTCAATTTCCCTCCCCCCTTTTCACTCTGTGCACACTGCCTTGACATGTGGAGTCCATCAGGTTTCCTCCATCTTCCAGGTTTTGCTTAACATGTACATGCAACCTCTTACCAAGCTTATTTGCTCTCACGACTTCCAATGTTATTCTTAACAGATGACACAGAACCTGGTCCGTTTAGATCAATCTCTCTTATTGAGACAGTGATCAGATTTAGGGCCTGCCTCTAAGCTGTGGGTGCATAGATGTGTAATAGCTGGCTCAAGTTGAACATGCAAAAATTGAGGTGTTGGTGGTGGGCCCTCCTTCCTCTACTGCAGTGGTCTTCAAACTTTTTGGCCTGGGTCCCCCCTGAGCAAAGTTTGGCCAGGCCGGGCCCCTCCAAAACGTTTGCGTGTCGTCACTGCACCCTACTCCCAGTACAGACCCTAGGCTCTCCCCACCCTACTCCCACCACTATCTCAGTGCTGCCGCCCATCCTGCTCCCACCACAGTCCCATAACACAAGTATACACACATCCATACACATTTAAATAAAAAATAAATCACCATAAACGTACCTTCTGGAATGCCCCACTCTAGTTTGCACCCCCTCGCACATACATACATGCAGTGCCCCAGCCATCCTTTCCAATGAGCTATGCAAGACTGGCGAAGCAAAACACCCCCAGCGTTGCATGGCTCAGTGATCACGTGCGGCTGGGGAAATGAACTGTCAAAGGCAAACAGTGTTTCCCTTTGACAGTTCAGCCAGCCCAGGAGCACTCCCTCAGCTGGAAAAATCAACCGAGGGAGTGCTCAGTGTTTCACTGGGCTGGCTCCTCGGCTCCTCCATAATGGGTGAGGTGGCCAGTGGGTGGACGCCCCCCTCAACCATTATGGATGAACCGGCAGGCTTGGACTGGGCTATAGGGCAGTACCAAAAAATGCAAAATGCTAGTGTAGGCCAGTCAAAATGGGCCACTTTTTTGGCCAATGTGGGCCAGTTTGAGGAGTTACTTCACTATGCAGCTAGTAGTTTTGACCATTGCTGCTGAATAAATATTCTTTAAATATCACAATTTGTTTACATTTGAACAAAAAACATCCCCTTGGGTACTATTCAAACAGTCTGTGACTAAAGGACTGAATATCCATTTGCAACTGCTGGCCATTTTTTCATTGGTGCATAAAACCGTTTTATGGTCCAGTCTGACCATTTGAGCTGTCCCTTCCCATTTCCTCCAATCTATTGGAAAAAAAAAATGTTTTTTTTTTTAACATTTCAAGCTGGGCTCTGCCCCCCCCGGGATGCAGCTGCGCCCCACAGTTTGAAGACCTCTGCTCTACTGTCTTTTGAACCCCCTCTTTTTAGCCATCTTTAGGGGGTGAATATATTAGCTTTTCTGTCTGCCAAATCTCAGATAAGTCCAGTATGTCAACTGAAAACCATAAGTAAGGTTCTTTGTTTACTCCTTTCTCAGTTACGTGCCCCTGTGGTGTCCTCACTTGTTATGTCCTCCAGGGACCACTGCAACGCCCTATTTCTGGCACAATCTGTCTACCTCTTATGGCACCTTCAGGTCCTGCAGAACTCTGCAGCCAGAGTAGCCACTTGCACACCTAGCTGTGCTCACATTACTCCAGTTGTGGCCTATTCAGGTCAAGGCCGAATGTCTAGTTCATTTTGCCTTTTATGGAACTTGGGCAGAATATCTACAGGCCAAATTTTGTCTGTACATTCCTGCTCATCCACTCCGCTTAATGTCTGATGTTAAATACTAACAAAACTGTCTTGTACATACAAATCCATTATACATCCATATTAAAGTGCTGAGTGCAAAATGTGTCCTAAAGTCAATGCAGAACCATATTACTTCACCAAGGCAAATCGTAAATATTGGAAATGCCCGACTAAAGTTCAAAGAGTATAACGGATTCAAAAAGTGCCAGGTGCACTTCAGAAAAGTGTCAAGTGTTTCGGAGTTCCTTCCACTCTAATCACTTTTTTAATTCTAGGCAGTGTGAGTTGTTTTTCATGTTATTTTAACTCACTGTCCTATAAAGCCATATTTAGAGTGACATTTTTAACTAGGAAATGTTTTTTCTGAGATCTTTAGTTATAGTTTACCCGTACTTGTTCACAGTGCAGCACCATTCTGTAAAGCAAATAATTTATAGATTGATAATTGCGTCACAAACCTCCGGCAATGTGTATCCGCGTGCCCCTGCTGAAGGTGTGAAGTTGTGATATCTGTTGAACCCTTACAGGAAATATTGTGTCGAAAGATTGTGAACATTTGCAATAGTAAAGTTTACTTTTTCTGTTATCAAATTCTTGCAGCTTTTCGTGTGCAGTTATGAGAACTGTTTTCCCACAAATGTTTCACTATTCGGCTACATTTTCTTCCAAACCCCCAGGTAAAGCAGGTTCACTCCGTATGGCTTCACAAATTCGATTCTTGGTTTTAAAAAAGCAATTGCCAAATATACTGTGTAATGTATAGTATGTATCCAGTCTACACATGTATATGTACTATTTTTTGCTTTACAGTGTATGCACTTTTCATAATAAACACACTCCCAGTTGTCTATTTCTTTAGGCTATATGTGTTATTCATTTTTAACCCCTTAACTGCCAATGGTTCCCCCCACTCGCCCCCGTGACAAGCCATTTTTTGGTGGTTTCTGTATGTCGCCATTCAACCCCTTGTATCTTTTTTGTTACATGTGATATCGCGGCCAGATTTGGCCCCCCTTTCTTCCTACATGTAGGTGGTGATAACGCCACCAAGGAATCCTAGTTTGCTGTATGCGGGTGAGAGAAAATAACCAAAAAGGAGCACATTTTGTGTTTTTTCAGAAAATGCCAATAAAATGATGTACAAAGAAGCCTGTGTTTTTTTTTTCCTTGTAAGAGCTAGGAACACATGGTTTGCTGTGCTGAATGCACAATTTTCCAGGCTTTGAAGAACAGGTTGAGAGGAAACCAAAATCATTTTTATAAGGTTACCATCAATTTTGTGAGAGGTAGGCGATTTTTACCCTTTTTTCCCCCAATAGTCCATGTGTGGACGGAATGGAAGAGGAGGGTAGGATGGTGAATGGGAAGACAGAAAGGCATACATTTCTGAAAAGTAGAGAGAATTCCAGGTTTAGGAAAGGCTGATTTGAGCAGGTCAGGCAACATCTATCTAGGGAAAATGTTCATAGTTTGGGGAACCATTTGAAAAATGACAGATAAAAAAAGGTATGTGCTGGACATGGTTGGACCTGTAAGGTAATGGCTTCTGTGAATATTGAGAAAAGCAATGTCTGCTGCATTCCCCTGACTCTTCCAGTTAGCACACATGTTTTTGTTTGTATTGTTTCACAAAACAAGCAATACTACAAGCCACAAACGGAGCCATGGTACACCAGATTGTTATGTTGACGGCCTAAACAGACGTACTTGGCATGTGTAAATAAGGAAAACAAATATGAAGAATGGCAAGCATACCAATTTTGAAAGAGCACACACCTTACCAGGGTAGGTGACTTGTGCAGGTTACAAAAGCATACAGTGCCTAAATCAGCAAATAAATGTAGGTCACATTTGGGAAATGAAAGGGTTGTGTAACAAAGTGCAGTAGCAAACGTATGAAAACCAAGAGAAAACAAATGTCCTACCTTCCCATAGGTGTCCCAATGAAAACAGTACCTCACATGTGGGGGGTGCACCTACCTAGGAGCAAAGGGAAAAGGCTAACCCACTGGTAACCCAAGTGTTTCGGGAGAGCAGACTCCTGTGGGAACACACAGAGGTCTGACTTGCGCGAATCGCCCTAAAATTTATTACCCAAAAGCCTGGCAAAGTCTGAAATGTAGGGGGATAAAACACAATTTTCAGACATTTCCCACCTGGAAACTACTGAAACATACCGCCAACAACACATGTCCTCCCTTCCCACAGGTGTCCGAATGAAAACCGTACCTCTTGTGTGGGTGCACCTACCTGGGTGAAAAAGAAAACGTGTCAACCGTCCTGAAGTCCAACGGCAGTCCCAAGGAGCCCTGGCAGGGTCCCATCCGTTCCCTGAGGGAAATTCTGTAATGCTGCCTAGCCAGAGCTCCAGTATGGTCGGGGGTGATGTCCCCAGCCTTAGGCGACTCTACCATGTGCTTGGACGACTCTACCATGTGGGTCCACCATCATCAAGCGCAGCACCACTCCCAGGGAGCCCCAGCAGTGTCCCCGACCTTTCTTGGAGGGAGAAGCTGTAACAGAGGCCAGCCAGGGCTCCAGGATAGTTGGGGGTAATGTTCCTGGCATTGGGCAGTTGTTTTCCATATGAGGCGACCATCTCCAAGTGCAGCAGATGTCCCAGGGACCCCCAGCAGGGTCCCCTTCCCTGAGGAAGTGGGACCTTGCCGGGGCTTCCTGGAACCGCTGCTGGACGGTTAACCCACATGGGAGACAGACACCCAAGGCCAGGGATATCACCCCCGGCCATCCTGGAGCTCTTGCTGCCCTGCGTTACAGCTTTTCCCTCCGAGGAAGAATGGGGACCCTGCCGGGGCTCACCGGAACTGCTGCTGAACTTTGGGACAGTCGACCAACATGGGAGACAGGTGCCCAAGGCCAGGGACATCACCCCGACCATCCTGGAGTATTGGCTGGCTGCGTTACAGAATTTCCCTCTGAGAAGGGATGGGGACCCTGCCGGGGGCTTCCTGGGACAGCCACTCCACTTGGGGATGGTTGCCCCATATGGGAGACAGTTGCCCAAGGCCAGGGACATTACCTGTCATGATCTCTGCTTCCAAAAGGTCAGGGTTTTCCCAACTCCCTTGGAAGCAGATCCATAACCCAGGTTCCGAGTGCCAACCAGTCCCAATTGGGACCTTTTGGACCCAGTCCTGGCGCCAGTGGCACCAGGCTCATAAATATGCCCAGTCCCAGCGCTGGAAGCGCCGGGCTCATAATGTTTGGGTGGACTTACCTGCAGCAGACCATGCTGCTTACTTGCCTGCCAGTTGAGCCTCTGATCCTCTTCTGTTTGGAACTACTTTTCCTGTTGGGTGGGGCAGGAGCCACTCCCTAGATTCAGAACACTGGAACTCTTCTGGAAAGCAGGAACTCTTTTCTTACCTAGGCGTGGCTGTGGAAGGAGACACCTAAGCACTACAGGAGGCTATTTAAACCACACCCGATGGATGAATCTTGCTTTGCGTTATTCTGCATCCTCTGCAGCAGAACGCTCATCGTGTCTTCTGCATCTGATCCTGGGCCTAAGGAAAAAGGCTTACCATCCTGAATCCAGTCTTCAGCAACACCTATAAAGACAAGAAAGAACAGGTTAGCATTACGGTCTTCAGTGACAGCTCTTCACTTACCTGGTCCATCGGCTGTCACCAACGCCTCGCGCTGCATTCCGGCATCTGAAAGACAAAGGCTTACCTACTCTTCGTGCGCTCCGGAGGTCTTCACACTGCATTCCGGCATCTGAAAGACAAAAGCTTACCAACTCTTCGCACGCTCCGGAGGCCTTCGGCGCTGCATCCCGCATCTGAAAGACAAAACAAGGTGCGTTTAAAGACATTGGGGAACTTTAATACTCACGTGCCATTACTCCTTTCCACATCTAACCCAGTGGGTATTCCGGCACCCTGCAGCCGCTCCGAACTTGTACCTGCAAAATAAAAAGACAGTTAGAGCGCATCGTGAAGCAGGCAACAAGCGCTTACTTACGTGCTTCCAGGCGCTTCTATTCATCACACGGGCTCCATCTTCAACTCACTTCAGCCCGTCATCCGCCATCGCCGGAACCCTGCAAAACAAGAAACATCATTACTAAAGACTTTAAAGACATTAGAATTACTCGAAACTTACCGTTCGTGCAGTAAATGACGGACAGCAGTCCTCTGAAGTCAAGAGGCCTGCTCCCCTTATCCAGTGAAGAAACTGGTTACAGCACCCTGCCCCGAGGCAGATGGAGAGCACGGCGTTCACTTACCTAAGGTGAGAGCGTTAACCTTTGGGGTTCTACAGGAGAAGAGAAAGGGAAGAAGAGAGAGACATTCAATAACCCAGTTCCTTAATCCCATATTTTCTATCTGTAGACATCTTACCCTTCGAGTCAGACATACAGTGCACAGATGTCCAGCCCAAAGAGCCAGCCGTGTGTTACACATCACCTTTGAAGATACGGTATACGCCCAGTCAAGACCGGCGCCTCTACGGGAATCAGGTGAGCGTTACATTACCCCAGAGTATCCACGAGCTATGGCTGCCCTGCGTTACAGCTTCTTCCTCTGGGAAAGGTTGGGAACCCTGCCGGGGCTCCTTGGGAGTGCCGCTGTGCTTGGGGATGGTCGACCCACATGGGAGACAGCCTCCCAAGACCGGAGACATCACCTCTGACCATCTTGAAGCTCTGGCTGGCCTGTGTTACAGCTTTTCCCCACCAGGGAGCCCCGGCAGTGTGCCAATACCTCCACGGAGGAAAAAGCTGTAACGCAGCCCAGCCAAAACTCCAGGAAGGCTGGAGGTGATGTCCCCAGCCTTTGGCATCTGTTAACCATGTGAGTGCAGCGGCAGCCGCAGGGGGCCCGGTAGGGTCCCCTTCACGGAGCAAAACTGTATAATGCAGGCCAGCCCAGAGCTCCAGGGTGGTCAGGGGTGCTGTCCCTGGCCTTGGGAGGCTGTCTCCCATGTGGGTCAACCGTCCCCAAGTCCAGCGGCAGTTCCAGGGAGCCCTGGCAGGGTCCCCATTCCTCCCCAGAGGCAAAGGTACCCATTACTCCCCAGAGGCAAAATTTGTAACGCAGCACAGCCAGAGGTTCAGCCTGGGCTTGCGGACAGTCCACCCACATGGGAGACAGCCGCTCCCAGGGAAACACCAATGTTTTGCTGACATGGGGGGCAGTTTGTGTCCTGACCCTTCATTTGTTTCCCAGCGCACCAAATACTTCCCCAGACTGCCCAATCCTGTAGAATAAAAGATAACTTGCATAACGTTGCAGCTCCTCGCGTAAAAAAACCTGTAAACAAAACAAAAAACATTCATTACCTATGTTCAGCCCAGCAAAAACAAATCATAACAATCAAGCTCTGATCACTGCTCCCCTTTCAAGCCACCCCTGGTGGTCTAGTGACCCTCACACCCCGGTAAAAACTTCCTAGGGGCAGATTTTTATTAAGAATATTAGTGACTATAACACCAGTTAACAGTATAATGATAGGTTTATGGATTTTGGTCGGCCCCCTCCCCTTAATTTCCTTTAATTTTTTATATCACCAAAGGTAGATGGTGGGTTGGAGTCAGGCTATATTGGATTGTGTAAGGTGTGGGGAGGTGGCTGGGCGGTAGATGGGTGACCTACCCCACAATCTGACATTAACATTTTTTTGGTACAAAACATTTGGAAAAAATGCAACTAGTTAGGTTCAATTTGAACACATAGATCCATAATTATGCCAATGGCTAAAATATCTTACACTTTGGTCCAATTAAATGGTTATAATAAATCTTGAATATGATAAATATGTAAAAACCATGAACTGATAACTGGAGTAATATAATAAAAGAAACTTTAACAATATACTTTCATGGAATATAAATGACTGAAAATATGAAACCATCAATGAAAGGAATTACATATTGAGTACAACAATGAACTGAGTGACAGCATAGAAAAAGGAGAGAACTGTGACCATGTTTCTAGGTGGATACAAGGGAATGGAGCTATGAGACCCTGGGGGGGTGGGGGGGTTTGGGGGTGGGCTGTACCTTCAGAAAGATAATAGCCAGTATATAAGGTATTCCCAAGGTGTCTACTGTATCCACTTTATCCTTTGCCAGGTACCAGTCTGTAATTCAAGACCTGGTAGTGATTTGAAGAATGAACAACTCTGCATTAGAAGTCCAAAAGGTCTGTGGGTATCGTCTTTGATCCCACTAAAAGTACATTTGAATACACAGTCTGCAGGGTGGACTGTGAAAAAGACCTACTTGAGCTTGAGGGAATGCAATGAAGTTGGAAGATGAGGAGGTTCAAGGTTGGCAGAGTTAATTGTGCAGCTGCCTGCAGGAGGCACCATGGTGGGGTCAGGTAGCTACCATGACAGCGCTGCTTGACTTCAAGTTGGCAGCTGACATTTTATAACTGATACAAATCACTAGATCTGAAGATGGTGAGCTACTCGGAAGAGCCAATCACTTTGTCACGTACACACAAGGACATGGGCACATTAACACCCTTCCTTTTTCAATTTCAAAAGGGGCAGGACTATACAGGAGAGTAAGACTTAGAGAGGTGGATGGGAGAGGAAGGTGAAGATGCGTCAAAAGAAGGGAATGGAGAGAGCAGTGTGAAGAGGGGAAAACTAGCAAGAGGGAAAAGGAGAGAGATGGAGGGTGAGACACAAGAGAAAGGAAGAAATTACTTGGAGAACAGTTTGAAAGGTATAGACAAAATCGGTGTAGGAAGATGAGGGCCACCGATGGAGGAACATTTTGGGAGAGCTACTGAGGAAGAAACAGAAGGTGGAAGAAGGAAGAAGTGCAGAAGGTGGTCCTTGAGAATAAGGTAAATACTGTGGAAGTAGGCATGTGTCCGTTAAGAAGTATGCTAGCTGGCGCCTGATTGTACATCTTAATCTAATAATTAGCCCATCAAAAGTAGAGAGGGGTAGAGGAAAGACGAGGAGGAGTGCAGTACCCCGGGTAAACCAACTTGACAGTGGTGAGTGGTGCCTTTCTTCAGTTTCTTGCCCTGCCAATGCATCACATTATCAGCTTCTGGCCCTTGGAAGGGCCTATCTTTGTCTTCAAGCCCAGGTGTGCCAGTGCGTCTTCAAGCCCAGGACAGACAAATGGTCTTTCTGGCAAGGAGAGCAAACAAATCTTTATGCCTAATGGGGCCAATGCGTCGTCAATACTTGGAGGGTCAAACCATGCTCATATAGAGCACTAGAGGGGGACTAACTAAACAATTCACACATGGCAATACACCTCTAATTGAGTAATATTAGAATACGGAAAGTGGCCATGGGGGAATAAAGTCCTCTAGAAGAAAGGGGGCCTCCTCACGGTGACAGCAGAGGGAATGTTATGGGTGTGGAATGCAAACAGAGAACACTAGAAGGGAATGCAAGGCAAGTAGTATGGTGGTTGGTGTAAGAGTGAGGACAGAGAGAGTTGTTACAATATAAAGATGAACTAAAAAAAAATTAAGTCACATACTGGCTGTGCACTGGTTCACATCCTTAACTGGTGATGAGTTGCGGCAATAACAAAGCGCCTGCACTTGCCCTAGGTTGGGGTTGCCCTGGCTGAACAGGTACAGGGTTAGTTGCGCAGTCGAATGGTGACTCATTGGGACTCTCCAGGCCTGTATTGGGGAGTATCTGGCTCTGTGTGAGCCCATGAGGACACAGGAAGCCCATTAGCAGCATAGCCGTGCATGCACACGACAGCACACGTGATCCAAGAACGTATCATCCGCGGTTACCAGTTATTACCTGGCAATTTGAGACATGATAAGGAGTTGACAAGTCTGTTGCTTAGCTATGTAACAAGCTGAAGGCCTTCACTGCGGGAACTGCGCTCTGTGCTGTGCCCGTCCCACATGCAGTGTAGCGACCAAAAAAAACCACTTGCACACGTAAAGAAGGGAGCATGCCGCAGCACAATTGGCTGTTTCTCTGAGAGGGTTTTTCCATTGCACCTTAAAAGGGAGATTACAGACATGTGTCCCTGTGAACAAGGTGACAAATACCAAGGGTATGAAAATCGGAAGAAAGAGAAATTAATTAAAAGATTATGGCAAATATACCAGGCACTGGGTTATTCCTACGTTATTAAATGGAAAGAAAGATTACAGAAGTATATGTTGGCGGCATATGGTCCTAATTATTTGAGTAAAAAGAAAGAGGCACTGTTTCATTGTCGAGGTCTGGCTGGACAAACATTTCTTAAAACTACCTGAATGCATTGAGATGGGCAACAGACTCAGTTTGATATTTGCATAGCCAAGATGGACAAGCATTACAAGGTGAAGGGGAATAACATTTTGGCTTGTTATCAATTTGCCATCACACAACAGAAATATTGTGAGACCATTGAGGAGTTTGTTACAGCGCTGTGAAGGTTGGTTATAAAGTGCTGTTTTGAACATTATCAGAAAGAGTACATTTGGGACAAGTTGATGATCAACAGGAGAGCAAGAGTTCCCCTCATCGAATGGGAACTAGCCTACTCGCACTGAAGCAGTTATTTCCCATTAGAGATATGGCCCTCTGACCTGGAGAGGCAGAAAGGTCCCCTTGTCTAATGGGACCTAGCCCACTCACACTGAAGCAGCTATTTCCCATTAGAGATACGGCCCTCGGACCTGGAGAGGCAGAAAGGTCCTTCTGTCTAATCGGAACTAGCCCACTCACACTGAAGCAGCTATTTCCCATTAGAGAAACTGCCCTCCGAACTGGAGAGGCAGAAAGGTCCCCTCGTCTAATGGGAACTAACCCACTCACACTGAAGCAGCTATTTCCCATTAGAGAAACGGCCCTCGGACCTGGAGAGGCAGAAAGGTCCTGTCTAATTGGAACTAGCCCACTCACACTGAAGCAGCTATTTCCCATTAGAGAAACGGCCCTCGGACCTGGAGAGGCAGAAAGGTCCTTCTGTCTAATTGGAACTAGCCCACTCACACTGAAGCAGCTATTTCCCATTAGAGAAACGGCCCTGTGACCTGGAGAGGCAGAAAGGTCCCCTCGTCTAATGGGAACTAAATCACTCACACTGAAGTAACTATTTCCCATTAGAGATACGGCCCTCCAGCCTGGAGAGGCAGAAAGGTCCCCTTGTCTAATGGGAACTAGCCCACTCACACTGAAACAGCTATATCTCATTAGAGATCTGGCCCTCTGACCTGGAGAGGCAGAAAGGTCCCCTCGTCTAATGGGAACTAACCCACTCGCACTGAAGCAGCTATTGCCCATTAGAGCTACGGCCCTCGGACCTGGAGAGGCAGATATGTCCTTTTGTCTAATGGGAACTAGCCCACTCCCAATGAAGCAGCTATTTCCCGTTAGAAAATTGGCCCTCCGACCTGGAGAGGCAGAAAGGTCCTCTCATCTAATGGGAACTAGCCCACTCACACTGAAGCAGCTATTGCCCATTAGAGAAACGGCCCTTCGACCCGGAAAGGCAGAAAGGTCCCCTCGTCTAATGGGAACTAGCCCACTAACACTGAAGCAGCTATTTCCCATAAGAGAAATGGCCCTCTGACCTGAGAGGCAGAAAGGTCCTTTTGTCTAATGGGAACTAACCCACTCACACTGAAGCAGCTATTTCCCATTAGAGAAACGGCCCTCTGACCTGGAGAGGCAGAAAGGTCCCCTTGTCTAATGGGAACTAGCCCACTCGCACTGAAGCAGCTATATCCCATTAGAGATCCGGCCCTCTGACCTGGAGAGGCAGAAAGGTCCCCTTGTCTAATGGGAACTAACCCACTCACACTGAAGCAGCTATTTCCCATTACAGATACGGCCCTCGGACCTGGAGAGGCAGATAGGTCCTTTTGTCTAATGGGAACTAGCCCACTCCCACTGAAGCAGCTATTTCCCGTTACAAAATTGGCCCTCCGACCTGGAGAGGCAGAAAGGTCCTCTCATCTAATGAGAACTAGCCCACTCACACTGAAGCAGCTATTTCCCATTAGAGAAACGGTCTTCGACCTGGAAAGGCAGAAAGGTCTCCTCGTCTAATGGGAACTAGCCCACTCACACTGAAGCAGCTATTTCCCATAAGAGAAATGGCCCTCCAACTTGGAGAGGCACAAACGCCCTCTCATCCAATGGGAACTAGCCCACTCACACTGAAGCAGCTATTTCCCATAAGAGAAATGGCCCTCCGACCTGGAGAGGCAGAAAGGTCCTTTTGTCTAATGGGAACTAGCCCACTCACACTGAAGCAGCTATTTCCCATTAGAGAAATGGCCCTCCGACCTGGATAGGCAGAATGGCCCTCTCATCTAATGGGAACTAGCCCACTCACACTGAAGCAGCTATTTCCCATTAGAGAAATGGCCATTCGACCTGGAAAGGCAGAAAGGTCCCCTCGTCTAATGGGAACTAGCCCACGCACACTGAAGCAGCTATTTCCCATGAGAGAAATGGCCCTCCGACCTGGAGAGGCAGAAGGTCCTTTTGTCTAATGGGATCTAGCCCACTCACACAGAAGCAGCTATTTCCCATTAGAGAAATGGCCCTTCGACCTGGAAAGGCAGAAAAGTCCCCTCGTCTAATGGGAACTAGCCCACTCACACTGAAGCAGCTATTTCCCATAAGAGAAATGGCCCTCCGACCTGGAGAGGCAGAAAGGTCCCCTTGTCTAATGGGAACTAGCCCACTCACACTGAAGCAGCTATTTCCCATTAGTTCCCATTAGAGAAATGGTCCCCCCGACCTGGAGAGGCAGAAAGGCCCTCTCATCTAATGGGAACTAGCCCACTTGCACTGAAGCAGCTATTTCCCATTAGAGAAACGGCCCTCCGATCTGGAGAGGAAGAAAGGTCCCCTCGTCTAATGGGAACTAGCCCACTCACATGAAAGAAGCCATTTCCCATTAGAGAAACGGACCTCCAACCTGGAGAGGCATAAAGGTCCCCTTGTTTAATGGGAACTATTACCCATTATTTCGGAGATGTTGAATTGCATCGAAGGAGCGAATACATTTACCACGTTAGACTTGTCAAATGCATATCATCAAATTAGTCTTACTGAAGATTGTAGAGACCTCACTGCATTTATCACACCATTTGGATTGTGCAGCTACAAAAGGATGCCGTTTGGTCTAGCTTCTGTGGCTGCAGTGTTTCAAAGGGTTATGACCCAAATACTTAAAGGAGTTAAAGGCACATTAGTTTACCAAGATGATATCATTGTGTTTGGAAGAAGGGAATTTGAACATGATGAGAGGTTACAGAGTGTGTTGTCCAGGTTAAATGAAAAGGGATTGAAAGTAGAGAAGAGATAAATAAACATTTAAAGAGGTGGAGGTTGAGTATTTGGGACATGTGGTTAGTGGAAAAGGGTATAGACCTAAATTAGAGGCTATGAAAGCTATCAAAGATGCACCTGATCCCAAGAGTAAGGAAGAACTCAGATCATTTTTGGGTCTTTGTGAGTACTACAACAAATTTGTACAGAATTTTGCCAGTAGAACAGAACCAATGAGAAGGTTACTTTAAAAGGAAGTTAACTTTGAATGGGATGCTGAGTGCGAAAAGTCAGCAGAATGCATCAGGAGAAGCATATGTGAGTCAATTTATTTAGGTGGATTAGTGTTTGGGAACCAAACCAAAGTAACTGTAGATGCTACTGGGGTTTGCTTGGGAGCAGTTCTTTCCCAGGTTTTTCAGGAAGTGGATGTGAGAAGGCCATATGTCAAGCGTCGAGAGCAGTAACAGAGATAGAGAGCAGGTACTTTGTGATTGAGAGAGACATGCTAGCTTGTGTGTGGGTGGGAAATTACTTCAGGAAGTATGTGTGGGGAAGTAAGTTTGTGGTTTGTACTGATCATAACACGTTGGTGTAAGTGTTGTCAGTGCAAGGTTTGTGTAGGGCATCTCCCAGAATAGCTAGGTTGAGTTTGAAACTACAAGATTATCACTTTGAAGTAACATATGTTCCTGGAAAAAAGAACCAAGTAGCTGATTTTCTTTAGAGATTGCCTCTTGACATGGAGGAGGCAGTACAGGTTGAAGATGTGGAAGGTGTTGCTGTGGTTTTGGAAGTTATTCCGAGAGAAAAGTGGATTCAGGAAATTCAAGAGGATGAAACTTTATATAAACTTATTGAGCATACTAGAAATGGTTGGCCAGATAAGAGAGTAGTGGATGAAGATTGTCTTCCATTTTGGGAAGTTAAGGACGAGTGTTCCATAGAGGAGGATTTATTATTGAGGGGAGACAAATTGATTCCGCCCTGGAGTTTGCGAGAAGGGCTAATAGAGAAAGCACATCAAGGGCATCCGGGTTACTCAGGCACTAAACGCAATGTTCGTTCTAAATGTTGGTGGCCTGGAGTTGATCTCATGGTAGAGAGGTTTTTGAGGTGTTGTTGGCCTTGCCAAAATTCTGACAAAAGTTGTAAGGTGTTGAAAACAGCACCTGTTAACATGCATAAACCAGAACAGCCATGGGAGCAGATTGGTATTGATATAGTAGGTCCTTTACGATAATGTAGCAAGTGAAAGGACGTTTTTGATTGTCATGGTAGACTATTGCTCCAGATGGATGGAGATTAAAATGGTGAGATCGTTAGGTTCATGCAGCATGTGTTCAGAAGAGTGGGATATCCTAAGGTGGTGATAATGGTGTGCAGTTCAGAAGCAAAGAGATGATGGTATTTGCCAGATTGGTAGGTATTGAATGGAGATTCTCTGCAAATTATCATCCCCAAACCAATGTGTTAGTAGAGAGATGTAACAGGGTAATTGTGGAAACAGTGGAACAAGCCTTGAGCAATAATATGTCAGTTGAAAAGGCCCTAGAGGAGAAGTTGTGGAGTTGCAGGAAATTGGTTAGGGCTGATACAGCCAAATCACTGTTCGAGTTGATGAGAGGCAGGGAAAGTAATACATTGTTGAATCTGGTATGAGTAAATCGTAGGAAATGAAAGATCAATGACAGTAAGAGTGTGGATTATAAGGAGAGTGATCGGTTTTGTAGAATGGGAGTAGTGCCTGGTGATTTTGTCAGAATAAGGAAGGGGAGGATGGTGAGAAAGGGGGAGTCGAAGTACTCCAAGCCTGTGAGAGCTGGGAGTCCATGGAGTCTGCCCTTACTGCCTGTCCTTCAAGCCCCGCCCCCTCCTGGACAAATACCGCAGCTGGACCCCACCAGGGTGGAAGCCCGCGCGGGTGAAAGGGTGCAGGTGTTTGCTGTGAGTTGGGAGAGCTGGGAGTCCCTGGAGTCTGCTCTCACTGCCTGTCCTTCAAGCCCCGCCCCCTCCTGGACAAATATCGTAGCTGGACCCCACCAGGGTGGGTACCCGCGGGGGTGAAAGGGCACAGGTGTTGGCACCCCACAGGGGTGGAATTCCAATAGGTGCATGAGGTTTGTTCCCGCAGAACAACTCCCCGTAGGTGAACCTTATCTTCCTGGTTTTGAACTTTCAGGATTTCTCCCCGTCTTGGGGTGTTACAATGGAAATGGCTGGTGTTTTGGAAGGAGGGGTCCTCTCTTCTCCCTTCCCCTCCTCTCCAAATCTTTTCTTCTCCTGAACCTACAAGGACCCCCAACCCCACTGGCGCATCGAAACCTAATATGGGCCGAAGAAAGAAGGGGCGCCTACTACACAAAGTGCTGGCGGACATGCAGGGTAGTGACACGCAGGGGAATGGAGCATGCCTTCAGTTCACAAATGAAGTCGTAGCACCCCAACTGTCTACGGACATTGTTTATAATCATGAGGGGGTTGTGGGGGAATTTGTTTTTGAACTACCCTGCACCCACAGCCCTCAGGTGGCGGTCCCACCGCGGCCTTCTGGGGCTTTCCGCGCTCCTGATCTGAACTCACCCCTCACCCCCAGACTAGCCAGTCTTTACCTGGATGTCTCTGTGCCCACTGTCGACTTGTTAACTGACCTGCTAACCCCTGGGGGGGGCGGCTTTGACAGTGTGGCCACTGCTGTTTTTCTGGATACCTTGGCCAATGGCTGCGAAAAGATTTCCAGGGGCATTGTGAACTTGTATTTGTATTTGTTTATTTATAACGCGCAATCCATCAGGCCCGGGGGCATCAGGGTGCAATTTGTACAAGGTTGCAAGAAAAAATACAGACAGAGAAATTACATTACAAAATGTACAGTAACAGCATATTAACAGTCTTACTAATTACATATATTACATAGGTTACAGTGCAACTAGGATTAACAGAGGATGTATCCTAGGGTGTGCTGAATTAGTAACAGAGGTAGTGGGCCAGAAATGGTATCAAAGGAAGCGGACCGGAGTATGTAGGACAGAGATGTTCGAGCATGTCTTATTGCTGGTCAAAGAGCCAAGATTTGGTTTTGGTCTTAAAGGTGTTGAAAGAGTCTTCGGCTCTGATGGTAGCAGGGAAGGTGTTCCATAGTTTAGAGGCTAGGACAGGGAAGCTGGTTCCTCCCCCTTTTTGAAGCTTGACTGGTGGATGCATTCCTTCGGCCCCATCTTTGGTGCCCGTCCACGTCCTCCCCTCTTCAGCCCCAATCCCTGTCTCCTCAGTCCCACAGCAGTCACTGGTGTCCCCAGAAGTCCACCCCACCCCTTTTCTCTCACAACCTTGGCTTCTGATTCAGGGGACTAGGGTTGTGAGGGAGTGGGTGAAGGAAAGCTGCCTAGTCTCCCGTCAAGTACCTGGAGTGAACTCACGTCAGATGCTCCCTCGGGGGTTAGCTCTTTCTTACGTCTTAACCCTCTCTGGGCTCCCAAACCCCACACAAAGGGAGATCACTGCCTCCCAGCCCTTTCCCCTACTGTATTTGCCAGCATGCCAACTTGCTCATGCCAAGATCTGCGCTCCGAGCTGGCCGAGATTAAAAATCTGCTACTGATCCTGATCGAGGGGGTCATGGGGACTAGATGGGTGGTAGGAGGGGGCTCGTTGGGGGGCTGTATTTGAAGGGCCGAATTCAGCCAGTGCCACAGGGTCAAATCCTTCTTGCACTTGCCCCCCCCCCACACCCTCCTGCACCTAAGGTTTTGACTTCCCCACCCATGAAGAGTCGTACAGCGCTGGTCGAACACCCAGTGTTACTCCCACCGAGGGAGCCCACCGGGATCCCACCTATGGGGGGTGAGCCCCCACCATTACGGAACCCTGTTGTGACGGCCAAGGGAAAGGTGCACTCGGTGGGGCGGGCGGCCAATGCATTAACCCCCGGCCAGGGGAGCTCTTTGTCTGGCCATCATCTATGTGAAGGGTGCAGCAGCAATATGGTGTTCCTCCATGGGGTTCCTAAACTCTCCCCTGCTTCAGAAGAACCAAGGGATGCCCTCCTGAACAAATGCCTGCACTGGATGCGGGATGTGGGGGACTGTGGGTTCATATCCAGGGGTTCTTGGTTAGAATGCACCAGGCTTTGCACATGCCCTGCCAAAGCGGACATTGTCAAACTCATCCTAAGGGACGCCCTCATGACAAAGTCCGCCCGTGGTTCCTCCCTCGATTCTGGACATGTGTTCCCCCTGGATAACACTATTAGGAATCAACCACTCTCAGGGTCCAATCTCATTCCATTGGGCCCAAGGCGCACTGGGTGCTACAAGAGACATGGGGGAGGTTGTTGTTGACCTTTGGTCAAATGCTCTGTCTGGTGGCATTTTCTTTGTTTTGCTTGCTTTGTTGTAATTTTGCACAAAAAATGTATTTTTAGGATGTACTTTGATGGCCGTTTAGGCTGAATAAAGTTGTAAAAGTGAAAAGTGGAGAAGAGGAGAGCATGGTGGTGAGTCCAGAGGAGTGGGAGAGAATAATGTGGATGAAAGGATGGGTACATCAAGAAGTAGGATTAGGAAACTTCCGGCGTGGTCAAAAGACTATATCATGAACTGATGATGAGGAATCATATTTGATTTTGTTCTCTACTTGAAATTATACGAGGTATGTTTTAGAGACTCCGCCAAGAACTGATGACTAGGAAACACAGTATCCAGTTTTGTTTTTCATTATACATTTCTTTAGTTGTAATTTAGGTTGTGTTATAACTCATTTGTTGTTGTGTTGAAAAGGGGGGATGTGTTATGTTCTTATTGTTTTTCTCTGTTGGGCCAGTGTTCCCTCCGCTGTGCGGATGCTTAGAATGGGGTGTTGGAATTGAAGGTTGAGGGGAGAGTGCGTGAGAGAGTGACTGTTGGAAGAGAGGTGGATGCAGGTGGATGGGGAGGGAGAGCTGGGTCGTCTATGAATAAAGACTTCCTACTTACCTTCTTGTTTCATCTCCTTACTGGCAGGTTACTACATTATTCCTACACTGATGACACCTCGATTCTGGTATGGCTTGATCTATGTCTTCATTCGACTACCAAGCGTTGCTGCGCCTGCCTGTCCACGATCCATGTTTGGATAGGAAATAACTGTCTTTGTCTTAATGCCGAGACGACAGAGGTTCTTATTGTTGGTGCCACTCCTGATTCCTCCCCCTGGTCTACTGCTTTCTGGCCTGCTGAATTTGGCCCCCTTCCACAGTGGTTAAGGACCTGGGTGTTAAGCTGTCAGCGTCATTATCCATTGTGAGACAGGCATGGTATTAAGAGAGACACTGGGCCTCATTACGAGTCTGCCGGTCCGGGAACTACGGTACCAGTAAACTTGCGCGGGTACCGTAGTTCCCAGACCAGCAGACTACAGGATGTGCTCGCGGGTGCCTTTCTGCCTACCAGGTCTGACTTGACGGGCACACAGGCACCCGCGAACACAACACGTCTGATGCACTGGCACCATTCACGGATGGTGCCGGTGCATCCGGCTTCCCCATTCCCATTGAGCCCGATGGGGCTCGAATGGGAAAGAATTCTTTCCGCCACCCTGGAATGGGGTATTTTTTTGTCATAACGTGGAACGCGCTGTCAATCAACCAAAGGCGCTGTTTGAATTGGTCCAATCTTTATCTACTCCTACCAAGGCGGGCCCTCATGGGCCGCCTTTACAGGACCTTTGCGACTCGCTGGTGGGGTGGCTTAGTCGGCTGCTGACATTACCCCTGCGGCTTCACTCTCACTCAACTCTATTTGGTTCACTTTCCCTACTTTCTCTGGCCAAGACATACTTGAGGCTATACACCATCTTAAATAAGCCTCTCCTGCTGATGCCATTCCATTGGCCCTCTTGAAGGTAATCTCAGGTGACTTGATTTCCCAAATCACTCCAGCAGTCAATACCTTTTTTCGTGACAGGGTTATTCCTAACACTTTGAAGCACACCCTGGTGACCCCTTTGCTGAAGAAACCCTCTTTGGATCCCTAGGTGCTTGCCAATTTTCACCCTACCTCCCTCCTGCCTTTCTTGATGAAGGTATTGGAGGCTTTGGTTTCACCCCTGCTTTCTACCTTTTTGGAGTCCTCTGGGTCTCCACTCGACTCTTTCCAATATGGGTTTCGGCCTGGTAGGGGCATGGAATGAGCCCTGAATTCTGTGCTGGATGACCTAGTCTGCCTGGTGGATCAGGGTGGTGTCTGAACAGCTCTTTTGTTAGATCTTTCAGCTGCTTTCGACACAGTCGACCACCCCACCCTGATCTCCCGCCTTTCTGCGGCTGGTCTTTCTAGCCTTCCTAGCCGATCGTTCCCCGTCGGTCTCTCTTCCTCCCTTCCATTCCAAATGAGTATTGCTTTCCTGCAGAGTCCCTCAGGGATCTGCTCTTTCTCCTATATTATTCAATATTTATATTAGGCACCTTTTGCTTCATATTCTATCTTATGGGTTCCGCTACTATTCCTACGCTGACGATACACAAATCTTGGTACGTCTGGATCTCACTCGGTCTGACACAGCGGCGCCTTAGGAGGTGTCTTGAGGACCTGGGTGCCTGGATGGCGACCAATTGGTTAAAGTTAAATGGCAACAAAACGTAGGTTCTTGTCGTTAGAACCACCTCTCCTCCCTCCTTCTGCAAACTGATTTTTGGCCTGTCTCCCTTGGTCCTTTCCCTCTGCCATCACCCTCAGTTAGGAATCTGGATATTAAAATCACTTCATCCCTCTCTATGGATGAGCAGGTTGTGACGCTCTGCAAGACCGACCACTTTAAGCTATGCATTCTTCAGAAAGTTCTTCCTTTCGGAAAGTTCTTCCTTTTATCCCAGTTAAGTGTCAAGCTACTGTGGTAGCCACGCTTGTCTTGAGCACGGTGGACTACTGCAACTCACTTTAATTAGCCTCGTTTTCTCATCAATTGGCTTCAACTACTTCAGAATGCTGCGGCCAGGGCCATTTTCAATCCCCTGTTTGACTCCCATATGTCTCCTCTGCTGAGACAGCTCCACTAGCTGCCTATTGAGAAACAGATTTTTTTTCAAATCTATGTGCATTGTCCATTGATCCTTCTATGGTTTAGGGGCAGAATATCTACAGGCTAAATTCCCGCGTTATGTGCCTGCTCATTGTCTTCGATCTCAGTCTGCCCTCCGGGTGACTGTGCCTCGTGTCAGACTATCCCGTATGGGGAGGTCGTGCTTTCTCGGTTGCCGCTGCTAATGCCTGGAACGCCCTCCCCTATGCTCTCCGTGCAACGGTATACCATCTCACCTTCTGCCGGTCATTGAAAACTTTTATTTTAAGACTCTGTCTATAAAAATTGTTGTCTCCTGCTGCTAGTGCCAAGATGCCTTTGGGCGAACGTGCGCTTAATAAATATATGTAACATAACATAGCACTTTGAAACCTGCCGACCCTTTGACCCACAGCAGTGCTCATTCCTTTATGGAAACTTTCTGTGGTGTGTTGTGGTAACTGCAGGGCTGTGACCCTTTGTGCCATAGCAGTGTTCATTCCTCTAAGGAAACTCTACGGAACGTCTTTGTTGTGTGTTGCGGTGACTGCGGGGCCCCTGCCCTTTGAGCCACATTGAGATCCCTGATCCTTTGGAGCACTGCTTGCCAGTTAAGACTGGCCCAGTGATTTTCATTTTGGCCCGAGAAAGTGAGCTGGAAAGTGAAGGGCACCATTTGGTAGCTTGGTGAGTTGATATTGCTTTCTGTATCGTGCCTTGTGCCTTGCTGCTTATCTTACTATTACCAATTGTTCATACTGAAGCGACGAGCCAGCGCCCCCTCTCAACTCGCCCACCCAAGCGTGTGGCATTTTCCCTTATGGGAGCTATAACAAAGTTATCTGTTCAACTAGCTTCCTTGGAAGAAGTAATTGAAGTTGAAGATAGTTTGCCTGTTGAGGTGCTGTTGAGGTGCTTGTGGATATTCCTGCTAACAACACACGTCGGACTAAACGTTCTTGCACGCAACAGGCATTAAAGCTGCCCAAACCCACTTCACCTGACTCCAAGATTACTTCAAATGTTTTCCCGACATGCTCCAAGGAACTCATTGACTTTGGCTCTGCTGCGCAAACTCTTTCTGAGGATTTGTCCAAATAACTTTTATTGCCTCTCCAATGTTTGGGCTATAAGACTATTGAACTGGTGGCAAAGTCATTTTCCCTGCCTCCTGTGCACCCTGTATTTCCACTCTTGGATCTCCACCCTGCCCAGCCGCAGCCTTCGCCTACTGGAATAGCTTGCCCCTCCAGTGTGGCACTGCCTGCTACGTCTTCTATCCATCTTGTGGACAATCCTCCCTCTGTCATGTCTGTGGGTGTGTATTGTCCATTCTCACCAAAATACCTTGATTGGCTTTTCAGACCAAGAGAATCTCTCCCAGTTTGACCCTTCGCATTAGCCTGCACTGGCCATTGGTGCTCTTGTGAATTCTGCTCCTGTCCTAGGTGTTCATTCTACCGTCAATCCCTTCTTGTAGATTTCAATTGCTTTGAGGCATGTCTCTGCTTCCCCTGTTGGTAACCTTCACCTTGTTGCTATCCGAAGGCAATGTGGGTTTCCCTCGCCTGCGTCCCAGTGTTCGAATGCATTTATTGACCTCTCCAATGTTGGCACATCTACAACTACGCTGTTTGATGTCTTGCAATCCTTATTGATTGACTCAACTACTAAATGCAATTTGATTGCTACTACACTTGATGGGCAAGAACAGTCATTTAATTGTGGGGCTCACTAGGGTTTTAAATAACCATAAAACATACTGTTCCGAAGTGCGCACCCCTATGTTCCCTCCCCTGCAATCCCCACTAATTGCTCTGTCTTGCCGGTTCCCCCCATTCCACCACCTCAGGCCCCCAAACCCTCCAATATCGACTCGATCGGGGAGCCTTATACCCCTGGTGAACCATCCAAAGCGTCGACCCCGGAAGGTAATTAGCCAGGCATTAATGTATGAACCCCTTAACAATAAAAAAGGGAGAAAACATGCAGTGACTGTCCCTTGTGATGCGCCATCTCCTGCCCCATTATCTATTTTTCTTCCGCCCCCAGGGCATGGCTCGGTGTCCGCTGCCCCCAGAGGTGATTTATCTCTCTCTAACTGTGTGGTCTCTGAGGCTGCCACTGAGGATTTCATGCTGATCGAGTCTGGCCTTGCAGCAATTGACCTAACTTGTATGCCTGACTCCACATCGGCCTCTACCCCTTCTGCACCCAATCTTTTGTCAACACTTGGTCCACAGGGCATGTTGAATCATACGAATTCCCCACTCATGGCTAGTGATCCTTCGACAGTGAGAAGGATAGTCGCAAACTCTTCTGCCCAGACTGTGGTTGAATACAGGGTTTCCCTCACTCACGTTCCTGTGACTAGGCCACAGGGGGGATTCGAGGGCCGCTGCACGTTGCTGATGGTCCTTATTCAAAGGCGTTGTTGATTCAATGCCTTTTTAGGGAGGCGGATGATTACCTTTTGAACTGAACCCAGTTACTTCACCTATTCCACTGCATTATCCCCCTACGTGTGATTCGCAGTGAAGATATTAAAACAGTGGCTCTCTGTGAGCATTCCACTTATGCCACTTCAGTGGTTTATTTTTACTCCAAGGAAACATTGGCTTATGCGATTAAATATTCTGACCATCTCTACAGATTGGGCTATGAGTGCACCATAATTTATTTATTTTATTTATTATTACATTTGTATTGCGCACTTAAACCACATGCATCTAGGCGCATGAGTTATGAATATGGTTGCAAGTAGTGCAAGCTTAAGAATATGGTTACAGGTTATGCAGATCATAAATTATGCAGGCTTAAGAATTTTGGTTACGGGTTAAGCAGGCTTAAGAATATGGTTATGTAGCATTCCAGCCTTGCTTATATCATCAGTGGAACCCTCTGGCTCGTGTGCTCACGAGTGCCTGTTGCGTGACCAGAACTGTGTGGCCAGATTGAAGGAAAACTGTTTACTGATCCGAGTCCGGTGGGGCTCACATAATCTCCTTCTCACTTTCCGTTATTATATATTGTTATAAAAAGAAATCCTAATTAATCTCAATATCGAGCGTCAGCCTGTACATATTACAGGTTACAGGACATATAGACTTACATGGATGGCTACAGGTCATGCAGGGTGACTGAGTATAGTGACGAGTAGTTAAAGGTCTGTCCACTAAACAGGTAGAGTTACTTAAAGGTGAGGAGGGGGCAACTTGGTGCCCTGTGTAAAGAGCTATGTTTTTCGTTTTTTGTGAAAAGATAGTAGAGCGGGATCTATCCTTAGAGCCATCAGCAAGGCATTCCAGTAGTTGGCTGCCATGATGGGGAAGTTTGAGCCGCCTGCTCTTTGTCTTTTGTATCTAGGTTTGGTCAGTTGCGGGTGGGTCTGGCAGACTGATTTTTAGTTATCAAGCTAGACAGGTAGCGTGGAGCAGTGTTAGATAGGCATTTGTGTGTGAGCATGAGTACTTTAAATTTAATACGGTCCCTCACTGGTAACTAGTGAATGTTTCTTCTGAAGGTAGAAATGTGATCTGATTTAGGGATATTAAGTGCTGCTCTTATGGCGTTGTTCCGCACAATTTGGAGTTTCTTCATGTTTTTAGCCAAAGAGCCTGCAAAGATGGCATGGCAATAGTCAATCCTGTAATTTGGTTCTCTTCTGTGAGATATGGTCTACAAGTCGTGATGAGTTTGGCTGTATATGAAGATGCCGAGGTGATGGCACTGACTTGCTGCTCCAAGGTAAGTGAAGAGTCGAGATGGACTCCTAAGGTCTTCCCCTCTTTGGTGGTTGTGATGAGGTTTCCATCTATGTTGAAGGATTGGTACAACAGTGAAAGATTTTTGAGTTTTTGTTGACTGCCCAAGAACAAGATCTCGGTCTTATCATTGTTGCGGCATAGCTCATCCTGAGCCATCCAAGCTTGGATCGTGTGATAGATTGCGTTTAGGGCATTTGTGTCAGTGTTGTAGTCCCCCGTGATGTGAATTTGTATTTGGGTGTCATCAGCATAGTTAGTGTATGTGACATCCAAATTGTCCAATTTATCAAAGAGGGGTTAAGTGAATGCGTTATACATGGTAGGTTATATGCATGATCCCTGGGGGACTCCACAGGTGACTAGGGTGGGGCTAGCTGCTGCTGAAGATGTGAAGACTCTCAACGTTCGGTTTGACAGGAATGATTTAATCCATGCTATTGCATTGTTGGAGAAGTGGGCATCACTGGCTAGGTGATGGCATAGGATGTTGTGATTTACAAGATTGAATGCCGCCGAGCGGTCCAAAAGGAGGAGGATGGCCAGGTCACCTCTGTCTCTAATCTGGTCCATTTGAGCTTTAAGACTTATTGACTCAGTTTAAGGCAAAAGATACCTGCTGGTGGAGCAAAGTGTGGAACCCTTAGGTGCTCCTGTCCCTGGTGATTCGCTTCCCATTGTCCCCAGTCCTCCACTCGATATTGGGACTGGTGGTGGTCCATTGGGTAATGAAAACCACTGGGCATGGTTAGCCAGGTTGGCAGCACTAAAGGGGTTATGGAACCTTTAGCTCAGTTTATAAATTGGATCTCCTGTGGCCTCTCTCATTTGTTTGAGGAGGGAGGTCTCATGGATTTAATCGACCAATATTCTGTGGTTGCTCTACAGGAGATTTGGCTGATGGAATCTATTGTTATTGATGAATGGAATTTTATCCACAAATTGGCCACTCAGGGACTACTAGGGCGTACTAGGGGAGGTTTGCTCCTGGGTGCCAAAATGCTTTGGGGCTGACGGAAATTCAGACGGGCTCCCCTATCATTCTAATGGCTGTGATGAATGCCCCACTTGGAAGCAACAGCAGCCAAGTGGTTATCATTAATCTCTACGATTCCCCCATATAGGCTGCCCCATTCCTTGGTGCTGTCTGAGATTGAGGCCTTTATCGACCACCTACCCTCCTCCTCGTGGATAATTTTGGGCGACTTTAACTGACGAATTCCGTTCTCCCAGTTTTTGGTAGATAACCAGGGGAGACCCAAGGACCTCACCTCTGGGGGACAATCTTTTGACTCTCCACTGCAAACGGGGTATGGAATGGGCATCCTTATTGTATTCTCGCGGCTACTCCATGATCAATGGAGCTTTTCCATCAGTCTCCTCTGAGGTGTACCCACTTCGGTCCAAATTCTAGTAGTATCTTGGACTATGGGTTCTTGTTATCTGACCGTTGCTTGGTCCTGGATATGGGCATTTATCCCTGCTTAGAGAATGACCATCTGCCTCTTGTGTTGACTGCTACCCTTACTGTGCACCATGCTGCCCCAGTGAACACTGGAGCCCTTGAGATTAATCCCACTTTAAATCATATCTCCTGAATGTAGTATCAATTGGACGCAGCCTCCGAATATTTGCACCCTGCATTACTCCATTCTGTCGAGCGTTGGGGGAGGGGTGCTATTGTACTTCTAGAGGATTATCCATATATGTTATTGGAGGATTTTGGTGAAATGATGAAGGCCTCTGTACTATCAGTGTTCACTAAGATCCAGCCAACTTGCCATCATTGCATCACCATCCGTACAATGGTGTTTTGGCTGACAAGAGGAAGGCCTTGTGCTCGAACTGTGCCTTATGGGCGTGATATCGGATCCCTCTGCGCATGCTCTTCACTTGAATAAAGCCAAGAGCACCTATCGCTCGTGGATCACATTCCATCTGTAAACTTCCAAATGCGCCGGTTGGCGGAATTTGGTTCATTTGGCCTCCTCCAATAACCTGCATGAATTTTGGAGGGCTATCGATGGGAATCAATCTGTGCACTGATTTCTTGGGGTTCCTGCCAATGCATGGGTTGAGTATATAAAAAACATCTTGGGCGCAGGAGTGGCAAGTGCTGCTTCCTACTATGTCCCTTTGGGCAGATGACAGTATCGCCTCACCCACAACGATATTCATAAGATCATTCTGGGCAGCAAGTCTTCTAGGACCTCTGGGCCTGATGGCATTTGTAGCACGATCATGAAGAAAGATGTTGATCACTGGGCTGCTGCATTAGACTGTCTCTTTCGATGGATTGGCAAAGCACAGCTTATTCCATCTTCCTGGTCTGATAGCATCATTGTGCCCGCTTGGAAGAAGGGAGCCTGTGTTATCAGGGTAACTACTGCCTCCTTGCAATGCTTGATGCATCCTCTAAAATCTTCACCCGTATGCTTCTTGACGAACTCTGGGCTTGGGCGGTGTCAGCTGACCTAATGAAGCCCAACCAAACTGGATTCCAAAAGGGACGTAGCACTATGACCAATTCCCTTGCCCTTCAAACCATTATTCAACAGGCCTGGCTTACCCAAAATTGTACAGTCTACGTGGTGCTTAGTTAATCGCAATAAACTGTGGTGTAAACTTTCGTCCTGGACCTTCCCCGCAGGTTTGTTGGCTATGATTATCCACCTCCACAGCGATACTCGGGTTAAAGTCCGGCTGGACCAACTGGGGAATACCTATCCCTGGATCCCTACGTTATGTGGACTTAAGCAAGGATGTAGATTGGCTCGCCTTTTGTCCAATCTATATCTTGCCAATATGGGAGCGGCTTTGGTGAATCTCGTTTCAGTACCCCCCCAAGCTGGGTGATCCCCCCTCTCCAATGGATGGGGTTTGCTGACAATATTATTTTGTTGGATTTAACCCCTTTTGGCCTCCAGGCTTCCTTGGAGGCCTTGAAGTGTTATTCTGATGCCTTGGAATTGGTGATCAATATCTCCAAAACCAAAATGTTGGTATTCCACCCTTTTGGCCAAAAGAAGATCACCATACCTTGGCACTTGGAGGAGGAAAAACTCGAGATTGTACAAGAATATAAATACCTCGGTGTCCTTTTTGATGGAGGACTACGTAGCAGTCATCATCTAGATAACATCAGATTAAGATGTTCCCAAGCTTTTGGGGCACTGGAAAAAATGGCTCGGTTGGGTGGAGGTTATTTTTGGCAAAGATCATCCCCGTGCCATTCTTTGGCAGCCTGGTAATATGGTGGGAGTATCCAAACTCCAATCCTTTTTACTTAAGGTGTTGCTCCGGCTTCCTACTCGGACTTCCATCCAGACCATATTTTTGGAGTTTGCCATTGTTTCTTGCATGGCAAAACTCCAGTTGGCCTCCCTGAATCTCTTTTGGCAACTCTCCAATGCAGAGGTTGGTACTCTAAACTTTGCTATCTATCGAGCCTGCTGCTCCAAAATCCATCGCATGCGGGGTAGTACCATATAGAGCTTGGTTACGACTGGAAATAAATGGTTGGCTCTGGTCCCGGGTGCTACCTTGAGCTGCCCATTTCTCCAGTTTAAACCTGCCATGAAAGTGGCTGTTTACAGCCATTTTCGTGAGCAATATTTGGCGCAACTGACTTCTATGTGAAATAGTGGCTTACTCTTTGAATACATTTCTGCATGCCCTGGGCCGCCTAATTACACCAACCAATTTGTGGGTAATTTATTGGTCTGGGACTACCTTAAACTCAAAACTAATTCCGTCAAGAGTTTTGAAATCACTGGGGCTTGGTTAAATATCCCCAGACCTGCTAGGATGTGCCACCTCTCTGGCTGTGGCGCCCTAGAGTCGGTCCAGCATTTGTTAATCCATTGCAAATCTTTTTGTGGACACAGGAGAGCGGCATGTGTGGCTGCGGGCATAAACCCTGACCCTATTGCTGAGGGTATTTGGGCCTTATTCATGGGGGGAATCACGAGACTTGTATTATCTTTTTCACTCTTCTCTAAAGGAAGATAACTAGCATTTGGATAGCCAGAAATAATGTGTTGTGAAGGTGCCTCGTTTTTCCTTGTCCACGGTTGGGCGAACGTACTGTAATGTGGATTAGTATACAAAAACGCACAATTGTGACAGGTAGTGGGAATACTGCTTTGGAATTTTAATCTGATGTATTGTGTCCAACTGTGTTTAGCATTTGGTTAATTGTTATATTTTTTTATTGATGTTTGTGCCTAAAGCTGTTGAAACATACGGCTATTTGACAAGGTAATAAAAAAATAAAATAAATAGTGGTTCAACAAAAATTAGTACCCGGCGAGGGGAGTGTGGTGGCCTCCCAGCCAATGAGGAGGCTCAGAACACGGGCATTACCAGACAGTGATCCTGCCACCCTGAGCCTCCTCAGGGCTGGAGGCCGCCATCTCCCTTTGCCGGGGAAAGAGGTTAGTGCTTCTAAACCCCTTTCCCCACATTTCCCTCCCTGCCTCCCCCCACACTTACCTGCTTTACGGGAACAGACAAGCTGGAAACACTTCTGTCTCTGAGCATCTGCTCCCGGTCTGCAACAGCAAGACATGGAAAGGAAGAAGGGACTACATGTAGTCCCTTCTTCCTTTCCATGGTGGCCATTTTTTTTAATTTACTTTTCCCCCTTTTCTTGAATGGCCCCAATGGAAAGGGAGAAGGGACTAGGTGTAGTCCCTTCTCCCTTTCCATGGTGGCCATTTTGTTTGTTTACTTTTTTTTTATTGTTTTCAATGGCCTCCATGGAAAGGGAAAACTGACTTTTTTTCTGTTGCAAGCATTTCGCAACAGAAAAATATGCTTTCAGTCACTCACTCTTATGGGTTGGGGTACTAATAGCAATAAGCCCCTACAGGGGGGCATTACCACTTCAGGTAATGCCCCGGGGCCTTTGTTCGCTTCACTCGGGCCTGTAACTATGGGCACTGGGGCATTACCTGAAATGGTAATGCCCGCCCTGCTCAGGGTTTATTGCTTAAGTGAAAACGGCATACATGCCAACCCTCCCATTTTAGGCGGGAGAATCACGATTTTTCACTTAAAAATAATGCTATTTTTATCTGTCTCCCGCCTAAAATCATTATAACCCCAATGCAGTCTTATGGGAAAACTGCATTCTCCCTCTCAGGGGCTCCACAATGTTGGCATGTCTGGTGCTGTATGATCAATGTCACACAAATGAGTTCAATCAACAGGGCTGTTCTTAAGACCTTTTCCACAGGCCCCTTGTAGTTATTCCAACTACCTTCAGTGTCTTTATGTTCCTTGAGGTTCCCTTCCCCAAGCTTCAGCTTATTCAAAGTTTCAAAAGCACCATTGTATAATTGTAACACAGCTCCTTTTGTAAGATTCACAGGGTTCCCTGCCCCACACTTCAACCCTTTCAACAGTATACACAAAACTAACAAGTCTTCCAACTTGGCTGGGCCTCTTAGGGTTCCCTTCTCCAAGCTCAGACCTCTTTCCAACCTTTAAGCACAACGTCACTGCTATCAGGATGCCTTCTTTGACAGGCCTCCCAGGGTTCCCTTCACAAGCTTTAGGCCTCTTCCAGCTTTCAAACACAAACTATAATATATCACAGTTCTTTCTTTTTTTTCTTCTTTTTTTTAATTGATTTAGCTGACATTATAGCAACTTTTCAATATGAATACAAAATATACACATATATAAAAATCATTCAGTAATCATTCATTACTGATGCCAGTGTTTAAGCTTTGGTAGGACTCCAAACTGAGTATAGTGATATCCAGATCTGCACACAGGGGCGTTACCCGAGTGGACGGGCATGTGTAGAATCGGGTTATAGGTAAAGCAAGGAAGGTGAAAGGCAAACTGTTGAGTGGGGAAAAGATCAATGGATCGCAGAGGGAAGGTGAGATGTGGGAAGATGAAGGGCGAGATGCAGACATTAGCATATTTAAAAAAATTATTTGATTGGAAGGGGATAGCAGCGAGAGATAAGGTGCAGGTAAGAAACAAATGAAGGGCGAAAAAGGGACAGATATTGTATGAGAAGTGCAGGGGAGAGCTTGAAGTAGGAAAGACGGAGGTGTAGTAAAGAGGAGTAATGAGGACAAGTAATAATTCTAACAATGAATGACTGTGCACCTGCACACTGCCTCAGCCTGCCTATCTGTGCTGCTGTGCTCAACGAAGGAGGGGCTGAGCGGCGCCCCCGCCCTACGAACTAGCCACCACTGGGGAATTGTTGCACTGTGTTTTGACGAAATGACACATTTTGGCACAAACCTTTTGGCACCAGCCGTTTCGCACTACAATCTGGCTGCAGAGCCACTTTCGGTGCAGCGAGATTGGCGCAAAAGCCAATCGGCGCCATCCATTTGGCTCAAGGGTCGTTTAGACGTGGCTGACATTGCAGCCTGTGTACTAACGGCTCTCTTGCCAAATGGGCCCTCGGCCACCCATTCAAGGCGCACTCCAGGGAAGACGACCACTCAACGGTGCAAATAATACACCCCACTGCCCCCAGTGGAAAATGTCCATAAACAAGCTGCCAGTGACGTTTTTAATAAACCCACTTCCCTGGTTGGAAATTGTTCCAAACCTATTTTTCAACTGATTCTTATAAGAATACATTTCCTGACTTTTATTGCACATTAAACAAAGCCCTTCTTTAAGCATGATTTTGGGAGAAACACAACACTGCCCTTGGCCAGTATCTGCAGCTATTTTAAAAGGAAGTCGGCAGCTTGCATGGGTTTCATGCAGCAGCAGAGAACCCTGGTTCGTTTTTCAGGTATATTTAATATCAGACTCCATTATTTTTAATGAGCCTTGACAGTTTTCCGGTTAAGTAAACATCAAAGGAAAAGTAAAAAAAATCACTTGAACATATTGCTTTGCTGGACTCGGAAAGTAATGCACATAAAAGGCTGTTTAAAAAAAGCAACTCCATTTAATTGTGACTCTAAGAATACACCTGAGCTCAGCCTGAAAATATGAAATCCGCAAAACATACACAATTTAAAACATGTAACTCTGCTTGTGTTTCGGGTGGAGTTCTGATGTTGAGGCCTTGAATGCACTACCAGAAATAGATAACGTTTTCGACAAATTCAAAACAAACTCTTTAAATAGCAGGCAATCATGAGAAAAAAAAGCACACAGAACACATACATTTGTGTCTCCATCACACAAAACAGCGACCACAGAAAGACAAAAAGGGGGCCTGATTTACGAAGCGCTTTTCAATGGGAACCCTGAGAGGCCTATTGAGAAAAGCATACTTTGTGGTATGTTTTGAAAGCTGGAAGAGGCCTGAGCTTGGGGAAGGGAACCCTGCGAGGCCTTATTAGGAAAGTAAAGTGAACAAGTTGAAGCTTGGGGAGGGGAACCCCAAGGAACTCCAAGACATTGAAGGTATTGGAATTCACTGTAAGGGCCCTGTAGAGAAGGTCTTTCGAACAGCCCTGCTCAGTGAACACATCTTTGTGACATTGACCAAATTGCACCTGGGTAGAATGCCACCTGAAACCAACTCTGGTTTTGTAATATTTGTTGAACCACTATTTTTCCTTTTCACAAAGACTTCCTATCACATGTTTGTAAAGCGTGAGGGCAAGCATAGGTTTAGACGCAGACAGAGTTTTGTTTTGGACTATTAGACAACGAAGGCCATTAGAAACATCAGTTAAGGGAACCATCCCTTTAGAGTTACGGCCAGTCAGGCATAACACCAACCCAGGAACCTTTTACAACGAATACGTTTGAGTCTGTCTCTCTTGATACATTGCCTGCCTCGCACTGGCCACTGGTGCTTCTCGTTATTCCTCAGCCTCCGCCATCCTGAAATCCCAGCAATGGCTGTCGGTGCCTAAACGTATCAAGTTTAAGGCACTATACATTGTCCATTGGTCCTTCTACAAAACAGGCCCAGAGTATCTGCAGACAAAATTCAATCTGTACGTTCCCCCCCGACCTATCAGTTCTGCCAACCCTCTGTGCATTTCCGTCCCTTTTTTCAAGCACTCCTGCATGGGTGCTAGGCCCTGAAGATCCTTGCATATGGAAACAAGGCACAATCAATATACACCCAGTGATACGACAGACACAAGGATCGATTTCCAAGTACTAGGGTTTATTGCAAAGCAAATATTCTCAGTCGGTCGACTGGGTCTAACGTCTCGCAACGTGTGATCACCCAGACCTCGTGAGACGCAAGAGAGCAAACATTCTAAAACAGTATCATATATACAAAAAGACAATCGTACAATCTTTTTGTGACACATCAAAACCGCCCATAATGTATCTTCTTCAGCTAGGGTTCGGTAATTGACAATTATGACAAATATGACACATTATGACATATTTCTTTCTTGATCTATATTACTTGGTTTGGCAACAGTTGCAATTTGCAGTAAGCAGACATGGTTCTTTGTTATGGAGAACACAAAGCGAGCAAACTGTGTTGTAGGTGAGACACATTCCAAAGCATGCCATCTTCTGGTTTCTATTCGTGAACTAGGGGTCAGCCTGATCTAAAGAGGGCCCCGAAAGGGGGGCCACGAGGAAAGTATAATTCATGCCTTTAACGGCCTGTTTCTACAGTTTCAGTGAGACCGGCTGGCACCTGGCTTGGTGATTAAATTCCTCTCTGCTCGCCTTCAAGGACTTGTGAGGGAGGCGAACAATGTATTTCTGTACTGCTGGCATTTCAGTCTGGGCCGGTCTCTCAACATGTAACTTGTGGCCTTGCTTCGTGTAAGAGCATAATGAAATAAAATACATATTGCAAAGCGTTTTGAACAGAAAGGCAAAGAAAATCAAATGGCGAATCTAGGGCACAAAAGGGATGCTCTATGTGTCGTAAATCTCCCCCCGTCTCACCTGGGATCACTTCTTTCTCTGTTCCGCGGGAGGATTCCTCTTGTGGACGGATCGGGACTTGTATAGACTCGCTCGAGTCTCGTCCGGCTGCAGAGCGCGTTCAGAGTTCCGGGAAGGCCGCCGTTCCAGGATGTCCATGAAAGTAGGTAGTGGTCGCTAAGAATGGGGATTCCAGGAACAGATTAGAGGGAAGGGGTGAAGGAAGGAAGAAGGAACCAGGATCTAGGATTAGTGGATTCGCCGAACAGCACACGCACGTCAAGTCACTACCTAATGATAGCTTTGAAACACGCGGGGCCGCAGGGGCGTGGCCAATTTATAGAACGTGCCGTGTGCGACGTAGAAGCTGGTGCGAGGCAAGTCGCTTGTTGCGGCCTGTTCCACCAGGTTTGCCCGGGTGTATGAGATGGAATCTTCTAAGCAGTCGAGGGATATTTAAGTTAGAAACTGGTTCCCAGGTGCTCTCGCTGGGAGGGTATCCTTTCCATTCAACCAGGTATTGAAGTCGACCCCATTTATACCTGGAATTGCATATTCTGGAAACTTCATATTCCAGCTGATCGTCCACAACAACAGGTCTGCAGGATTTTCGGGAGGATTGGATGTAAGGTTTCAATAGGGAAGTGTGAAAGACTGGGTGTATTTTCTTCCAAGAATCGGGTAGCTTGAGTCGGAAGGAGACAGGATTGATGACTTTCTTTGTGGAAAATGGTCCATAGTACCGAGGGGCCAATTTGTTTGGCCGTAGATGTCGCGGTAATAGTTTCGAGGACAACCAGACTTGATCACCAACAGAATAAGAGGGCGCTGATCTTCTCTTGGAATCTGCTTAGTGCTTGTTTGAGCCTCTTTCAATTGTTCCTTGGCTTCCTTGTGTATGTTGATGAGAGTCTGAATCCATGAGTCGAGAGTAGGTACTGGAGTGGAATGTGGAAGAACAGAAGGTAAAACGGACGGGTGAAAACCTTGACTGCAATAGAAAGGGCTGACCTTGAGTTCTGAGTGATCGGAATTGTTGTAGGCAAACTCGGCCAGGGGTATGAGAAGAGACCAGTCATCCTGAACCTTGGTGGCAAAACAACGAAGATATTGCTCCAGAGTTTGGTTAACACGTTCCGTGGCTCTGTTGGTTTGTGGGTGATAACCTGATGAGAGAGGGCGTTGGATCCCTAGAATACGACACAGATGTTTCCAGAATTGTGAGACGTATTGAGGTCCTCGGTCCGATATGATCTTGGAAAGGAGTCCATGAAGACGGAAAATATGTTCCAGGAAGATTCGAGCAAGTTCTGAGGAGGATGGTAGTTTATACAAAGGTGTAAAATGAGCCATATGGGTGAACAAGTCTATGGTTACCATGATGGTCGTGTACCCTCGGGAAGGTGGTAATTCCACAACGAAGTCTGTAGCAATAAACTCCCATGGTCTTGTTGGCAGCAACGGTTGCAGTAGAAGACCCGCCGGTCTCTTGTTACCATGTTTGTTTTGACTGAAGACAGTGCAAGCCTTGATGTACTGTTGTACGTCGGTCTTTATTCGAGGCCACCAAAACTGTCTTTGTAGGAATGACCAGTGCATTGTCCTTGAATAGATATTCTTCCTTGACTCTTAGATTCCATGGATTCTTCCTTGAAATATCCTTCCAGAGGTCAGAGGACTGGGTTTGCACTCGGATTTCTTCCAGGAGTTTGATTGCTTGATCTACAAAGATAGTTTGGGGAAACATCTTAGCATAGGCCTTGTCCTCAGTGGCTGTGTAGTCTGGAAGTCGAGAAAAGGCGTCAGCAATCATGTTTTGTGATCCGGGAACATGAGTGATTTGAAACTGGTACTGGGCAAAGAAGTAGGCCCAACGGGCCTGACTGTTCCTGCACTCCAACGACTGTAGGATTTGGAGATTCCGATGATCTGTGCGGACCTGAACTGGATATCTAGCACCCAGAAGTAGGTGTCGCCATTCAGTGAAGGCTTGGCGGATGGCCAAGAGTTCCTTCTCCAGGATGGAATAGTGTGTCTCGCTGGGGGTCAGGGTTTGTGAAAGGTAAGCAATGGGGTGTTCCAGTCCATCCTCAAGTTCCTGTTTCAAGACCGCCCCTATGGTGTAGTTAGAGGCATCCGTTTCCACTAGAAATGGGCGATTTATGTCAGGCTGGGGGCTTGCGTAAAGTCTGTCTTCAATCGTTGGAATGCTTTATCTTGCAGTGTAGACCAGATAAAGGGGGTGTCTTTCTTCAATAGAGCAACGATCGGCTGAACGATCTCGGAAAAGGTAGAAATAAACTTCTGGTAGAAGTTGGCAAGCCCCAGGAAGGATTGCACCTCTTTCACAGAAGTGGGAGCGGGCCAAGCCAGTATGGCCTTTACCTTTTGGAGGGTCCATACCAATTCCTTCTGGGCTAAGGATGAATCCTAGGTAGTGAACAGAAGTAACGTGGAACAAGCATTTATCGGGTTTGGCTAACAGTTTGTGTTCACAAAGTCGTTGAAGTACAGCCTTTACATGTTCTTCATGTTTTAGAAGATCCTTGGAAAAAATCAATATGTCATCCAGACAATGACGAAGAGGAACAACATATCAGAGAACACCCTGTACATAAAACGCTGAAAGATTGCGTGAGCATTGGCTAGTCCAAAAGGCATGACTAGGTATTCATAGTGACCAAAGGGTGTTCTAAAGGCTGTCTTCCATTTGTCCCCTTCCCGGACACGGATTAAATGGTAGGCACCCCGGAGATCCAACTTCGTGAATATTACGGCTCCTCTCACAGCTTCCAGGATATCTGAAATCAGGGGCAGTGGGTACCGATCTTTGAAGGTGCATTGGTTTAAGCCCCGATAGTCGAGGCAAGGTCTGAGTTCCTTGGTATCCTTCTTGGGAACGAAGAACAGCGAAGCACCCGCTGGAGATTTTGAGGGTCTTATGGTGCCGTTTTCAAGATTGGTGTCTAGGTATTCCCGAAGGTCCTTTTTCTCAGGTTCGGAAAGAATGAACATTCGGCCGAAGGGAATTACAGCTGAGGGATCTGTATCTATGGCACAGTCTTCGGGCCTGTGAGGGGGTAGGGCTTGGACTATGGCAGTAGAAAACACATCAGCATATTCCTGATAGGTCTCTGGAACTTGTACGATATTGGAAACCATGAGTGGTGTTTCTTGGTCTCTTGGTGGTTCTTTAGGAGTTATCGAGGAGGGGTCCAGGGATAAACAGTGGGACATACAGAACTCTGAGCCCAGGAATAATGATCCTGCTCTCCAATTGATCTTTGGATTGTGCTTTTGTAACCAGGGCATACCCAAAACCATGGGGTAATGGGCCGATTTAATGATATCAAATGTAATCCGCTCTTGATGATGGTTTATGGAAAGTTGGATCTCTTTAGTCTGCAGGCTTATGGGTCCTGAAGAGAGGGGTCTTCCGTCAATTGCTTCCACCGGCTGCATGGTGTTTCGTGTCTCGTACGGAATATGATGAGTAACAACCCAGTCTTGATCAATGAAAATTCCCATAGCTCCGCAGTCCACCAAGGCCAGAATGGGATAGGTCTTGTCTTTGGAGGGCGAGAGGAAGGCCTGTAGTATCACCAAACTGTTTTGTCCAGGAGAGTTCAAGGATGGAATTGATGTGGAGCAAACATCTCTCTCCCGACACCTCGCTCCATCTAGGATCGGGAGCTGGCTTTTCCCGAACGCCGTGGAGGGGCTAGAGGGCATTCTCTAACAAGGTGTTTATCCGAGGCACAATACATGCACAGGCCTTTGTGGATCCTTCTCATCCTTTCTTGAGGGGAAATAGGCCCACGGAAGGCTCCGATTTGCATGGGTTCCGGATCTATGTCAGGGGTTGGGGCAGAATCGGGTTTAACAGAGGTCTCAAGGGAATTCTTTTGAAAAGGTGTCTTGATCTTTCTTCTTTCAGCCTTTCTTTCCTGGATTCGGAAGTCTATCTGCATGGCTAGATCCATAAGAGCCTGGAATGAACTAGGACGAGCCACCCGGGCTAATTCATCCTTAATGTCCTCGTTTAGACCCCTGCGAAACAGAGTGAAACTTGCTTCTGAGGAGCAATCTGCTTCCTTGGCCAGTTGTTTGAATCTAGTAACGTACGTTAACATATCCTGAGTACCCTGTCGGAAATCAAGTAAGCATTCCTGAGCACTAAAAACCTGTTCTGGGCGGTCGAACATAGTCTTGAGTGCCTGAATGAATCCATCATAATCATCCAGGAGGGCATCCCGTGAGTTGACTAAGGGAGTGGCCCAGGTCAAGGCGTTCCCTGTGAGGTGCGAGATTATGAAGCCCACCTTCGCCCTAGAAGTTGAAAAATAATAGGGCTTAAAAGTAAAGTGCACCAAGCAGGAATCCAGGAATCCACGTAAGGATTTTGGCGATCCATCATATTTGTCTACCACTTCACCCAGTAACACACTGTCCTTGTTAGCGGAGTCGCGAGACAAAACAGCCTTAACGCAGCATTCTCAGCCTTTAAGTTCTGTACTTCAGTTGTGAGCTCTTGCATGCCACGCACAAGTCCTGGACTGCTTTCTCCATAGCGGTATCAGTGACGGTCGGTTGGCGTCTCAAACTGTCGTAAATCTCCCCCGTCTCACCTGGGATCGCTTCTTGCTCTGTTCCGCGGGAGGATTCCTCTTGTGGACGGATCGGGTCTTGTATAGACTTGCTCCAGTCTCGTCCGGCTGCAGAGCGTGTTCAGAGTTCCGGTAAGGCCGCTGTTCCAGGATGTCCAGGAAGGTAGGTAGCGGTCGCTAAGAATGGGGATTCCAGGAACAGATTAGAGGGAAGGGGTGAATGAAGGAAGAAGGAACCAGGATCTAGGATTAGTGGATTCGCCGAACAGCACACACACGTCAAGTCACTACCTAATGATAGCGTTGAGACGCGCGGGGCCGCAGGGACGTGGCCAATTTATAGAACGTGCCGTGTGCGACGTAGAAGCTGGTGCGAGGCAAGTCGCTTGTTGCGGCCATGTTGGGAGTAACAAAGAATACAAGCCCCGGCGCGATAAGGACCAGGAAGTCCAGAAGGGGCAAAGTTCTATGGGTCATGACACTATGGTTATGCTGACGATTCTGTATTGGCGATATAGGGCATATGATGCGATTGGTTTTCGGCCAACATAATATACCATCTATGCTTTGGTAGGGTAATTTCTGGACTCACAAACCCTCCTTTTGGCCGTAAGCCAAGAGCATCAACCACACATCGCATCTTCCTCTGACCATATTTCTAGTTCTGAGCTATTCATACTACTGTAATCGTCATCATCAATATTAATCGACATGAACTCTTTCATAGTTTCTGTTTCGTGGTTTGCATTCGTATCCACTTTAGAACCTTTTTTTTCCTGTTCTCATGTGTATGCATTCTTTTGTAATTTCAGAGCAAAGGATTGGCAGGCAGTGTATGCAACAACAACATGTCATGAGGATTCCAAGTAATGTTACTAGGATTGTGATTAGTTTCCATCCCCATGAGCGCAATAACTCCCAAAACCAGAAACTTATATTCAGCTCCCAACCACCTGTCGGGATACGAAGGTCAGAGCTCAGAATGTGTAATTTCTTTATTGCCTCAAAAATCGTAAGGGAGGAGTCACTTACAAATACGCAGCACGCTGACCCCACAATTTTGCAAACACCTCCACGGTCGGCCAAAATTATATCAAGAGCCATTCTATTTTGAAGTGTCATTAGTCTAACTGCCTTTTCTTCTAGGGTAATATTATACAATATGTCGGTCGTTCCATTTATCGTTTTCTAAAATTCTGGACAATCTCCGTATATTACAGGAGTATATTGCTTGGCCCCAAAATGGTATACATGATTTTGCTATGTCTTTCACAATTAATCCTGTTTCATCCCGCCGGGGCCTGGATATAGATAATTTCCATATGTCTGATGTTTTGGAAAGGAATACACCAGGAAAAAGGATCCCTAAGTAACCCGTTCCTCCCCAATTTCTAGGCAACCAGGGATAAGCTTTTTCTCCACATATGAAATAAACTGGATCACCTACGTATATTGGTTCTTCTTCTCTCTCAAGTACTGCAATATTCATCCATCTATTGAATGTCCCTACTGAATAGGAACCTTTTTCCCGTAGGCAAAATGGGACAGTGCGAGGATTGTAATTCATAGTATACGAGGGGGGCATTACTTCCTTGTTCCCTACTGTGTTCATGTGAAACATGATTACAGATGATTTATAAGGCACATACAGTCTATCCACTGGCCTTACTACTGGTTTTATCACTCTTGCTCTGTTAAATATGGAACAACCTTCAGGTTCCATTACCACTCTTTCAAACTCATCTATGTTTGTTATATCTAACTGACCCGTAACACTCTTATTCCACTTCCCATACAATAGTGCACTTAGTGATGCATAGCATGCAGTATTAAGGGGTAATGGCTGTACATACCAACCCATTCCTTTCCCACCATGCTGGGGTAAATGGGAGCAGACCAAGCAATTTGTTCTGTTCAGGATGGAGTGAGTCATATTCATTATCAAAAGCAACGTTTATTACCATAACCTTCCCTGTGTCTTTCTTCTAATGGAGGGAGAGTATAAGAGAGTACATGGACTGGACTGTCTTTGACAGGTGCTTTGGTGGCAGGCAAAAGAGAACTCAATGGATGCACGCTCTCCAGATACCATAACACTGGAATCAGTGTACTCAGAATGCAAAGTAGTATTATAATCACTAGCATGAATTTTCTACATCAAATTCTTCTAGACATTTTTATAGTCTCTATATCTACTACATCATCAGCATTGGTGCAGCAGGGAACCAGGAGTATGGTCATGGTGTGCAATTCTTCTCCAACAATGTTCATCATGAATAATTCTTACAGCAGCGCCCGTTAAAACAGTAAAGTGTTCAAAGAGGTCAGCAAACGTCTAGGCCAGTTCTCGGCAGCCCAAATTGCTAAACATGTGGCAAGATTATTGTGCCTCTGCAATGTGCTCCAAAGACTTTAGAGCAGGCAACAATTGTGTTTTCACCATATGCGCCCCATTTGTCCCCATGGGGTGATCAACATATGTCATTCACTTTTTCAAAGATAGCACTGGGAAGCCGCGTTCAAGAGCTCCCAAATTGATGCAGATTGGTACAGGCCCACGCTCCACTTCCCTAGGCCTCCAATTCCAAATTCACCCGTGGTGGGAATAGAGGCAAAAACAAAACACGTAGATCAGATCACTTTCGATTTTGAGATCGTAGATTGTACCTTATCGCTCCAGGTACTGTGCGATCAATGTATAGTGCAGATGCACTTCCAGATACAGGCTCAGTGTCAGCCTGTGATGCAACAAGTGATGAAGCAGGCTTTATGTCAGCCTGTGATGACGCAGGTTCAGCTGGGCAAAGTTGGGGCACATTTAGCCCTTTCTCCTCTTTAGAAATCTTTTCAGGCTTTTTCTCAGGCTCAGGCAGTATTTGTGGCAGAGAACTGGCGATGGTGTCTTTCGAGTCAAGGGCAGCTGTTTCTTTCTTGTCATCTGAATCAGGCAGTTCTTTCAGTGGAAATGGAATTCTTTTTGTGTGGGTGGCATGGATCCACGACCATCCACACGGACTGCAGTCTGCGTTGCCAGGAGAATTTGATATGGGCCCCTCCACCTGGGTGCGAGCGAGGATTTTCCCTCAAAGTTCTTGACCAGGACCCACTCGCTCAGCTGCAGACAATGCCCCGGGCCTGTGTATCTGACAGGAAGATCCTCCTGCACCTGCTGATGAATCAAACAGAGTTTCTGAGTTAACACGTTACAATAAGTGCTGAGCAAAGGGTATTCTACTTGACTCAAGAGCCTGGGCTGTGGGGCGCACCAAACATTTGCAAGTCTCCGCATGACAATTTCATATGGGGGAGAGTCCAGTCCTTGCTTGCACAGATGTGCGCATGCACCACAAAGCGAAGGGCAGCGCATCAGGCCACCTCAATTGACTTCCTGAACAGATTTGACTTATTTTGTTTTTTAAGATTCTGTTCTGGCGCTCAACAAGACCGGCACTCATCGGGTGTCTTGGCGAATGGAATCGTTTATAAATCTGAAGGCCTGCACAAATCTGTAATATCACGGCGGCAACAAAATGCCGGCCGTTGTCTGACCACATGACCTGTGGCAGGCCGAATCTAGAGAAGTATTCCTTCAGCATCACTTTTGCTGTGCTCATTGCTGTGCAGTCCTTAAGCGGGTATGCTTCCACCCATTTACTGAATGCGCACACTACCACCAGTATATATTTAAGGTTCTGACATCTTTCCATTTCTATGAAATCAAAATGGATGACTTCAAAGGGCATAGAGGGGGGCCAAAACTGCCTATTGGAGTAGTTGTTCCTTTTCCAATGTTATGTTGCAAACAAGTCATACAATTCTGGACTAATCTTTCAGCAGTTTTTCTAATGTGTGGATTCTGCCATACTGTGGCCAGATGCTGAATCATTTTTTTTAACACATATGTGTGTGGGACTGTGGGCCATGATGACCATCGTGTTTACATAGGAGTTGGGCAGCATCCACTTTCTACTTTCTTTCTCTACCCAGCAACCCTCTACGTCTAATTCTGCTGAACCCTTAGCCCACGCTTTTATTTCATCTGCAGTTGCTTCCGCCTGCATCTCTTTGACTGTGGCAATCCCATTTTCTATCATGCAGGGCACTTCTTCTACCTGTGCTATAAACATTTTTGTATGTGAATCAGTGGCAGTTTGTTTTGCAATGTTGTCTGCAAATGCGTTTCCTTTTCCAACGTTACATGTTACTTTCTTATGCGCCTCGCATTTCATTATTGCTAGTTGCTTTGGACACGTGAGTGCAGACAACAATCTTGCTATTAAAGCACCATCTTGGATCTTGGTTCCATGTGACGTTAGAAAACCCCTCTCAGCCCAGAGTCGACCAAAATTGTGTACCACCCCAAATGCGTACTCACTGTCAGTGTATATGTTGACATTCAAATTTTCAGAAATTTCACATGCTCTTGTCAATGCTATTTTCTCTACAGCCTGTGCTGAATTATGTGGGATCATTTTGCTCTCTACAATATTCTTCAGTGTCGTGATGGCATATGCAGCAGTTGATGTGCCATCGAGCAATTTAAAACGGGAACCGTCACAAAACAGTTCTCTGTCTGGCTCTTTCTGTGGGGTGTCTGTTAGGTCAATTCTCCCTTTCGTTTCTTGTTCAGTAACCATTATACAATCATGGGGTGGTGATTTCTTCTCACCCATTTCTTCATTGGGAGGGGGCATTAACTCTGCAGGATTCAAAGCGCAACATCTCAGAATTCGAATATGTGGTGCAAAGAGGACAATTTCGTATCTAGTCAGTCTAGCTGATGTAAGAGGTTGTGTCTGCGTTCTATTTAAAAGAACATCTACTGTGTGGGGCACCATCAAAGTTAAGGCGTGACCCAAAACCATTCCCTCGGTTTGTTTTACAGACGCGGCAGCGGCAGCTGCATCGACAGCTCGCAAACAGTGTGGCAAAGCGCATGCAACAGGATCCAGCATGGAAGAGAAATAACCGCATGGTCTATTTCTTCCTCCTTGTTCCTGAGTGAAAACAGCCAGCGCACAGCCATCATTTTCATGCACAAATAACTTAAAATCCTTTTCATAATTTGGTGTGTCCAAAACTGGAGCTGAGCACAACGCAACTTTGAGCAGATGAAATGCATTCTGACATTCCTCGCTCCATGGTAAAGGCAAAGCAACATCCTTCTTTGTCAATGCCACCATAGGTTTCACAATCGTAGCAAAATTGGCAATCCACTGCCTGCAATATGAAGCCATGCCTATTATGGCTCTGACTTCCTTCTGTGTCTTTGGAATAGGCATGTCAGAGATGCTTTCTATTCTTTCTGGTGTCAGTCTCCTTCCCTCTTTCGAAAGGAGGTAGCCCAAATAGGCCACTTCCTTTAAAAAATACTGAAATCTTTTTAATGAAGCTTTATGTGCATGTGCTGCCAAACGTGTGAACAATTTAACAGTACTCTCTTTGCAAATGTCTTCTGTGTCGGCAGCAATCAATAGGTCATCAATGTGCTGCAATAGTACACAACCCGTTGGAAATTCTAACACGTTTGGCTGTTCTTTTAGTGCTCTGCTATAAATACTCGGGCTCTCAGTGTAACCTTGTGGAATTCGTGTGAATGTTAAAGAACATCCTCCTAGTGTGAAAGCAAATAAATATCTGCTATCTGGATGTACTGGGCTGCTAAAAAATGCATTCTTCAGGTCTACGACACTAAAATGTGAAGCAGAGGCTGGAATCATTGTCAAAATGGTAGTGACATCTGGGACCAATGGAAATTGGGGATCAACCACTTTATTCAATCCGTGCAAATCAATTGTAAAACAATATGGTATTTCATTACCTCCTTTCTTATAAACTGGAAGAATGGGACTGTTACAAGTTCTACCAGTAATCTCTTCTATCACGCTTTGTTTAATCAAATCAGAAACAATACATTTCAATGCTTTTTCACCTTCCACCGAAATTTTATACTGTGGGATACGTGGCAATGTAATTCCCTCCTTCAAAACAATTCTCACTGGCTCTATTTTCAAACAACCAACATCATTGTCATTCTTCGGCCATATACAAGTCAGTACGTTACTTAATTCAGTTGGTAATTGTTTAGATAAAAATTGTGACGCTGGCATTTTTTGTGGTGATATTGTCAAAAATACTCCATCAGGAGAACAATGAATAACCGCACTTAATTTTTTCAACAAATTTAAACCCAATAAATTCTCGCCACAATTTTGTGTCAAAAGGAACGGGCAAGACTCAGTGAATGGACCTAGTGTTATAGGTACCGACTGTGACACTGGGCTAATTACTGGTGTGCCTGTGAACCCTACTGAAACGTTCTTTTGCCCTGACAGTGGTATCTCTAGAACCAAGTCATAGTCAATGGAGCACTTCTGCGCACCTGTGTCCACTAGAAAAGTGTGCTCTCTATTCCCTTCTTTCATCTCTACGTAGGGCCCTTTCTGATCAACGGGAATATCTACTGGTTCTGACCCCTGTCTTGGGCTGTCCTAGTAGTTAAACAATACATCATCCGATGTAAAGTCACCAGAATAGTATGAATTGGACTGAGTATCAAAAACATTTCCTCCTGCACTATTCTGCTGCTGTTGGTTTTGGTTCTGACTCGGGTTATAATTCCCTTTGTGGCATTCTTGTGTTTCTGTTTTGTCCTTGCATTCCCGGGCAACCTCTATTCTGTCTTCTTGGGGCGTTTCCATTCCTATTCTGTAAATGTGGGCACTGTGCTCACCGATGGCCTTCTTCCTTACAATATGCACATTGATTCAGTCCAATTGGACCTCCGTGCATGTTGGAGTAACTCCCTCTCGTTTGTGCATTTCCTCCGCCCCTATTATTATTTGCTACCTGTTGCAGTAACACTCTTGTTTTTAGATTCACTCTATCCCTTACCTCTTTCTCTGTATTTACTCTATTCTCATAGTATTGGGTCATGTGAAATACCTCACTCTGTGATTTCGCTTGCAACGCACTTTCAGACGTCCTTATCAAATTTTGAATTTTTGGTAATAACCCTCTCACATATTTGTCAACAAATAGTCTCTTCCCAGGTTCAGTGCTTAAATCTTGGCCACTAAAGTCTGCAAATACTTCTTCAAATCTGTTAAAATAGTCGGTAGCCAATTCATCTTTGCTTTGCACGCATGCAGTTAATTTGTCCCAGATAATTCTCCTTTTGGATACTAAAATCTTTAATTTCTGTACTATTCACGCAGGTAATGCTGACAGAGCTAGCGATGGCTTCTCACAAGCCTTTCTGTCCGTATCCTCTTTTATCAAATGTTCCCAAGTATCACCCAGAATCTTAGTGTCATCTACATTACTAATTTGCTTCCATATATCTACTGGGAGAATCACTGGAACTAATAGGTCAATATCGATCATTGTAAAAAATGACGATTTCAAATAGGACTCAATCTCTGTATAGAATCCTACCGGATTCTTTCTCAAATCAGGGATTGTTTGTTTTATATTATTTACCTCTTGCCTAGAAAAAGGGACATATACGTACTGGGCTGCATAATGGGCTTTTGTTACCTGCGCTGGAGCTCCATCAACACCAGGAACTTCTACTATTGGCACAAAAGTGGGAGGGACTTTTCTCGTGGGAAATATCGAACTGGCCCTGTCTTCGTTCTTTCTCTTATTAAGCACTCTAACTAGATCGAGGGAAAGGGCAGTCTTTCCAGTTTCAGGTGAAAACGCTCTCTTGTAAATTGTCGTTAATTCAGGGGAACAACGATAATTGTTCTCAACACATTTATCTTGCAAATACTCAACCATCACCTGCAATACTTCCTTTGCATCTCTATCGTATACTGATCGAACATATCATGCACCTCCATTGTAGGAATGCTAGCATCCGTAATCCATCTAATCGCCTCTCGTGTACATATTTTCATTTCTTCACTAACAGGTTTTGACGACGGAAAAAATTGCTGCACTACATATGGTACCACCTCTTGTTTCCCTCTTTTCATCTCTGCATGCAATTCATCAAGTTGATCTTTAAACTCAAATAACCTGTCTACGTGCTCTTTTATCTCTGCCGCACTTTCCCTCACATGCGAAAAAGCATTCAGATCCCGTAACTTTTGCAGTGCTATCGTATTGGTCAATTTCTGCCATCTATCCATAAGATACTCCCCCATGCATTCTAACAATACCTGCTGTTCACCGAGTTTCTTATAGTCATACATTGCACTCAGCACGGATCCCTTGTCATTTCCTTCAATATACGTTTCTGCCCATTCTTTAAGTTCTTCTCTCCTCTCCCTGCTTACTGTACTATGGGTTACTCTGGTGCTTCCTCTCTGTGCAGGCCCTGCCTCTGAAGAGCTGCCTTCTCCTGCAGCTGCTAATTCCTGCTCTGTCGGCGGAGGGGGAAGGGAAATTGGATCACGTGCACAGGGGGAGATGGTGCAGTTGGAACAACAGGAATGTGGGGTGGCAACTGATGTGGAGCAATGAGTACTGGTGCAATTGTGTCAATCTTACTTTTAGGGCGTTCCTGTCTTTTTCATTCAAAATCTTATTTATTAGTTCATCTGATGCATGTAACTCTTGTTGTGGATATATTTTTTGTATGCATAATTGGCTACTCCTATCCCCTCTTCTAATATCCTCATCCCATTTTAGCTCTTCTAGTTCTATCGCTGTCTCTGTGTTTGATTTATGCCTTCGCGCATGTTTCTCCCTACTTTTTAAACAGAGGTTAGCTTCTTTCCTCCAGTCTCTTATGACGTCAAATGTCGCGGGCATGCTTTCTTGCGCAGCAGTACTGATTCTAAGTGTTCTATATGGGCCATCTCAAAAGTACTGTCTTTCGGCCATTGCAAATCTACTACATGTCTGGTCTGCCTATGCCAAATTTCAATAAAACATTTTTGCTCCTATTGTATATTTCACATACATCTCAAACGCTGGCGACCCTATGGGTGGTGCAACCTGGCCAGTTCCCAAAGATTATCTACCGCAGTGGAAAAATCCCACTAGACAGGAAGACAATTTCCCAGGCATGTTGATCTTATTCGTACCTTACCCTGGGCGTTTGATCTTGCAAGAGCAACATTTAACCAATATTAGGGCTGTTAAGAATCCGAGCATGACTCACCTGATCAATTAGTTTGTCTCTCAAGACGCAATTTGTCCGTATACAGATGCAACCAAGAATTGTTGTGACTGCGTATCTGGCTCAATCTGCCTTGTTCCGGGACCCTCGCCTTCCTGCTTTCTGGCCGCTGCTCATCGATCACGGACCGTTGTGTACAGATCTGCAAAGGAGTCTTTCATCACTTACACAGGGGTGCCCCGAAAACCTTTCGATCCTGGTTCGACGGACTCGTCCTCGATTTGTTTTTGCCTTCTTCAAATTTAATGTACACGATGGAGCAAATGGGGCAGGGTCCCTATTCGGGCACCATTTTTTGCGAGGCCCTGAAGACCCTCTTGTATGGAAACAAGGCACAATCACCATACACCCAGTGATACGACAGATACGAGGATCGATTTCCAAGTACTAGGGTTTATTGCAAAGCAAATATTCTCAGTCGGCCGACTGGCTCTAATGTCTCGCAACGTGTGATCACCCAGACCTCGTGAGATGCAAGAGAGCAAACATTCTACAACAGTATCATGTATACGTAAAGACAATCATACAATCTTTTTGTGACACATCAAAACCGCCCATAATGTATCTTCTTGAGCTAGGGTTCGGTAATTGACAATTATGACAAATATGACACATTATGACACGTTTCTTTCTTAAACTATATTACTTGGTTTAGCAACAGTTGCAATTTGCAGTAATCAGACATGGTTCTTTATTTTGGAAAACACAAAGCACTTGTTTAGCGAGCAAACTGTGTTCGTAGGAGAGACACATTCCAAAGCATGCTATCTTCTGGTTTCTATTCGTGAACTAGGGGTCAGCCTGATCTAAAGAGGGCCCCGAAAGGGGGGCCACTAGGAAAGTATAATTCATGCCTTTAACGGCCTGTTTCTACAGTTTCAGCGAGACCGGCTGGCACCTGGCTTGGTGAATAAATGCCTCTCTGCTCGCCTTCAAGGACTTGTGAGGGAAGAAAACCATGTATTTCTGTACTGCTGGCATTTCTGTCTGGGCCCGTCTCTCAACATGTAACTTGTGGCCTTGCTTCGTGTAAGAGCATAATGAAATAAAATACATTTTGCAAAGCGTTTTGAACAGAAAGGCAAAGAAAAGCAAATGGCGAATCTAGGACACAAAATGGACGCTCTATGGTTATGCTGACGATTCTGTATTGGGGATGTAGGGCATATGATGCGATTGGTTTTCAGCCAACATAATATACCATCTATGCTTTGGTAGGGTAATTTCTGGACTCATATGGGGGGGGTCGCTCCTTGTCAGGTGACGCAGCACAGCTGTGGAACTCTCTGCCCCTCTTACTCCACAGTGTCCATGATCATTTGCCATTTCTGCATGCTGTGAAGACCTTTCTGTTCTCTGCCTAATCTTCAGCGCTTCTCTCTACATTTTACAGCACCATGATGCCCTATTTGGTGAAGGTCTGCGCTTTAGAAATGACCATAGCATAACATAACACGATGTAAAATGTGCACGGCTAACAATAAATGGGAAATCAGTTCTGTATTGGCGCCTGTCATGCATCGATATTCCCTATGGAAAAAATTTAAGTTAAACAAATAATTCCTTTCTTTCCCCTTCCAACATGGTAGCTCTCAGGTCCATTCTTCCTATTCAACTCCCCCGGTCAAGTTGTTTGCAAAATGGCTGCTGTGTCTCCTCCCTTAAATACACTCCTTTCACAGCCGACATTGTGTTACTTCAAATCTGACTGCTTTCAAGCTACCAGACGCCTTGACCGAGTATGTGCCCTTTCTTTCTTCTTTCCTACCTTTCCCTTCCCACCTCCCTCATGCCTTTCTCTCCCTATTCTATATTCCGAATTTAAAGTCTCACGGCATCCACCGCGTTGACCTAACAGTATACGGCTTTGCCGCGCTGTTCCAGAAACACTGTGCATTTCACTGCGTAGCTCTTTCAACACACAGCAATTGCCTCGCTGCCCTAGCAGCACCCTTCAGTCCGCTGCGCTAGCCGCATGCTCAGTCTGAATCAATATCAGTCTAATCTAATCTCAGACACGCGTTAAGAGATGTGAACTCTACGCGATTATTCCAACTCTTGTTCTGATTGCAGAGGACTATCTGCATTAGAAACATACCTGCTATACCAATTCTTGTTATTGTCATTCACAAGTGCCTTCCTTGTGCAATGCTGCTTCCTCCGCAACACGTGCATCACCCTGCAATACAACTACACGCAACACGTGCATTAGAATCCTTCCTGCGCAACTCGTGCCCCATTACTCTATTTGAAAGAGTGGAAGTATTTTCAAAGGGTAAGCACCCCTTTCCTGAACTCTCCCTGAACTGTTGTGTTATTCCTGATTCTATCCTCATCTGTTAATATTGCATACCCTAACTCCCATTTTTCTATTCTTCTCTATCCCTACATGGGAGCTAAGCTGGAAACTGAAATAACACAGAAAACCTCATTCTTCCTACACTGCGCAGAAAAAATAGAAAGCCTATCCTTGAAGTTCCACTAATAGTCTTCCCGATATCCATCTCGGATCATCTATCTTCTCCCTCTTCTATGGGTTTTCTTCCCCAGCAGGGTTTCCCTGGCTTTACCCTTTCCCCTGTCTCACATCTCAGGGCCAGGGTTGAAGCTAGGAAAGCTCCCCATCACGTCTCGTTGTACTTACCTTCCATCAGGTAAGGGTTCAGTGAACCAACCTAAAGTTAAAGGTTATATATCAATACTGCTTTAATACAGTCATAACAGCGCCTGAAAGGGAGTAAGTTCCATCATCTGTCCACTCACCCAAAATTATCACTATTGGATTGAGGGGTAATCGACGACTAGTTATGTCCTTTATTTTTTCTAGGACTTCCTTCCAAAATATTAGAATTGTAAGGAATCTCCATCACATATGGCCCATGTCGTCCCGTTGGCCGCAACCTCTCCAACATAAATCGATGTGTGGATATATGTTATGCAGCCGCTGGGGCGTCATTTACCATTGGAAACATGTTTTGTATGTCCCCTCTTTAATCTGGGTGCATTTGGAGCTTTTGTGCTCCTTACGCCAGATGCACTGTCATGAATCAATCGAATAAGTCACTCTGAGCTCACACTCCCATCTGGTCATATAAGGAAGTCTTTTCTCAAGATCTGCTGTATCAAGAACCTTCTAATATTTGGCTTACTTGTTGGAGCTCAGGCCCCCTTGCATTGTTGCATTGCATTGCATTGTTAATTCTGGGCCTATGGGCTTTCCCGTTCCTGCTGTTCTCACTACTTTATTGGTGATCCAGTTTCTTAGCTGCATATATCTGGAATACTCTAACTCCAGTAGGGTGCATTTATATAAATTCCCTAATATTAAGCGACCTCCTTCCCATTTCTTTTATTTGTGTTTTCCTATTCGTGGTATGAAATTTGGGTTCTGCGTGACAGGGGAAAGGTGGCCTAGTCCCAAGGGATGCCATTTAGCCGGAAAGCTTTCTCCATTTCATTCCATTTTGGTTTGCTCTGTGGTAGGGGCCAATGAAGAACTGGGGCTAGTTGTGAGGCAAAGAAATAACAGCTTATAGATGGGGCCCCCAATTCACCTGGTAAATTTGCTTTCATGAAACATTCTATGGAATTCTCGGGTTCTTGCGGGCCTATATTCATTTTAAGATATCTTTCTGTAATTTGGCCTCCAATATCTGAATTAGGATGGCCTGAAATGCATAAAGTAGCCTCAGTAAGAATCATCTTGATTGTATGAATGTGGCCTAGCCAAGAGATGTCTTGGAGAGTCCACTGCACCAGATGTTCTCTAGATATTTTCCACAACTCCAGTATGTTTTCATCTACTAAGGATGCAATATTCGGGGGTTATGTTTACTTCCAGATAATTGATCTCTTTCTGTGTCCATTTGAATCGGAACCTACTTCTTACTGTTGCAATAGTTTCTAGAGATATTCAGTCCAATTGATTTATCTTTATTTATTTAAAAGCCAGACATTTCGCCAAAGCCATTTAGGGTAATTGAAATCTCTGGGAGGGATGCAAGGGGATCTTGTAGAAAACATAAGATATCGTCTGCATATAATGCAACTTTATCGACTTTATTATTACATGTCAGCGCCTTTATTTTGGGGTCAGTCTGAATTTACTGGACCACGGGTTCCATGGCTAAAGTGAACATTAACAAGGGCAGAGGGGCTGCCTTGCCTGCCATGCCCCTCTCCAATGAAATCAGGTTCGACCATAAACTATTGACCTTAACCCTGTTTTGGGGATTTTTAAATTGCCCATAATTTGCATGTCGATAATGGCCTTTAGATGGTGCCAGTTAATGCTGTCAAACCTCTATGTGCATGTAGCAAAAGAATTACAAATCGTACATCTAGTTGCAGGCCAGCTGCTATCAGGTCAATGGTTCTTCTGATATTAGCATGGGCTCCTCTAAAGATTATAATTCCGGACTGATCCAATCAATCAGTATCAGAAGTACCAGGATTACTCTGGTAGCCAAAATGTTGCTACAAATCTTCACGTCTGTATTAAGCAGCACAATGGGCCGATAGGAGGTGCTGACGTGGTTTTGATCATCCCTACCTCCAGAGCCTTGCCTCCACCCCCAGGGGAGTGTCCATGACCACCCCACCAGGGGTTGTGGTAGGTGTAGGGGCAGGGAAAAGCATGTACCTGTCACTGTGCAACAGAGATCAGAGCAGGCAACAACCCCTGCAGTAGGCATCTGCTCTCAATTGCCAACGCAGGAGAGGTTTTACCAAGTCACATATATTCTTATTGATAGTCCATTGCTCACAACATCCATTAACCCTTGGTGTGTATTAAAAGACATGCACCTTGTATAACAAATCAATACACAGTAGTTTAAATAGATGCCCAATACTTGATAATCATGTTCAAAGATATCTGCTATCACTCAGTAATGAACACTCAATGAATGTGTCTTACACTCTATATAAAAAAATATCTTTTTAATTATGGAAAATTTTGCAATTATGAAACATCATCATTATTATCATCACTATAGACAACACACTTCAAATGCAATAAACCACTAATGGAAAAGGTGAACCATTGTCATTTGCCTCTACCTCAAATCAAGAATAAAACTGATAGACCTTCTTCAAGAAAACAAAGTCACCTTAAAAACCAACCACCTGCCTCACCAGGTCATGATAGGCAACCTCACAAATCATGCTAGGCACTGTAGCACCAGCCTCACCAACTCATGATAGACAGTCTCATAGAGGCAACTGCCTCAATCAAGACCTCAATACCTTTCTCAATGTGATATCAAATGCAGGGTAAACAAGGACGCATCATACTCATTGATGTTAGAAGGTAGAGAGTTGAAGGGGGCTGAAAGAAAAGACTGGATGCCTGTTAAAATCCCAAAATACAAAACAAAATCTAAAAATTGTAACAATTAAATACTTGGAAATAATCCCAAAAGATGCCTATTGCTGCCCCATGGGCTTTTCATCAAAAATGCATACTAATAGCATTGAATGCTTCAACAATAATTAAATGTCCTTTGGACTTAATGGTGCTCAGCATATAGCCAATCCAAAATAAGGTATCTGCTCTTAGGCCCTTAGGCTGTGAGCTGAAGTACCTGGGGGGGGAGGGGAGGACAAGAGATAATTCCTCAAGCAGCTCAAAATGCAGCTAAAAATTAAACGAGTTCTGATAAAAAATGTTTCAAAATAGCCAGGTTCCGGCTTAATGCTTCAAATCTCCAGAAAAAGATTTGGGAGTGGGTTGACTCCTCCCATCTGGGAAGCCTTTTCTGCTCTTCATCTCCGTCCAGCCATCTGTGTCTGCCCCCGTCTTCCTGCCAGCTCCATTGCCCCACACCGCAATGGCATGGACTGAGCGTACTCTGTTATATACCATCTTTGCTGTCCCTATTCTCAAGCCTTTCATGCCTACTGTCTGTCCTTCATCTGCTTGTATTTTCACTGACAGCACCATTCTCTTGTAAAGACTAGCCAAGGACATAGTCCTGTCCTTTGGAGGCCACTAGGGATTTTGCCAACAATTGTATTTTTAGCTGAACGCACCTTTCTTCTGCACAGCATGACTAAAGACATTAATCTGTCCTTCATAATAGAACAAAAAACAAGGGGGGTCCTGGGAGTCCCTCTGCCGGACATTAGTCCTGGTTACGAGAGACTTTCCCAGAGTTTTTAGCTCACTATCTTTCACAGAGGAGAAATATCTAAAACATATCAGACAGGACAAAGACTGATATGTTTTAGATATTTCTCCTCTGTAAAAGATAGGGAGCTAAAGACTCTGGGTAAGTCTCTCCTAACCGGGAGGAATGTCCAGCAGAGGGACCCCCCTTGTTTATTGCTTCATAATTGAACTACATTAGGCCTGCATTTTGTAGTTCATAGTGTTCACTGCTATCTATGCTTTGTGTTTTTCGAGTATGTTGTCTTCCTTCTGGGAGAGGGCCCACATAGCGGTTTATAGACATTATTTGCACAATCAGAAGGTGCTGTACCAGGCTCAAGGCCATTGGATCGCAGGCCAGACTTTTAGAAAAAAACTCTCATGTGCTTCATTGCAACATGGAAAAGCAAATCTTGCGGGTTGCATTTCACTAAATCTAAGCATGCTTATATCACTAAGTACATTATAGCTAGGAGGCCTGCATTTCACTCAATATTAAACTGTTTTCATTGCACAGTGTAGAAGGCCTGGTCTGCGACTCAGATCACAGGTCATATTAAGGATAGCTAATCTGGGCAGACATAGAACATACAAAAAAGGTAGCAAGTGCCCCTCTCTAGAAATAACATGGCATGATAACCTGTGCTGTGTTTTTCTCCCACTTTAAGAGTCTGCAGCCATCGTTTTTTGCTCACTGTACTTTTTACAAAGGAGGAATATCCATTTGCATATCAGTCTTTGTCCCGCCCACAAGGACAGTCCAGCACCAAAGTGCCAGGCAAACCTCCTTTGAACAAGAGTACCAACAGCAACCCCAGACTCGTGTTTCAGCCTTGTTGGGCCTCATCAGTGAGGTGGAGCTGTGTCTCTCTGAGCACAGTGAGTAAGGGGTCCACGTCTGGGTTCTCCTAGGTAACTTAGGGTGACCAACCCCAAGTTCCTTGCAAAAATACAAAAAAGCTAGCAGGTGCCTCTCTCTAGAAAGAACATGGCATGATAACCTGTTCTGTGGATATAGAAACATAGAAAATACATGTCACCCGCCATGAGGTGTAGAACAGGCCCTGAAGGCTATCTAGGTATCATGGGAATAAGAGCGAAGAGCGAAGAGACAAAAGGCCATGTAAAACATTGCAGAATGCTCATCTGCTAAAATGTGTTCACTTAGAATCTGCAGCAGGTACTAGTCAGCAGACAATCTTCAGCCGCTGATGTTCGCTGATGAATTAGAGATGAGTAGATTTCTTCCATACAAACAGTTCCAAACAATTTTCTTCTGTTATTAAGGATACAGTTTCAGTGCACTGCTACTTGTCACGATGAAACGAAAGTAATGATCAGGATGAACCCAACTACAAGGATGTAGAGCACAGGTGTGATCCCTGTGCCTAATTACCAAAGAGGTCCAAATAACATTTCAATGGATTGAAGGAAACAACTGTATTCATCAGCCAGTATGTATATCTCAGGAAGGAGCCCCCATTAGCTGGAGCAGATCCTTACAACTTGACATGCATCTTATTTTGGCTATTCTGGTATTCTTCCAGTAGGACTTTGGCCAAATGCAGTGCTCTCCTTGATGCTTCTACGAATGCCACTGTGGTGCTAGTGCTGTGTATTTACAAATTCAGGAGATATGCCAGGTGCGGGAGCTTCAGTGGTTATAGCTTCACATCAGGCCAGTCCAATTGCACTAGCTCAGTCCCGACTGGTAGATGTAGATAAAACTGCAACAGTCACCCTGTTTGAGATGGTGATCAAGCTGGCAATCCCCACAGGCACACCACATCAAAAAGCATTGAACTGCACAATGTAGGATCCATTCAGTAGTAGTAAAGCTTTGCTACTGCAGGTTCACATTTGAATTGCACGCATCATGCATGTGGTTGAATTATGTTCATATATGATGATTTTGTTGAATGTCCTGGCATCTCATATGGGGTGTACCCACTCAGTTCTTCAGGGAATACAGTTGTACTGTAGAGTCCTTACGATTCACACAGGTATGGTTGTAGGACACCTCATAGAGAGTTTGTTTCCATTGCTTCTCCACTTGATGCATGGTGTCTTAGGACTGCAGTTATTCACACAACAGAGGTGTTACTGCTGGGACAAGAATATTCAGGATCCCATGCAGTGTCCATTACAAATATCATTCCGAGGTTGGTGCAAAGGTAACAACGATGCCGGTAAAGGAATACCGGCATCGATTACCGTTACGGCCCAACCTGACATTCCCGACTGCTATTAACGGCATCGTAAAGTACGATGCCGTAAATAGCGGTCTGGGCGCGGGCACACGACCCACCATGCCGGAAATAGCGGCATGCTGTAAAGTGGAATAGATCACAAGGTAAGCGGACATGCAAATTACGGCTTCATGAAGGCGTAAAAAGTGCCTACCGGCATGCTGTAAATACGGGCATCGCAGATCTACAGTAAAATGCCATGTGCATTGATCCAAAATGCCACAGGAGCACACAATCAGCAGAGGTGGAGGCAATGGTGTTTGCCCCACTACAAAATGAGCACACCCACACACCACACCCCTTACCACACCAAGATCAATACAACAGCATCATCAACACTTCAGCTGGAGGATATGCATGCATTCCAACACCAGCAGGCACCACAGAGGAGACGCAGCAGGAGAAGGAGGGTGAGACAGGCCCGCCATGCCCCACCAGTGCAGCCAGCATAACCACGCATGCAGCCCCCAATCCCGAACATCATAAACAGTCCCTCCAACCCAACCCCGCAGCACAACCACACCCCGTACCGTCTGGACGGTGACACCATCAACACCATTGTGGACATGATGAACGACTGCCAGTATCATTGAAATATGCACCGCCACCCCCCACCCCTCAACTGAAGGTACTGTCGGTGCTCCACCCCAAGCACACAACGGAATACATATGTCCACCACGGACTCCCCAGGAGATACCAGAAACAAAAGGTGGCCTCCATGACATGGAGGTGGTTTAACGCAATCACAAACTATACCAACACAAACAGGAGGAGATGGAAAGTGACACAAGCAAGATCATCACACATTGTGGTGCACATCATCCCGCATCAACCATAGGAATGCTACATGTCACCATGGGAAAAAGCAGCGCATAATGGCATAAATTGCAGAGGCAACTGCCAATGCTCACCATCAGAAAATCATACACAACACAACTAATCAGCGAAGTCACACAAACACAGCAATAAGCGCACACAATGCATGAGGTACAATACGACAGAGCGCACCGTGTATCATTTTGAAGATGCTACCCACACCATTATTCCATGGCACAGGACACATTGAGGGCCAAAGAATTGCATGCATACAACCAGGGACATGTGCATGTGACCAATGATATACTGCCGGCAAGTGTGACTAGTACAGCTATCCAACATTATTTACATGACAATTACCTACAATTGCCTCGCATGCAGTTGATAGTGGCTATCCCTTGAAGCCATGGCTCCTCACCCCTGTCTGTAACCCACAGAACAGGCACGATGAGGACTACAATTGTTCCCATTCCCGTACCCGTGTGGACATACCTTTGGCCTGTTGAAGGCATGTTTTCAATGCCACAGCCGGACGGGCGGGGCACTCCGCTACAGGCATAAGAAGGTGGCCAAGGTCAACATGGCATGTGTCGAGCTGCACAATATGTGCATCCGCCGGAACGTGCCCCAGCCCCCTGACATTGAACTGCTAGCACCTGGTGATGATGAGGGGAGGAAGAAGACGTGGCTGGACATCATTGCAATGGCGATGCACAGGAGGCCCATACCGTGTGCAAGTCCGTGATTGCACAATATTTGTGACACACATGGCAGCAGAGGGTGGCATGATGGTTGGACAGAGGGCACTGGGTGTGGGGGTACATCTACACTATGCACTGTAATAGAATAATTTTCACAAATGCGCATTGATGAATGTCCACTCAGGTATTTTTTTTTAAACAACCGGTGTATTAAATGTAAGAAAGTAAACTTAAGTGACAAAACCCTCAACCAACCCCCCCCCCCACAACTCCCCCACACATCCTCCTCCCCTCTCCCTCCCCCCACAACTCCCCCACACACCCCCTCCCCCCTCAACTCCCCCACACACCCTCGCCCCCCTCCCCCTCTCCCCCCAACTCCCCCACACAAGTCCCATTGGGTCCTCGAAGCCTCATGAGGCTGCCATAACAATTAATCTGCACTCCCTGACCCAGGGGGTGGCATTTCCTGTCGGTGCTGTGTACGGGCCGACCTGCGGAGTGGGCTTGTTTGTGTTGAACTGCAGGACGACGGTGTGGCCGCCTGCTGATGTTGTGTGGACGGATGCCCTGCCTCCATTGCATGCGCGATGCTCCCTAGCACCTGGCGGAGGGCCGAGACCTCCTTGCAGAGGCAGCTGGTGTTGTCCGAGAAGGATCTCACCATGGAGGCTGTGTTGTCCGAAATGGACCGGCCTAGTGCAGCTAACTCTGTACGCCACTCCTCTCTGGCCTGACGGTTGTCCTGTACAAACTCACGAACGAGTGCACTGAGCAGGTCTGCCCGCTATGGCCCTCCGGGTGCACCTGTGGATGTGTTGGGCACCTGGCTGTCATGCCCAGCCTGCTCAGCCTCCCCAACACTGAAGACTGGACTGAGATGTCCATCTGTGTGGTCATGGGTGGACTGCTCTGGGGTGGTGGCATTCCCGGTATCAAACAATGATACTTGGGGGGGTGCAAGTTGGGATGGGGTATGGACCACATCCATTTGATCGTCCTCCATGGTGCCCCAGATGTCCTCCTGGGTGTCATCCACAGTCAAGGGTGCCATGGCTGCCACCTCCCCCGCCAAACTAGACTCCTCCGAATGTGGAGTCTCACATGTGTCTTCTGGATGACCAGTGGGTGGAGGTGGTGGTGGTGCAGTGCACTCCACGGGCCTTGGTGGTACAGGTGCAATGTGAACCTGCGGTGGCTTGGTTTCTTGGATAATATGCACCATATCCATTACCACATCTCTTCAGCTTGTATTTTTCCTGCTGCAATGCAATGAATTCATCTTTCGGCTGCAAAGTTGCTCATCTTGATTGGTCGTCTAGCCAGTCTTTGGATTCTCAGGACGATTTTCTGCAAGGTAGGACCAGCTTCTTTCACCTCCTTCTTTGCCGTAGCCTTTCCTAGGTGACCTACCCTGACTAGGATAGATGTCTACCTGGCTTTCACCATGTGTCTATTACACTAACAACCTCATGTAAAGGGCTTGCTTTACCATCAGTTAGCATGATTTGCCTATGGAAATGGCATAGGCTTGTGACATGTTTTGTGAAGTGTAAGGAATGCATGGTATCAAAGGAAGACAGACACAAGTGATCACAGTTCAGGGGTGTTTATTAAACTGTAAAAATGAGTGAGATAAATGCCAAATTTAACCTAAATCTAAGATGGGAGCAAGCTACGACCATCAAATAGTAATACAGTCCTAGTAGAGTCTAGTCAAATAAAAAGGGCCTACACTAAAAAAAAACTATTGCCAATCCTTACCTCTAAATAAAAAATAGTGTGGGATAATGTTCACAAAGAAAGAAAGAAGTGTTCTCTAATGATAATGTCATGAGCCGCTCGCCCCCCCTGTGCTACGTGGACTCGGCAGTGGCAGTTGCCGTGGCAACGGCAACAGCACACAGAACGCTGCTTGCCCCGGACTAAACTACCCAGAAGACCTGCTGCTCTGTTCAAGTGACTCATGTGTTCGCTCGCCAGCGCAGTCCAGAAGCTGCAAGTACTTGAGCAATAGAATCCTGCCGGACGGCGCTTCTTAACTGTTGCGCTCCACCCGGCTAACACCTTTCTGTGGTTGTTGCTTGGCGTGTTGTGGTTTCCTCCTGATATCCTGTCACGTTGAACCTCTTGTTTTCCTGGACCTGCCTTTGCTTTGGCCTTGTCTGGTTTCTGCGCTCCAATCCTTTGATCTGATCACCTGGCTCACATTGAACTTGGATCCTCTCCTTGGATTTTGCCTTGTTTTGCCCTTGTCTGTGTCTTGCTCTTATCCCCCTTGGATTGATCTTCTGGCTCCCTCGAAACTACCCCTGTCCCTGGACTGCCTGCTCTCTTCCTGATGTCTAGGGTCTTACATCCTTCTCCTCAGATTCTCCATTCTGCTTTCCCAAGGAACTGCTTGTTATCCCTCGCCCTACGTTTGATTGCCAGATTCCTGTGTTTCAAATTTTTTGCTTTGTTTTTGGCTTTTCATTGTCCATGGATGTGAGAATTTTCTTTGTTTGTTGAACTTCCACCTGTGGATTCTAGGACTGCCATCATTATCCCTAGATTGCGCCCGTGCCGTTCTGGTCAGATATCCTAGAGGTGCATTGACTGTGTTGAAGATCTTCCTGGCGCCTCTTTTCCTTTGGGGCACCTGCACTCTCCGGACCTACTTGGCAGGAGTTTGTCAAGTAGGTTCGTCATCTCCAGTTACACCAAAACAGATAGGAGTTGGGGACTGTCTGAGGGAGGTGTTTTTGATCAGCATACAGCTACTGAATAAGGTATCTGATCGTAATGTTTGTGTATTTTCCCTCCTTTTAGCTCTGCTGTTGCTCCTGCCTTTTCACCTGAGCCTCTAACCCGTCAGTTGCATTTCTTGCTCTCTGCAGGCTGCGCTCTGGGGAGAAAAGTCCTCCTGTGAAAGGGGACCCCGGTCGCCCTATTGGGCTGGGGTTACTAGAGACGGAACAGATCCTGACAGATAAGTCAGCGTGTTGTAGCCAGGGCCTCCCTTCCGAACGTTTGACGCATGGGACAAGACAGGACTCTCAAGCACAGCACACTTCTGGGGAATTCTCTGGCTCGATTTCACAGTTCCTATTCCAATATCAGGGCCTTCTGTGCACAAGTCTCTTTATGCAAAGTCTCTTGCTTCAGAGGGCCTGATGCATCACAAATAACAAGCAGACAGTTCCTTCTACGGGTGACAGTTGGGCTCCGATCCCTTTCAAAATGTCAGCCTTCCTCAGACGTTGCACTATGGACGTCCCTTCATATGTGTTACCACAATACAGTTCACTTTATCTTTTCCATTCAAAGTGTCAAAGACTTTCAACTGTACAAGGGGTTTTGACTCGACCCTTGTATGACCACTTTGACATCTATCGCTGGCCTCCCCTGGGCCTCTTGGTTCTTGTAGTTTCTTAGTTCAACACATCCTCCTTGTTCAGGAGCAGGGCATTCGTTATAGTCTTTCGAATGAGAGCCCACGTGGCACCGGACCACTCTAACCCTGATACCCCGGTTGTTCACAAAAGATCTTTGTCTATTATCTTCTTTTCTTTACGCACCTGTTGTCACTGCAACATTGACTTTAACACAGTCCGGTTTACTATCAGTTTCCTCCAACTCACAGGTTGTGTTGAACCCATTGGCTTTTCTTCCGCTGGAGTCAAGGACGATACCACAGCGGCAAGCTCTTTTCCCCACCCTGGCTATCAGTGTGGGAGGGCCCCGTGTACTGTTGACATCTGCCACACCTATCATTTATTTATTTTAATTCTTGTAACGCGCTGCATGCCCGTAGGCCTCAGGGTGCACAAAAAACACAGACATAGACAGGACAACAACAGAGAGCAAGCAGGATCAGAAAGGGGTCATAAGGATCACTCCATGTTAAAAAGGTAGTTTTTTATGGCTTTTTTAAATAGGAGGTCGTTTTTGATTTGTCGTAGCCCTGCCGGCAGAGCATTCCAAAGTAGAGGGACCTGAACGTCAAGCGTGGTGGCTCCAAATTTTGCAGTCTTAAATCTGGGGGAAGCAAGGACTGTGGCAGAGGATGAACGAAGAATTCCTCCATTGCTCTTGATGTTAATGCGTTCAGACAAGTAGATGGGAATGCTGAAAGAGAGGCATTTATGTGTGGTAGTAAGCATTTTATGTGTAATGCGATGTTTGACTGGTAGCCAATGAGGCTTCTTCCTGAAGATGGAGATATGGGAGCGACGAGATTGAGTATGAAGATGGTCCGCACAGCATTGTTCTGGGCCTCTTGTAAGGATTGGATATTTGCAGCAGTAGTACCAGATGATAGGCTATTGCAATAGTCCAGTCTGGAGTTTATCAACGCCGTGGATAGAAGAGCGCAGTTTTCGGCTGTTAGAAATGGATGGATGTAATTGATTCGCTTATTGATCAGTCCACAGCTAGACTTGATGTAAGAAACATGCGGATTCATGGATAATTTGTCATCTAAGACAACTCCCAGAGTTATTACCTTCCTCTGGACTGTGATGATGTTGCCTGCAATAAGGAAGTTGGAGTAATCAGTATCTAGTTTGCTCCGGGTGTTCTTGGAGGATACTATCATTAGTTTGGTTTTATTGTTGTTTAAGGCTAGAGAGTTACAAGCCATCCAGGATTGCATGGCTTTGTAGATGTTATTGATGGCCTCAACATCATTTCTGTACCAACCACTAAGCTGTATGACCACCTTTGTGTCATCTGCGTAGTTGGTAAACTGAACACCAAGTTTGTTTAAGAGGTCCAGGAGAGGGCGAATGTACAAATTAAAAAGCAGTGGCGACAGGCTGGAGCTTTGTGGGACACCACAGGCTTGAGAGATAGGAGTGGAGTGGTGAATCCCTACACAAACCCTAACCATGCGAGGGCCCAGAAAGGAGGCGATCCAGTTAGTTGCCATCGAGGAGCAATTTGCGACCTCTCCGAGCCTTGTCACTAATAAACTGTGATCTACCAGAGCAAAGGCTGCGGAGAGGTCAAGAAGCATCAGTAGTGCGGCTTGAGTCTTGTCAGCAATGCTCGCCAGGGTGGACTTAAGGTCGAGCATGGCTGTTTCAGTACCATGCCGAGCCCTATATCCTGACTGTCGAGTGCCGAGGATCTTGTGTTCTTCAACATGAGCCTGGAGTTGTTTGTAGGCCAGTTTGTCCAGTATCTTCAGTATAAAAGGCACGTTGGTTATTGGCCTATAATTATCCTTGTTGGTGGGGTCTACAGTTTCTTTTTTCAGCAAGGGTGTTATCCAAGCGGACTTTAGCACATCTGGTTCCACACCTTCGTCAAAAGATAGGTTTATAAACTTGGTCTTCCAGGGTACTAGCAAGTCAGTCGATTCTTTGAAAATATTCTTGGGACAGTTGTCACCAGGGCAGGAAGTAGATTTAAGATCTTGTATGACCACAGAATAGTGGGAAAAGGAGAATTTGGGTATTTTATCCTCATTGTTATTGAGGTGTTTGGCATTTTTTGTGGGCAGTGGTTGTGTTACATTGCTAAAGGCTTTATTGTTTTTTTCTTTATGAGAGTCAATTTTTGAAAGGAAAGCATTGTGGATGTCTTGACACCATTTGGAGTCTTTAGTTAGGTTATTGGAAGGTGGAGGCTGGTCCTGAAAATCAGGTGGGATTTTAAACAGTTCACCAACATTGGATTTAGCATTTATAATTATTTTATTGTAATGTGTGACTTTGGCATTAGTGATAGGTTTCTTGTATTCATGGGTGGATTTTTTGTAGGCATCTAGTGTGTTGTTGTTAGGATCCTTTCTCCAATCATCAGCTGCAATTCCATGTCTGACTGTTCCTTTATCGAAGGCTTTGCGGGTCTGGGATGAAAAGGGCAAGGGCAATTTCCTCCTTGTCATCCTTTCGGTTTCCTCCACCTTTCTCCTTTGTTTGAACTGCCGTCCTGGAATAGCTGTTTCCTCGTGCTTTCGGCCTTGCTCAAAGTGTGGTCTGCCTTTTATCCCTGTGGGGAAGGGAAAGGGTAGTCAGTTGTGCTTAGTTATCGGCAATTGCCTGCCTCTGCCTGACTGTAACACTCACCTTGTATCCACGGGGACGCCTTCTCAACTGGCCGGGATGCTCTTAGGTCCCTTCCCCTTCCCTGTAATTCGTGATGTCGAGGGTCGGCTCTTGATTTCTATAAAGATGCGCTCTCCATCCTGCCGTGCTGGGCAGGGGCGCGTCGTCACTGGCACTGTTCCGCCGAGTTTCTTCACTGGCGAGGGCCGGAGTCCAGACAGGCTGCGACTCCGTTCTTTCAGGTAAGTCTTTGTAGATGAAGTTGAGAATAATGTCTTTGGTGATGTAAGCACAAATAACCTTCTCCCCTTGTCTTGCAGGTGTTGGAGGCTGAGGCGGATGCCAAAGCTGGGTGCGAGAAGGTAAGATGAAACGCCAAGCAGCGTAGCGAGCGTCCTTGCAAATGGCTAACCTGTGCTATTGTTGTCTTGCAGGTTAAGAAGAATAGACGATGAGTGGTTCTCCAGAACCCAAGGGAGTGGAAAATGTCTCGGAGAAGATGGCCTTCCTGGCGGACTGGTAAGCTGCTCACACTAAGTCAGAGATGGAGCCGGAGGAAGATGGTGAGCGTTGGATGGTATCAGTTGCCGGAGGATGCCATTGAACAGGTAAGGTTGGCAATGATTCTTGCCCTTTTCTCGCCCTTGCAGACCAGGATGCTGAACAGGACCCGGTAAACGTCACGCTGCTAGAGCAGAATAACTCAAAGCGCGTGCCTCCAATCGGGCGTGGTTTAAATAGCCAACAGGTATCCCAGGTGCCTTCGGGGCAAGCCCCGCCCTGGATGCTAGACTGCCGAATGCAGTTCCCCAACGTTCCTCATGGGGGCGGCCATGCTTGTCCATTGCCCATTGAAACCCTGTCCTAGCATGTGCCTCAGATGCCAACAGCGCCAGGACTGGCTCCAAGGGATCCGAGGGGGGCCGAATAGAGTCTTTAGGGCCCCGTGGACATTTGGTGGGGACAAGGTCGTGACAGCACTCCCCCCTAAGGCCCCTCTCAAAATGATCCTCTGACCTGGTCCTGGTTTGGAAGGAAATGTTCGATGGAAACGCTGAAGTAAGCGTGCACAATGGATGTATTCACTGGGTTCCCATGTTCTGTCCTGCGGTTCATACCCTTTCTAATCCACAAGGTAGTAGAGTTTAGTCCTTACATACTTAGAGCCCAGAATGTCCTTTACCTCGTATTCAGGTTCCCCTTGAACGATGACAGTCTCAGGTGGGGTAGTTATTCAGGTACCCGGCTTGACTGGTTTCAGGAGGGATACATGGAATACTGGATGTATTCGCATATGGGCTGGTAGTGTCAACTTCACTGCGGCTGGGTTAATTATGGTTTCCACAGGGTATGGTCCCAAGAACCACAGGCAAAACGTTTGCTTTCATTTTATTGGTATATGCTTGGAGGCTAGCCACACCATATCTCCAACCTGGTAGACAGGGGCCTTGGAGCGAAGCTGGTCCGCACACCTTTTCTGGCGCGCCTTAGCTTGTTGTAGGTGTTCTTGTGCTTTAGTGAAGGCCTGAGTGATGGTTGTGTGCAGGGTCTCAACAGCCAGCATTTCCAGGGTTGCGGGGGTGTCTAATTCAGAAGTGCGTGGGTGTCTCCCATACACCGTAAAGAATAGCGTTTGTCCCGTATTACTATGTAGAGAATTATTATAGGCGTACTCGGCGACCCATAGAATATCCTTCCAATCCCCTTCTCCCTGGTGAAGCATGCAGCGTAAGTACTGCTCGAGAGTCTGGTATGTTCTCTCCTTTTGGCTGTCGGTCTGAGGGTGGTGACTAGTGGACAGACGGATGTCTATCTGGGCCAATGAGCAGCATTTCTTCCAAAAGCTGGATACAAATTGGGTTCCACGGTCCGATATTAAGACTGAAGGGAATCATGCAGGCGCACTACTTGTTCAAGGAAGACTTTGGCGAGGCGGATGCAGTCGGTAGACCCTTAAATGGAAAGAAATGAGCCATTTTAGAAAATAGGTCCACGATTACCAGGATGGTATTGTATCCTTGACACAGAGGGAGATCGGTGATGAAATCTAACGATAATTTATGCCATGGGGCTGGCGGGATGTCCAACGGTTGTAGGAGGCCGGCGGGTCTTTGTTTGACAGACTTATTTTGGGCACAGATGCCGCAAGATGACACAAACTCGATTACATTCTTACGCCAAGTGGGCCACCAGTAATTCCTTTTGACCTTGACCAAAGTTTTGGCGATTCCCGGGTGTCCTTCAATGAGGGAGTCATGGTATTCGGAGATTGCCTGTTCTTGCAATTCCTTCACAGGTACGAATAGCCAGTTTTGGTAATACGGCAATTGATTCTTAATACAGTAATGCTCTCCCCTGGAACCTCACTCTTGCAGTTGCTCCTGGGTTAAAACCTGCCGAATTTCATATAGTAGCTCGTCCTGGGTCATGGTGGTTGTGATGCCTAGAATTCTATTCTCAGGAATGATGGCCACTGGATCCAGAGGCGTGTGTGTCATTTCGCCAGTGCCCATGCGGGAAAGCGCGTCCGTTTTGCCGTTTTTTACCCCGGGTCTGTACGTAATCACAAAGTCATATTCTGCGAAGAAAAGGGCCCAGCGCAGCTGTCGTGACGATTGAGCCTTCGCCCCCTTCAGATATTGGAGGTTTCGGTGGTCCGTAATCATAGTGACGGTGTGCCTGGCCCCCAGCAGATAGTGTCACCAGGCCTTGAAGGCAGCTTTAATGGGCAATAGTTCTTTATCTGTAATGGTGTAATTGAGTTCTGCTGGTGCGAATTTTCGTGACCAAAAGGCCACCGGATGTAGCTGGCCAGTTAGTGGGTCTTTTTGAGACCCCCATTGACAGACTCAACGCATCTGTTTCCACAATATAAGGAAGGTCTGGACGTGGGTGTCGCAAAATGGGAGCAGTGGTGAACCTCGTTTTGAGTTCCTGGAAGGCCTTCTCAGCTTCCTCAGTCCAGTTAAATGTCTTATTGCATTTTCTTTACAAAGACTTAATCGGGTGTATGACTTGGGAGAATCCGGGGATAAATTGACGGTAGAAATTTGCAAACCCCAACATGCTCTGGACGCCCTTGATTGAATTGGGCACTGGCCAATTGAGGACAGCATCCACCTTTTGAGCGTCCATTCGTATGTCCGTGGGGGAGAGGATAAAGCCCAGGAATTCCACCTCCGTAACATGGAACGAGCACTTTCCCAACTTGGTATAAAGATGGTGTTCTCGGAGTTTGGTCAGGACTGCCCACACATGCCCAGCGTGTTCTTGTTCAGAAGTTGAATATACCAGGATGTCGTCTATGTATACCAGGGCGCAGATATCAATGAGTTTTTCCGTTTTGCCGTTTTTTACCCCGGGTCTGTACGTAATCACAAAGTCATATTCTGCGAAGAAAAGGGCCCAGCGCAGCTGTTGTGACGATTGAGCCTTCGCCCCCTTCAGATATTGGAGGTTTCGGTGGTCCGTAATCATAGTGACGGTGTGCCTGGCCCCCAGCAGATAGTGTCACCAGGCCTTGAAGGCAGCTTTAATGGGCAATAGTTCTTTATCTGTAATGGTGTAATTGAGTTCTGCTGGTGCGAATTTTCGTGACCAAAAGGCCACCGGATGTAGCTGGCCAGTTAGTGGGTCTTTTTGAGACCCCCATTGACAGACTCAACGCATCTGTTTCCACAATATAAGGAAGGTCTGGACGTGGGTGTCGCAAAATGGGAGCAGTGGTGAACCTCGTTTTGAGTTCCTGGAAGGCCTTCTCAGCTTCCTCAGTCCAGTTAAATGTCTTATTGCATTTTCTTTACGAAGACTTAATCGGGTGTATGACTTGGGAGAATCCGGGGATAAATTGACGGTAGAAATTTGCAAACCCCAACATGCTCTGGACGCCCTTGATTGAATTGGGCACTGGCCAATTGAGGACAGCATCCACCTTTTGAGCGTCCATTCGTATGTCCGTGGGGGAGAGGATAAAGCCCAGGAATTCCACCTCCGTAACATGGAACAAGCACTTTCCCAACTTGGTATAAAGATGGTGTTCTCGGAGTTTGGTCAGGACTGCCCACACATGCCCAGCGTGTTCTTGTTCAGAAGTTGAATATACCAGGATGTCGTCTATGTACACCAGGGCGCAGATATCAATGAGTTCTCGAAGGACATCGTTCATGAAATACTGGAACGCTGCGGGAGCGTTCCAAACGGCGAACGGCATTGCTTGGTATTCGAACAGGCCGTACTTGGTACGAAATGCCGTTTTCCACTCGTCCCCTTCTTTTAATGCGCACCAGATGATAGGCCCCTCTCAGGTCCAACTTCGTATAGATCTAGGCTTCCTTAACCTGGTCCAGTAACTCCGGGATCAAAGGCAGAGGGTAGCGATTTTTGATAGTTACTTGGTTCAGTGCACAGTAGTCAATACATGTTCTCAAATCGCCTTCCTTTTTTGGTACGAAGAATAACGGCGCCGCGGCCGATGACTTGGACGGGCGGATGAAACCATTGGCCAGGTACTGCTTCAGGTACGTTTTCAGGTGTTGGTTCTCAGGCTCAGTGAGTGCATAAATACGTCCACATGGAATTTGGGCTCCAGGTAGCAGATCGATCTGGCAGTCGTAAGGTCTGTGGGGGGCAACGTATTAGCCTGCTCCTTTTGGAAAACATCTTGGAAGTCTTAGTAATGAATCGGTAGAGTAGTGATCCCTCCGAGGGCATTGGCCGTTCCCTCCCGAACTGGAGAACCTGTGTATTTAGCCTTCCGACCCTTCGGGTAACAGGTGCGCGTGCAGCTATGGGCAAAAACCAATTTGCGAATTCGCCAGCTGATTCGTGGATTATGACCGACCAGCCATGGCATTCCCAGGATCAGCTGGAGTTGGGGGGCTTTAATGAGATCGAAGGCGATGATTTTGCGATGCACATCTTCGTACAGGAGGGTGAGTTCGGTGGTGCATTCCTGTCACGACCCTCGCCCAAAACCCCCTCTGGCAAACCCATTCGCCAGGTGGAGTCAGGACTCGGGCCTCTAGAGCCTGGCATCCTCTTCAAAAGCCCTCATGGGGCCAGGCTCATACACCATGAAAAACAATGTGCTTGGGAACTACTTTATTGTATTGTCAGCCAACATGGAGGCATCCAACTATGCGGTCTAGTGTTTTGGGTGTGCTAGTTTAGGGACTACTTTACCTGGACTATTTTGTTGGGGCTTTTTAAACCACACCCGAGCAAGACAACACGCTTTGCGTTACTTTGCAGCTTGCAACGTGACGCTCACTGTGTCCAGCTATTCCCTCAAACCTCAGAGAAGCAGAACCTGCAAGGAGACAAAAGGAACATCATTAGCAGCAGCATCTTACCTGCAGTCTTCATCTTTAAACACTCGCAGCTACTGAGAACAGCTTCCTCGAATCTGTACGCCTCCTGGACAGAACGACCTGAAAGAGGAAGATAGAGGCAACATTAAAGAAAGCAGTAGAGACATTTACAACTTACGAACTGCTCAAAAGGCTTACCTGGCTGGTCGCCTCTCGGCTGGCACCACTCCAGACATTCCACTCGCGCTGAAGAACACTGTGACCTACAAGGAAGGAAAACACAGGCTAGCAAAGGCAAGACTTCGCAGAGCTGCGCATAACGCTTATTTACTGCATCATAGCGCTCTTAATGCGCCATCATTTACCAGCGGGGCTCAACCAAGCCAGTTCGCCGCGCTGAAGCTCCGCATACCTAAGGGAGAAAAAAGAGACCTTTTAAACAAAGAAAGGCATGCAGGATAGCAACAAAACTAAAGAACATCAATAAGACCTACCTGAACAATATCAAACGGGCCGGCATCAGTGAAGTAACTGGACCGCACTCGCCCATGAAAGACAACGCGCCCCTGCAAAGAAGGCAGGACGGAGAGCATGCCTAATTCTACCACAAGTTGAGGAGAGGGCGCCAGAGGGACTGAAATGATACGGGGTTGGAGGGAGGATACTTGCTATCAGGTAATATTATCGCCACCAAAAATATCGCCGTACATATGGTCGTCGGGAACGTCCATAGGCGATATTTTTGGTGGGGATAATTTATGGGGTAAATGGATGGGGAGCTTGCGGGGGTTTCCCCCGCTAGCCTTTTAAAATAAATGGGGTTTGCGGGGGTGTCCCCCGCAGGTTCCATGGAGTAATATCACCACAAAAATATGGTGCAATTTTTCTATGGCGATATTTTTGCGGCAATATTATCACATGGAACCGGATACTTACCCCAGTCGAGTCGGTCAGTCTTGAACACAGTCCTCCTGTATTTTCAGGCAGAACCTTCCCCGCAGACCACATCAGGGCGAAGCTGAAAAGCATACCAGTGAGTAACCCGGCTGGGTGGCGTCCCTGTGGATACCAGGTGAGCGTAACAGAACGCAAAGCCTACCATGACAAATACACCTAGGCACCATGGAGACATCAGAAATGGACAAATTGGCCCAATTACTAGGAGAGCTTCGTGCTGAGGTTCATTCTGCCCGACAAGAGATTAATGCCCTCCGGAGAGACCTAATAGTGACCAAAGAATGCACTGAAGAGATTAGCAGGCAATACTTGCAATCACAGGCAGGACAGACGCCTCTTCCTGGAAGCAATCCAACGATGCAAAACCCAGCCATACCACCCACTCCGGTACAGATCACATTACCTGGAACAGTGCCCCTGGCACCACCAGAAAGGTTCTCAGGCGACCCACAGAAGTATTCAGCATTCATCAATCAGTGCCACCTTCATTTTCTTTATAGGCCTGGAGCATTTCCAAACGACCAAGCTCGGGTAGCTTTTGTTTTATCATACCTGAGTGGTAGTGCAGCAGATTGGTCGGTGCCGTTGGTAACCCATGACGATCCTCTATTACATGACTTTGGGGGGTTCCAGAGAGAAATGGAAAAACTTTTCACTCGCCATACCCAGGAACAAGCAGTAGACAATGAACTCTTGTCCCTCCGACAGGGGAATCGGGACTTGTTAACGTACATTGCTACCTTCAACAGACTGGTTGCCAAAGCTAGATGGCCTGAAAACAAAAGAACCACGTTATTCCATCGAGGCTTATGAGGCGAATTAAAGGACGTCTTAGCCCAGGTGGTTGATCCTCCCAGAGACTGTGCAGAATTCATAAATCTGGTCGTGCAGCTAGACCACCGGTTGCAGGACCGAAAGGCAGACCGGTCTAAGACGGACCCTCGGACCATGTATGTTCGACCAAGGGAAAACACAACCAGTGTACATGAAAATGCTGTAGAACCCATGCAGATTGGAGGGATACAGCCTCCATTAACAAAACAAGAGCGGGCCAAAAGAAGACAAAAACAGCTTTGTTTGTATTGTGGGAAACCAGGACATTTCCTGAAGGACTATCCAGTAAAACTCCCAAGAAGAACATTCGGGGCCACATAGAAGGATGAAGCTAAGGAATCGGAAAACTACCAAGCTAGACAAACGTAGAGGTCAGTTTGTCAAGTGAGAAGAAAGAGTTGCTGACCTCGCACTTTGCAATACCAGTGATCTTAATTAACCACCAACAGCCGTCAAGAATGCATGCCGTTGAAGCATACATCGATAGCGGAGCAGTTGGAAATTATATTGATCAAGAACTGGCAGCAGAGATGGGGCTTCCTTTGTGTTCTAAGCCAACTATGAACAAGGTAACCACCGTGGATGGGACAGAAATCGCTTCCGGACAAGTAACCCAGTGCACAGCCAGGGTAACCTTGCTGTGCCAGGATGGACATCGAGAGTCTATTTCATTCAATCTCATCAAGGCACCTCAGTTCAGGCTAATACTAGGGATGTCATGGTTGGTTGCTCACAACCCTTCCATAGACTGGCGGGCATGAAAATTAACCTTCCCCGGTGACTGCTCCCCTGCCTGCTATTACCAAGAGGAGAAACCAGACATCTGTATCCCCATGACTCCCAGAGTGACAGTATCAACCCTGGGAGCAACTAATATCTTGCCAAGTGAATACCATGATTTCCAGGATGTTTTCTGAAAGGACCAAGCCAATACATTGCCTCCGCAAAGGCCCTATGACTGTCAGATCGATCTTGTTCCTGGTGCACAAATCCCTTGCGGCAGGATCTATGCTCTCACAGAACAAGAAAACCTTCATTTGAAATCCTATTTAGACCAGTACCTTGCAAACGGATTTATCCGTCCTCCGAAGTCCCCCGCAGCCAGTCCTTTGTTTTTCGTACCGAAAAGGAAGGAGACTTGAGAACCTGTATTGACTACCGCGCATTGAACCAGAACACCGTGAAGAACCGCTACCCCTTGCGACTTATCCCTGAGATGCTAGACCAAGTTAAAGATGCCCAGATTTATACCAAATTGGACCTTCGAGGAGCATACCACCTGGTCCTAGTCAGAAGAGGAGATGAATGGAAAACCGCCTTCCGTACTAAGTACGGCTTGTTTGAATATCAAGTCATGCCCTTCGGGTTATGCAACGCTCCTACGGCATTCCAATATTTCATGAATAACGTCTTAAGGGAGTTAATTGATGTTTGCGCCTTAGTGTACATAGACGACATCTTAGTATACTCAGCCTCGGAACAAGATCATGTCAGGCACGTTCGTTCAGTCCTCACCAAGCTCCGTCAACATTGCTTGTTTGCAAAGCTTGAAAAATGCTTTTTTCACGTCACCGAAGTAGAATTTCTTGGTTTTATCCTTACTGCAGGAGGCATGAGAATGGACGTGCACAAGGTAGATGCCATTCTGAAATGGCCTTCACCGACATCTCTGAAAGGGGTACAAAGCATGCTGGGCTTTGCAAACTTTTACCGCCGGTTCATCCCAGACTTCTCTCAGGTTGTGCACCCAACCACAGTACTATTACGAAAAAACGATAAAAAGTTTGCTTGGACCGAAGAAGCAGAAGAAGCCTTTCAGGAACTTAAACAAAGGTTTACCTCCGCTCCATTTCTGCAACATCCACGTCCAGACCTCCCTTATGTCGTTGAAACTGGTGCGTCCAGTCTCGCAACGGGGGCTGTCCTTTCACAGAGAGACTCGGAATCCAGCCAGGTACATCCTGTGGCCTTCTGGTCGAAAACATTCTCACCTCCAGAGATTAATTATGCCATCACGGACAAGGAACTCCTGGCTATCAAATCCGCCTTTAAAGCCTGGAGGCACTACCTTTGGGGGCCAGACACACCTCCTTGTCCTTTTGGTTTACTCCACCCTTCTCCTTCGTTTGAACTGCCGTCCTGGAATAGCTGCTTCCTCATGCTTTTGACCTTGCTCAAAGTGTTCTCTCATGTTCCACCTTTTATCCCTGTAGGGGGGGAAAGGACTGTCAGGTGAGCGTAGTTATCGGCAATTGCCAGACTCTGCCTGACCCTTGTGTTCGGACATGTCAGGTAAAGGGCTCTGGTGTAAGTCCGTTGTCTCTTGCGGTGTGAGAAAGTGTTCATGTAGGAAAAGGGGGGTAGACCTTTTACATATCCTACGGGGTAGGATGAGGAAAAGATGTTATAAGGAACGGGGTACCGCCCGTGAGTGTCCCACTTCCACTCCCCAAAGACCCCCCATCCAGGGGATCCTCCCACATTGGTCCACCCCCAGGAACTGGATCTAACAGAGATGGCTGTCTCCTGGCCACCTGGATGTCAGATCCCTGGGGATTAGCGGGTGAGACACCTTCAGGTTTCTCACAGAATTCTAAGATGTGTAAAGTTCTACACTTAAACCTTTTTGTTTTATGTACTTTGCTCACATTAGCCTTCCATTATTGCTTACTTAATCTATTTAGTTGCCCACCAAATGCCACCCTCCTTGGCCTCGCTATTGGATACATGGGTAAAAGGGTTGGACAACACATTAACACAAAATGAGAGTGATTGAGAAACCATCAAATGTGGATATCTACATTTTACATGTAGTGTGACTGTTCCACACACTTGAGAGGTGAAATCCTTGTAGAAATCAGGTAAGTCTTTAATGAGTGTTTTTTGGTAATGTCTTTTCATTCGCTCATTAACGCTGATGTCCTTTTTTCCCCTTAGGGGCTGGGGTCTGGAAATGCCAGGATGCGGCACGGACCCGAAATGAAGAGGGAATGAATCAACAGGTAAGTCTTAACATGGAGATTTAGCTTTCCTTATTCCCTTCTCTCTCTCACCTTTTGTTCTTGCCTTTTTCTCCCTAGGCACTGGGGTGTGACTGCGAATCCGGATGATCGCTGCTGAACATGGAGGCGGCCTGTAAAGGTGAGTGGAATGCGCCGCTGCAGCGATCGACGCAATGAGCTTTTAAATAAAAGTCTTCCTTTTCAGGATTGTCGGCGAGATGTCTCCGGGATGCGGATTTAGCAGGTAAGGACTTTTCCTTCTTCTGTTCTCTTCTTCTCTTCCTTTGCAGGTGATCCAGGATGCTGGCAGGCGTGGCAGAAGTCAGGATGCAGGAGCAGACACGGTGAGCGTCCAGCTGCTAGATGCAGAACAACGCGAAGCACGTGTGGCTGTTCGGGTGGGGTTTAAATAGCCTTGGAAGAAGTTCCAGGTATGTATCCTTCCTCCAATCAGGTATGTATCCTTCCCCGACCACGCCCGGATGGTAAATTAGTCCCACAGGTAAAGTAGTTCCTTTCAGGCCTCAAGGAGGCCGGGATCCTGCAGCATGGTCTGCATCAGGTAAGTGCACCCAAGCACTCCCATAATGAGCCTGGCGCCTATGGCGCCAGGACTGATGTCTTTTATGAGCCTGGCGCCATAGGCGCCAGGACACTGTCCAAAGGGCCCCTATATGGGGTTGCTGGGTCTTTCCTTGGGGACTGGATGTCCGCTTTCGGGGACGCAGGGCTTGAACCGGCTCCCCGGGAGCGGGCATCATGACAACATGTTATAAAGAAGTGGTCGGACCAGATATAAGGGTGGTCTTAATATTACCAATTTGTATGTTTCCGCTACCAATCCAATCTAGTATGTGGCCTTTATTATGTTTAGGTTCTGTGTTGTGTACTATGACCTGGTGACTTTTCAACATTTTCTCTAGTTCTAGCGCTTTTTTGTCAAATGTGTTATTTTTACTTTTCCATCGGTCGAAATCTCCTAGAATGACCAACCCAGGCGCGACGATACTAACAATATCATCATTAGAGCTATCTAGTTCTCCAGGTGGACGATAAATTAATACCAAGTTCAAACTGTGGTTAAGGTTGGAGATTAGTTTAACATGAATGATGTCACTCCCATTACATTCAATTCCGACCTCATAGAACCCTAGCTGTTTCTTACAAATGATAGCAACTCCGCCCCCCACATTTCCCTCACAGCGTTTCCCAAAAAATACATAGTACGGTGGGGTCACCTGTTCTATAGTGGGCCTGCGGGCTTCAGAGAGCCATGCTTCGGTGAGACACATGATGTCTACATCACTCTATGAATATAATCATGTATATCTAAGGAGTGTTTAACTAAGGAACGAGACTTTAGTAAAACTATTCTTGTCTGCTTTTCAGGTTGTTCAAGAAAGGGAATTTCCTCTCCTGAGAACAGGGGCGGAACCATCTGGAGCTGGCTTAATGTGGTTGATGGACACTTGTCGAGTACCTTTCTGAGGAGGCATGGCTGGTAAAACTGCTGTTCTAGAGCCTTAATGTTTCAGTACCTTCACAGGAAGTCTGTAGAGCGGCCCAAGTGCTTCTTTGTCATGAATCTTCATCAATCCTCTCTGGGACCTGGTCCCCTGGTTTCAGGGTCAGTCTTCTCTCTGTCTTGATGCTGTGGTGCTTCTTCACCATTGATGGAGTCTCTTAGGAAATCTGCGAGAAACAGCTGGTCTGGCCTGTTGAGAGAACTCACAAGAATTGTGTAAATCAGGCATATACATTGGAGCACCAAACCACAACTCAAAAAGGTGTTTTACTCTCACATTGAGAAAGGCAAGGTAGATTCCTTATACTACAATGCACCATAGGAACGTAACTCGCCAAATTAACACCAGAAGAAATCATGCATTTAGTCAAGGCTTGCCTTTCTATCCCATTGGCTCTCTCGCTGACACCATTAGCTTTTGAGCAAAAACGGGTTTAGAGCTTGCAGAGACGGGGTCTCTCTTAAGGCTTTGCCTAAAAGGTTGGCCCATTGTCAGTTTGGAGCAAATCTGGTGCTGTCATAGCTATTAAGGACAGCAAACCCTTTATGACCTCTTTGCAATCAACTTTCTTTTGAAAAATTAGTCAAGTTAACATTTCCAATAGACCACCACGACAAACAAGTATTCATACTTATTGGTGGGTGTCAGTTGACCTGTGTGGTCCATATAGTTGCATTCAAAAGGCACTGTTGCCCCTGTTGGTGCGTTCACTGATTATTTGCAGAAATTGTTCATTGCTATCTGCAAACAATTTGCTATGTACAGTCGCCCTGGTCAACAGTATCAATTCTGCAAGATTCCTTTAGTAGCAGAAATCCCAAAGTGGGTTAAGCTACACTTGTATGTCCAGTGGAGATTAATTTGAATCTATCCTGCTTGATCGGAAGTAACCTGTCCACAGGGCATCCCTTTGACCTAGGTATAGTGATTATCACTGTATGTAAGCTTACAGTGTGGTTTTAAGTAGTGGGGAACCCTTGATGGTTAGGGCTATTTCCATCTAGTTATGCTTTTATGTCCTCGTCTATGTATGTGGCTGAGCATGTTACTGCTGCTACCACGTTGTACAGCCCACTGCCATGCAGGCTGATCAACAAGCGCATTGCCTGCACTGTGCACAGAATAAGTTCTGTGTGCATAACCCAGATGAGAGGTCTAGCCTTCCAGATGTTCCATATTATTTGCCAAATATGTTTTGACAAGATTGGCTTGCCTTAAGAATCTCTGAATGAGTTGGCTTGCCACCGTTAAAGGCTAAAGTTACAACCTTGTATTGCATAGTATGAATCAGACACCATTAAAGTAGGCTTATGTGGATCAATTTATTTTAGTGCAAGGGGGAGGCCTTGTATCGCACCAACCTTAGCTAATGCATCCCCTAATTGTTTGGTTTGTGTATCCTCATGTTCAATCTCATTATCATGAATGAATCGCCCCTTTACAACAGCACAGGTAGCAGAATACTTAGAACGTGTCCTGAATGCTGAAACCACATTTTCTTCATAGTATAGTACGTTTGAAAACATCCAAAGCAGGATGTCTGGTACTGCTGCTTCTGCTTCTGATCATAGAGACCATTGCAGTGTAGCTATTCTGGTTTGTAATGGTGTCCTTATGTCTGGTGATGTCTGCATTGGTTCTGCAGTATCATTTGTGCAGCAGCAAGGTGTAGATCAGAAACTGTATAGACATGTGAATGTTATGCTATGAGTTTTGTCTCTGTATGATCGCAGTTATTGGGATAGGAAAATAGTGTCATTTATAAATCCTTCTTTGTGTTCCTGTCCTGAAGAGAACTACTTTGAGTCTCCTGTTGGTAGACTTGGTGTAGGATGCGTGTGTGCTCAACCTCCCAATCAGTTGGACGGAAGTCATGGTTAAACTAATCATATAGTGGTTTCACAAATGCTGCATGGTCTGCCACGTATGATTGCCCAAAGTTGAATAGGCCAAGTATGGCCTGCAATTGCTTAAGTGCATGTGGGCTTTGAAAGTGTATACATTCCGCTAGGAATTGTGGAGCAAGTCCCCTTCCTTCTTTAGGTGATGAAAGCCCTAGAATTATGATTTCTCTATGGGCTACTGGATTCGAAAGATTCAGTCTTTAGCTGCTAGTGTCCTAATGATTAAGTAAACCTTCTCCATAAATGTAAATTTAAGTTATCATGTGTACCGCACGTGTCATCTACAAAAGTAACACTGCCAAAAAAGAACAACTGGTCTGTGTCTCAACCTTTTGTCAATACAGTAATGCCATTAAAGGCATTATCCTAAAAAACTGGCGTATCCTTAATGCATCGGGAACTACTGTGCCCAAACCCCTGTTTGCGTTTAAGAAAAGCAAAAACCTGAAAGAAAAAATGACCCGTGCCAGCAGAACTATATTGAAAACTCCTTCAATCAGAGATACTAATTTCAACCGAGTTCTGGGACACTACCCTTGTACTTCATGTACTGCTTGTAAGTTTTTGTAAAAAACGACCTCTTTCTCAATGGAAAACAAAACTTGGGACCTACGTACCTTCACAACATGCAAAAGCAAAAATGTCATTTATGCCATTGTTTGCCCCTGCAAAATGATGTATATTGGTAAAACTACAAGAGAAGTAAGCACTCATATTAACGAGCATCGCTCTAAAATTAACACTTGCAATTTGAATACCCCTATGGTCATTCACTTTGTAGAGATAGGCCACACTGCGGAACAGATGGAGTGGTTCTGTATAGAAAAAGTGAGAGCCCCTAATACGCCTCAAATGTCAAAGAATCGGACCTATAAAGAACAACTATGGATTTTTAATCTGAAAACGTTAACAAATGGCCTTAATACATTGGAGCCGTGGCATTCGAACTCCTAAGCTCTTGCTCCAATCACATCTTTGATTTCTGAGTCTTAATTTTGAACTGTTGTGTATACCCCCTGAAACATCCTGGCATCTTTCAGCACACAATAAGCTTTGGCCTGTATTAGATCGAAAAACCTTTTCGATCACGTGAGCATTTCTGTCTTTAGTTTCACGACTTGTGTGTACTTTAAGATATTCTGACATTTTTCAAACACACAATAAGCTATGGCTTGCCTTAGATTGAAAAACTGTTCCGGTCATGTGAGCACTTCTGCCTTTTGATCTTACGACTTGTGTGCACCTTGTTCCTTATTACACGCATGTGATTTAGGGAATAAACGCTGCGACCAATAGATCATTTTAGGTTATGGCACACTGTTTCCTCAGGGCATCATTCGTGCCTTGTAGCATGTCGCTCTTCTAGTTCTATTGAACTAGAGGTAGCACGTAAAACGCGGAGTCACATGCTCTATCTTGCGGTCATATGACGATACCAGGACGCTATTTATTCTCTAGCGATGCTGGCACGGCGTTGCTGATTTTTCTGACGCCTGCCAGACCCAGGTTCTTTGCTAGCGGGCGGACCTGGACGGATAGGACTTAATTGTGGAAGGTAAGTGATTCCTTGACACCACACTCCTGCTGCTTAGAGATACTATCATGAGGCCAGGACTGTTAGGAGACCAACCGCGTTAGTGTGGCTCCTTCCCCTTGTTAGTAGTATCAGTCTTCTGATACTCATGGCCATTTTATTTGATTTTTGGCTGCTTACCCAGCGTCACTTTTGGGTGGTAACAACAAAAGATAAAGCTTAAAAAATGAATGCAATCCATTTTATTTACAACTCGGATGTTCTGTAGCTCCGACACCATCTCCGTGATTGCTCACACCAATTTGAGATCCTATTTAGATTCTACATAACTGGAATGATCTGTCATTTTATGATCAGAAAAACTCACTGATCCTTTCCCGTTCTCTTTTTTACATAGAGACGTGTGATACCTATGTGGCTTTTTGATCCCCTCAAGACTACCATGCTAGGCAACAAGATTCCTGGAGGACTCATAGTATCCTTCCTCTCATCCTGCGACTAATTGGAATTGGACACTGCGGGGTAAGATCATTTATAGACATTGGGTGGTCTATCATAAGCATCTGCCAATATAGTACAGATTTGATATCCACTTTAGTTGGCCCTTTATGGTTTCCTAATCATCTGTTAATACATTACAGATTGGACATCCACCATAGTCCGGCTGTTATTTGTGCAGCTAAGAAACATTGGGACGCCGCAAATCTGAAGTAGCAGTTGTTCCTGTTATTTATAATAGGAGCTCCTGGCTGTTGTTCTTCTTCTCTTTGAAGGTAAGTTGCTTAAACATGACTATTACTTAATATAGTGTACCCTTTAATTAGGCAACTTTTCCATTTTTCTAATTTTGGGTTTAAAGACATGGGATAACTGATCTCCATTAACCCATGGGTCTGTTGTGGCCCTATGTCTACAACGCACTTGCACTTTAATCTATTGGGTTTTCTGTCGACCATGACTTGTTCTCCTACTGTACTCCAGGGCACCAATCTAAGATGGTAGCACTTTCTGTTTGACACCTATGGTCCACCTTAGAGATATGGTCTCGGGGTGGGGGCAGGCTGTTTTCTTTGCTCTAAATTATTTTTAATAGTGATGTATATTTTTGTCAATTGGGGTTTTCCCCCCCTTATGTTGTCACTCAAAAGTAGGGGTCTCATGAGTTTATGTTTCCCTGTCTTTTCAGAGTGTATTCTTTTATCTCCTGATGAAGGCGTTACTCAATTAATGTTAATACATCGAAACCGGTTGAGAAATTGGACATGAGGTCGCCCTTGGACATTTATGTGACCCATCCCAATCTTTGACCACTTGCACAATTTACTGTGGCCATGTATATTGATTGTACATCTCTTTTCTATAATGAATAAAATGATTAATTGTTTGTTATGACTTTTTTTATAGGTTTTATCTTATACATATTGTTGTTTGGCATGAGTGTATGGATGCATGATGGAGGCATGTGGACGAATGTATAAACGATTGAAGGGTATGAATTGTATTTAACTTGTACGTTCTTAATTTTCCTGCTATGTAAATTGTTTTTCCAGTGCTGATTAAATCATGATTCAAATTTGTATATTTAAATAATGTATCAGGTATAATAAAATCCTTTGATATCTTGTCTTTAAAAATTGTACCCTCTGGACTTTCTTTCCGAGACTATCAGCATGTCAGCATGTCTGTATGCCTTCTAAGAGGGATTGTATTGTACTAGAGACTAGGCCAGGAGTATTTTGTACCCCTGTGGGAATCTAGTGATGCATGTTATTGCCCTTAAAGGGTATAACTGTGTAGGCATAGCTATTGGCATTCAAGATCCTATAATCTATTACCTATCAGTATGAACCATCTGGTTGTGGATATTGGAATTCATTCTGTAATGTAGAGGCTGGCCTGTTGTATTAGAACCACTTGTTTCAATAACTGCTTCACAAGTACTTTCCAATGTGTTATAGCATGTGCTTTGATTGGATATTGCATCTGAGGCTTTGGTGTTGCCAACACTTGACATAATATGTGACGGTTAATCCTGTCCTACATGATTCTTGTATCACTGTGTTATACCTAAAAGAGCCCATGAGGCTGCAGAGGAGCCACAGCATTTATTTCTCCAACAACCTTTGAAATAGCTGGTTTAATTATCTCTTCACCCCTTCGGCTTTCCCTAACATATATTCTGGGCCAATTATATTCCGCTAAAAAGCCATCTTGTGTAGTAATCCCATCAGACCAAATTAGTGCCTCAATTTCCTTTGGATATTCCCCTTCAAGGTGAATTGTAACTATATGCACATTATTGTCCTCAACCACTTCTCCTGTGTTAGTAGTCACCTCTATATTCTGATTGGTAGGAATGTGTTTAAATAGCTTGTTGTGTCTCTCTCTGAATATGGGGTCCTTTGGGCCAGACTCCAATTGTACCCCTAACCAATCCCTTAGCTCCTTAGTCTCTGGTAGTGAGTCTGATGTAGTGTTTCTATCATTGTTGCTATTGTCCATTATCAAAGCTGTAGTTTGCCTCCTTTCTCTTAGTGGGATTCTGCTCTCCCTTGGGTGCCGAGCCCTATAGGATAGTCTCCATCTCTGTATCTTTGTGACTGACTAAGCTATGCCCTATCCTTCCACTGATAGGTACCTTTTTCACCACCTTTGCCCTCAGCGGGTCTTCTATTCCAATCAGCTTTCTACCTGGGACTGTTACTATCAATTCATACAGTGTTCTGCTATAAAAGGTCTCCTTTTTGTCTTTGAGAGGGGGCATACATGAGAATATATGCTTAGTTATTTTCTGGTGCCAGTGGTACTAGTAAGTGGTGCTCTATTAGAGTGTTTGTCCTCATTTTAATCCCTTCCTTCACCTTTCCCCGGGTTTATTACTGTGAGAAACCAAAGGGTGTCTCACTTGCTAGCCCCCAGGCATATCTCTCTCAGGTGGCCACGGCACGATCATCGCCTTTGGATCCAGACCCTGGGGGAGGGCCAGTGGGTGAGGGATCTTTGGGGAGTGGGGGTGAGACAACCAATGGTGAGCCGCAGTAGCCCCCTTTCCTGTGTCCATACCGCATCCTATTTTATTCTCCGACATCCAAACTCCCCCCACCCCCCTTTTCTACACAAACTCGCGGCAGAGGAAGAGGAGGAATTAGAGAAAAGAGGCTAACCCTTAAATATCACATTGGACATGTCCTGTTAATAAGGTCAGGCAAAGTCAGGCACTTGACCTTAATCACATACATCTGATACACATTAGCTCCCCCCACACGGATAAAAGGCAGATCATGGAGACACACTCAATGTAGAACACGAGAAGGAGCAAATCTTCCGGGCGAAGGCAAACCCACTGGAGCAGGACGACCAATCGAGGGACCAGAGTTAGGGGCTGGGAAACCCTGAACAACCCTGCAAGAGGTTGTTGCCTCTGGGAAACCGTGAGAGATACGTGGACAAGGTCAGAACCCAGACAAGAAGAAGCCTGCATTGTGTTTCAAGGACATCTGTGACCTCCTGGTTGAACGGCAGAGTTGGGGAGGCGAGGCCAAGCCTGTGGTATTAACCTTGACTTGTGAATCAAAGCCGCAGAGAACAGAAAAGAATGCACAAAACCGGTGAGTTAGCGAAGACATCAAAGGCCAGTTTGTGTCAATGAGAGATTGAAGCCACAACAGTGTATCTCACAATTGAAGGTTGCACGCATGCTGATGAGACGTGAAAGAAAGCAAACCTGTAGTGAACGTTAAAGTCATTGTTAACTGTGAAGCCAGTGATACAGAGTCGCAGAGTGGTCTGGGAAAGGAAAACAGCCCACTCGAAAGTCTCCACCAAATGTTTGATGTTTGATATGAAGCAAAAAAAGTTAAATAACTTTGAAATACGCGATAGTCAAGATTAACCCTGATGAAAGGGGAAGTTAAAAGGTGATTGCCTTAAGAGAAATACTTCTTTGAACTTTTTGAGCTACCCAGACCAAAAGACACAGTGGCAAAGATCATAAGGAAGAGCTGAAGTGGAAGTGGTCCAGCAGAGGTTTGTGGAAAAGCCTTGCACATTCAAAAGTCTTCAACATCAGTGAAAGGTGGAGCCTGACTGAGGGAGACCTAGAAAGTGCATTTGTTGAATGTGAATAAAGCTTGGGAAAGGAGCTCTTGCAAGTGCTGTGATTGCAAGGTCTGAGCCAGATAGAGGGAGATCTACGTTGAATCAGGTACTTTTCTTGAGAGGTCCGAGCCCGACAGAGGTAGACCTACGTGAACTATTGATGCCTTGGGAGGTCCGAGCCCGACAGAGGAAGACCTACATGAATTGTATTGAATCGTGAAATAACTTTTTTATGAACTTAAGTGACTTTAACATGGAAGGCCAAATGGGCCTCGACCCACGTTTTGAACTGCCTTTTATTCGATAACCTGAGCCAGAATCTGTCATCCTGTCTACAGGGGCTGCCTTACTCAGTGCCCGACAACGTGGAGAGGAGAGCTGGCTCGTCATCTTGATCCTTTATGTTATAAAACTGACTTTCCTTTGCATACACATTTCCCTTTACACACTTTTTGTATAAGAGATAGGGCAGGCATACCTTTTCTTTTAGTATAGGCCATTTTGATTTGACATAGACTGACACGGACTGTGTTTTCTTTATTATTTGATGGTAGAGACTACTGCCATCATATCTATAAGGCAAAGTAGGAGCTTTTTCAAACCCCAAGAATTTAATAAAGGTTTAGAAACCTGTACTTCTTCTGTCAGTGTCATACTTGCGATGCCATGCCTCCCTTACATTACCCATGTGATTCCTGCCTATGGACCAGTAAGTAGCTGTGACCAAACTGGAATTTCCTTTCTTGGTCACTGGGCAATGTTGCTAGAGTCTGACGACTTCTAGTCTTACTGACATCTCCTCTTCTAAGGAGCATAAGTACTCCTTCTACGATGGAATTATTGACTCTGGTAATTGCTCAAACTAAACTCATTGCTGCTTCTGGTCCCTGAAAGATCTTTCAGAATAGAGGTTAGTGCGATTACTGAAGGAGTCCCATTTAAATGAAGGTGCATCCAACTATACACATTAAAAGACATGTACCTTGTATAAGACATCAATACACAGTAGTTTAAATAGATGCACCCAACTATCAAACTGTTCCATTAGTGGATTCCAATCTGCTGGCATTATGATTGCTAATGCCCTCTACCTCTGCTGATGAGTGACCTGAGGGTAAGCTGCCTCTAGCTGACTCAGTTCACTGGAATACCATCTAGGGATGTCCTTCTGCCTTTTGGGGCCAATGCCCAGTAAGGCGTGCAGGGTCTGTAATGGAAGTGTTCCTTCCACCCCTAGTACTGCTGGTCCTGGTGCTGCTTGAGCAGCTCCAAGGACTCTATATTCTGCAGCTTGAGCACAGACAGTGTCAAAAGGTCTCACAAGAATGTCATAGTGCTCCCGGGTATATGGGCCATTTAAGCCCTTATACAGGTGGAACCTAAGGATGTGTCCTAAGGTTATCCCTCCCATAGCATTTTGAAGGACCATGTCTAGCCCTTGTGGTGGGGTTTGTCAAGCCTCCATGAAACAAGTTCTGTTGGTCTATCTGCTATATGGATTCTTCAGGATACCCGTAGCGTGTGTACTGTATATGATCTAGATCCCTCCTACTTTGTAGGGTCACAAATATGTCTCCTGGCGTGGTAACAGGAGTCTTACGCATTGTGAATAAGGTTTCCGCTGACAATCCTCCAGGCACTGCCACTGTGAAGTTGGTGTTGATGTTCCTAACACCTCTTTCCTGTAACTACCCGATTATTGCACGACGGCGGTTCACAGGTATAGGGAGATCATCATGTGGGCTAGCCATTCTAATACCTTTTAGCTTGATAGCTGTCAAGAGTATTCATTTTACAACCTGCTCTTCACAAGAGTGTTTTAATGCCTCCTAGCTTGATTGCTGGATAGAGGGTGCAAGGGCTTCTTGGCGATAAGACACAGACAACAGATTCAAAGTTCAAAGTAAACACTTTTATTAACTTAAATGTCAAGATGGAAAAACGCCTATCTTGTAGGGATGTCAGCAACCAACAAAATAGAGTTCAGCATAAAGTTTGGAGCTTTGTCCAGCTCACAGCTTTCTTTCAGCTCCTTTCCCAAAGTATAAAGCAGTTCAAACAAAAGTTTCAGGATTGCCTTAATTTCCAAAGTAGTATAAGTAGTTCAAACCTCAGGGTTCCCTTCAGCATGATATACTATCAGTGATGTAACGATATGATGAGGTTTCCCAATGTTCTGCACCACACTTGCACCCTCTGCATATGGCTAGTCTTTGCACAACAACATTTCTTGGTTGAAAATGGTAGTTCGTTTTAATTCACCTTTTAAAGTTCATCTCCAAAGTTCCATTAACTTTGGATTACAATACACATCAGGTTTGCTGGCTTTGTTAAAGTTCTATTCATCTTAGATTTTAATATTGTAAGGAAGGCATGGTATCAAAGTAAGACAGACACAAGTGATCACAGTTCAAGGGTGTTTATTAAACTATAGAATGGGTGCGATAAATGCCTAATCTAAACCTAAATCTAAGAAGGGAGCAAGCTACGACCATCAAATAATAATAATACCGTCCAAGTGGAGTCTACTCAAATAAACAGGGCCTATACTACAAAAATACTATTGACAATCCTTACCGCTATGCTACAAAACAGTGTGGGATAATGTTCACAAGAAAATAAAGAAGTGTTCACAAAATGATAAGTCAGGATGTTATGGTCGGGATCTCCCTGCCGCACGTTTTTAGCACAGGACAAGGCGGGACTTTTGAACACAGCTCAATCCTGGACTTCTCCAGCACGAGATTACAGTTCCCTTTCTCAATATCAGGACCTTCTGTGTCCAAGTCTCTTTCATGCACAGTCTCTTGCTTCCGAGGGCCTCATTTACCATAAACAACAAAACAAAAAGTTCCTTCTATTTATCTTCACGGCGGGCGATTACTCTTCACCCTGGGATCCCCTCAGCCGGGCTCCGATCCTTCTCTCAACATTGGCCTTCCTCAGTCGGGCCCAGACCAACCACTCACTGTGGACATCACTCAGTCGGGTTCATGTTTGTCACCACAATGTAGATCACTTAGCTTTTCCTCAATTTGGGACACATTTCCCTTAGCTTTTCGCTTGACGACCCTCAGTCGGGTTCACTGCTGCCCTTCAATCACAATCTCTTCATTTGTAGTATTCAAAAGTCTCAATGGGCCTCATTCCAATCCCAGCGGTGGCCATGCCAGTAAAAACGGCAGGCTGCCGCCAGAGTTGTTTATTTTTTCCAGCGCCTGGCTTTAGGGACTCACTGGGGCATTACAACCCTGGTGGTCGTGAAGCCAGGCACCTTAAATGGAACTCGCCATTCCCATTCGAGTCCCATAGGACTCAATGTGAATGGGGAGGATAGAAGCACCGGCACTGTGTGCAACAGTGCTAGTGCTTCCCTCAAAGTCTGTGGGTGGCTGTCTTTCTGCCCGCAAGGTATTTCCTGGCGGGCGGGACGGCAGCCGCCCACAGAACTCGGAGTGTGCCGTTCCGGTGACAACGGTGCCGGTACGCTTACCGGCACCATTGTTACCGGACCTGCACACTCGTAATGAGGCACAATGTCTTTTTAAATAACTGTCTATTTTAGTTAGGTCCCCCTCATCCGGGCTCAGACCTTCCTTCACCAACCTCCTAAAGTAGATCAATTGTAAACAGTCGAACTGCGCCACACCAAAGAGTTCAGAAAGTACTTATGTACTATTTATTAATTCATGCACTGAACAGCCTGACACGTGTTTTGAGCGTAGCTCTTCCTCTGAGGCATGAAGTCTTGTCCACACTAAACCACAATTATGTGGAGTATGCAGTTAAATGAATTCCTAATCCGGAATCAAAAACTAAACTTAATATCCTGCAGTTGCAGACGCGCAATACTTATTAGAGCTGCCTTCCGGCCCAAAATGAATCAAAGCGAGTACCTCCTAAAGTACTTGCTAGTTTAAACAAAGATTTCCGAGGGGCGATCACGTCCCGCTTGGTTACTCGGTTATTTTCTGGCAAGTGCATACCTCCAAATATCACAGTTCACACAGCGTTCCCCTCATCCGGGCTCAAACTCCAGTTTCACACTCCTCTTAGTCGGGTTAACACTTTCATATTCCTCAAAGACTTCTGCAACATGCCAAGGACTTTGGATTGTACAAGGGGTTTGGCTTGACCCTTGTATGACCACTTCAATTTCTCAGTTCAACGCATTCTCCTTGTTCAGGAGCGGGGGATCAGTCAGAGCCCTTCGATTGAGCGCCCACGTGGCGCCGGACCACTCTAACTGATACCTATTTTGCTTACAAAAGACCTTTTTGCTTTAGTCTTCTTTCTTTATGCAATGTTGCTCTTCACAACCTTGAGCACAATGCAGTCCAATCTATTATCAGCTCTTTCTGACTCACCGGCTGTGCCGAACTCTGTTGGCGTCTCCTGCCTCTGGAATCAAGGACGGTAACACGATGGCCACCGCTTCTCCTCGCCCTGGCTATCAGTGCGGGTGGGTTCCATGTACCGCTGACATCCTTCGCACCGTTCGCCAGCTGCAATTCCCTGTCTTACGTTCCCCTTCTCGGAGGCTCCGTGGGACTGGGTTGAAAAGGGCAATTCCCTCTTCGTCGTCCTTTCAGGTCTCACCGCCTTTCTCCTCCGTTTAAACTGCCTTCCTGGAATAGCTGCTTCCTCATGCATTTGGCCTTGCTCAGAGTGTACTTTCGTGTTCTGCCTTTTATCCCTATTGGGAAAGGGAAGGGAAGTCAGGTGTGTGTAATTCTCGGCGATTGCCTGACCCTGGTGTTGGGATATGTCGGGTATACGACTCTGGTGTTAGTTCATCTTCTTTCATGGTAATCGGTCTGTGAGAAAGTGTTTGTGTCAAGAAAGAGGTGGTTGAGGTTCTAGATATCCTATCGGGTAGGATGGGGAAAAGGTACAATAAGGAAAGGGGTACCGCATCTCACCCTTTAGTGTCCCACTCCCCCCACCTCGCCAAAGACCCCTCACCCAGGTGATCCTCCCGCACTGGTCAACCCCAGGAACTGGATCCAATAGCGATGGCCGTGTCCTGGCCACCTGGAGACAGATCCCCGGGGACTAGTAAGTGAGACACATTCAGGTTTCTCACAATATCCATTAGTGTCTTTGATTTAACACTTAATTGATTTGTAGATTCACTGTATATAAACGTTGCTTGCAATTTAAGTTTCATTCACTTTTGTACTTGGCATACAGTGTATTGATTTAAATGGTAAAGCTTAAATTCTTTAGAATCTTCTCTGAGTGCCGTATTCAGAATGTGAAGATATATTTGTCAAGCTTTGTTTTCAGTTTGGCATTCAATAATTTTTAAAGGTTTTCATATGAGTTACTCTTTTGTTATTTTCAATTCACTTTGTTGCAATATGCCTTTAAATAAATAGGCCCAGTACTCAGAGACTTTCGAAAACGTGCTTTCATCTACACGCAACCACTCTGTAAAAAAGTATTCTGACTTGTTTAAAGATTAACAAGTACCACTGTTCACTGGTTTGCAAGGATTTCAATCGGAGACCTTTGAAAACGTGTCTCACCATTCACGCGACCACTTTGATGCAAAATAACCTTTTGCGTAAACTCAAACACTTGCATACTGGGTTTCTGTTCACTTATAAACACACAGGTTGCTTCAATGCGAGTTCCTGCAGCACAGATCTCCCGGTTTTCTGGTTGTTGCCTCAGGGCTCCAGCTCCTGCCCCTCAGGCACTCCTGGGTCAGCGTCTGGTCCCAGGAGAACGAGCACTTTCAGCAATACAAAAAGGGGCAGCCTTCCAACTCGGCTCCCCTTTCAGGTCTCCTTCAGTTCTACAGAGCCCCAGCTTCTGGGCGCTCTTCCCTGAACCATAAGCATGCGCCACACAGACAGATTCCTGCTGTTTCTCTTGGCCTCTCTGCTGGTGATACACTTCCACCGCCACTGCTCTTGTCACTGCTTCCTCTCATTCTCATTTGGTGCGGCTTTTTATACAAATAAAAACTCAGGTGGGACTGTAGCCCGTTTCTTCTAATTCTTAGATGGGAGGGTTAGAGACCATACACGGAATAGGCCAAAATGAATGAATCCAATTTACCTACCCCACCAAAAGACCTAAAATACATACCACAAAAAGTTCGAACTAACAAAAGTTTGAACTTTTTGTGGTATGTATTTTAGGTCTTTTGGTGGGGTAGGTAATAAAAACAAAGGCTGCGGGGGTGTCCCTTGCAAAAACTCACTCACTATAATATACAGTATAGTGAGCAGGGTTTGTGTGGACACCCCTGCAGCTGAGCCGCTCAAAAAAATAAATTAAAAGGCCCCTCCGGTGCCGGTTCCCAATCACGGACGTGAAAGGGAGCCAGCATCGCAGGGACACAGCACTTCACGATGAAAGGTAAGTAGGGGTGTGGGGGTGTGGGCAGGGCTTAGTATTGGTATAGATTTGGGGTTGTTTTATCACAGGTGTCCACATGAGAAATGCTCAAACATTTATGTATAACGTACATTTCTCATGCAGTCATTTCTGTCGCGGTTACTTCAGCCGCATTAAAACAACCCCAATTCAGCATACACTGTTGGTACTCTTAATGAGTGAAAACATTTAGCAATTACCAATTCCTACTCGTGTTGGAGAATAATAAAAAATTACACTTTTATTCAAAGACAATATATACATTCAATAAAATATATATATTTTTTTAAACAATTTTTATTGGTTTTTACAGTTTATCAACAACTTAAACACACCCGGCAGTGTAAATTCTTAGTATCATAACATCGTATACATTTATGCACAATTGTCACTGCCCTCTACTAACCCTCCCCCTTAACTCGAGCCTATTTCTCTGCCCCATTGCTCATCAGTTCTCTGGATGCTCGTCTTCTTCCGTGCTCTCAGAGGCGTCGTGCTCACTTGGACTGGTTGGGGCAATCCCAGATAGTGTAGCCACTAGTTGGCTCCAGGCCAGCCGTGGTCCCACTTCCTCCTCCTCCCCCCTGTTGGCCACTTCGTACCATACCCCTGTTTCCGCTTCAGCCCATTTTAGGAGGTCGTGCCACCATACTTCTACTCTGGGTCTGTGGCTTGCTTTCCAACTCATCGCTATTCTGCGTTTGGCCAGGATGTATGCCAGGTCCTTGAGTTTGCTAACGTGTTTCAGGTTCCTTGGCCTAGTGAAACCTCCGATAATGCATGCCCACACCGACTCCACAGCTAGCTTTATTCCTTTCTCTGTTAGGCGTTGGTTGGCCTCCCCCCAGAATCTCTTAACCTCCGGGCATGTCCAGAACATGTGTATCATACCCAGGTTTAACTCCCCACATTTAGGGCATGTTTGTGTCCTAGCGTTCTTGAATCGGGCGATCCTCTGTGGGGTCATGTATGCCCTTTGGGTTACTGATAACTGGATTTGTTGTAGTCTCGCGTTTCTGGAGACCTTTTTGTGGTAACTCTGTGCTCTTTCCCATTGTCTGTCTTCTATGGGCCCTCCCGCATCCTCTTCCCATTCTTGTCTTAGCTGGGTCACCTCCTTCCCCACCCTGGACATCACCAGTTCATAAATCCGGGATATCTCATGCCCCCCTTCCGAGATGTCATACATTGTTTCTATTGCCGTGTCTGGCTGTTCTTCTAGTTCGGTTTCAGGCCAGGTCTTCCTAACTTGCTTAACCAATCTAGTGTAGATAATGTATTGCCCCAGGTGCACACCCGTTTCATCTGCCAGCGTTTGGAATTCTAGTGCTTTCCCATCCCGCCACATGTCTCCCAGAGTTGCTATTCCCGCCGGTTCCCAGTCTCTCCATATAGTCTTCCTGAGTTGCTCATCCGTACCTGGCAATGCCACTAGCGGCACTTGCGGGGAGCAAGGGCTCTGGTTTTCCATAACTCGGCATGCCTTCCGCCATGTCTTCCACCCCAATTCCAACAAATGTAAATTCAATACTTTCCATAAATACCTTCAATGGATCTTTGTACCAAGATATGGTATGGGGGAAGTTCAAGTCAATAGATTATCCTCCCTCTTATTGTACTCAACATGTTTCGGTTCTAAAACCCTAAATGGTGAACTTTCTACAGGAGCTTTTCTTATAGTCACTTCTGAACAAGTTGTAATGACTTGTATTCATTGGCGGCTCCTCCTTGACTACAAGAAAAGAAGAAACGGATATTCATTAGCACTGAATGATAATCTGGTTTTTGGGAGTGGTAGGGAACTGCTCTTCCACTCTCTTCACTGTTCTCACTGGTGTAATTACCTGTGGGGGGTATCTGGCAAACACTGGTGGGTTGGGCATCCACAACTCTTTTTTGGGGCTCTCACTGTTTATCCACCTGAAATCAAGACATTACATGATTTAAAGGTATGTGGAGAGGAGTCCTCTTAGTATCAATATCTCTGCTCTAGTCTTCTCTTAACATTTTAGACATTCTCTGTCTATTGCCCGAAACGTACCATCATAGGTTCGCCGGCATGCAGATACTCTTCAATTTTTACTCGTCCTACTCATGGTCCTGATTTATCATTTTGTGAACACTTCTTTCTTTTCTGATGAACATTGTCCCACACTATTTTGTAACTTAGCAGTAAGCATTGGCAATAGGTTTCTTTTGTATAGGCCCTTTTTATTTGACAAGACGCCACTAGGACTGCCTTATTATTTGATGGTCGTATTTTGCTCCCATCTTAGATTTAGGTTCAGATTAGGTGTTTTTCTCACCCATTTATACAGTTTAATAAACACCCATGAACTGTGATCACTTGTGTCTGTCTTTACTGTTGCCACCATGAGTTCCTTACACAAAACAGTGCTGGGCAACACAGGTTTGATACCTAGTCCTGCACTAAGAGGCTGGAGTCTAGCATGAAGTGCATTAAAACATTTTTTATATTTTTAAAATGTAAATCATTTATCCAAATTCCAAACTGAAGTTAATTTTCATTTGACTGCCTCCATACTATTAACACATCCCATTTCTCCATTCTTCATTACTATTTGCATGCGTTCAAACCATTGCATGTAAATGTCTGCAAAAGTAAGGGCATATTTTTCCCCCACTGAAGTGCCTCAAATATGTCTATAATTCTTTGTATCATACCTTGGTAGTTAGTGCAAAGAAACAGTTATATCAGAAATGAATTGTTAACTTCTTTGGAATTGTTTATACTGAGTGCCTTAGGCATATCTTGTAAACTTTCTTGTATGGAATATGTTGTGTTTATACTTTAAACATGGTAAGGGTGCAGAAGGGAGGCTCGGACACAGTGGTGACATTCTTTGGGTTATAAACCTTTATTAAATGACAAAAAGGTGGGAAAACAGCCTCTCTGGTCCTATCTCTAAGAGGGGTTTCCCTGCCTCAAAACAGTCTAGTGCATAAGTCAGGATGTCAACTGAAATGTCAGACATGGTTGTGTCCAAAAACCCTAACACTAATAATGAAAAAAAAATAAAGTGCAAGGACATATTCTTCTCCTAAAGTGATGGGTAAAATTCTTCACCAACATAAAGTTCCAGAGAATTCCTTTTGTGGTTTCAGAATACACTTTCTATAGCTATCATACGGGTGCAAGTCACAGGCTCACAATGCAAGGTGTTGGTACCTTGGTCTACTCTCCTGCCAAACTTCTGGCACTCTGTTCTTTCCCTTCAGCTCATTGGGTCCCATACCCTCTTATTCGTTTATATTTGTTTGGGTGCAGGTCTCAGACTCGCAGAATGGTTTCACCACAGCTTGGTTCACTCTCCTGCCAAGCTTGGGTGTCCTTTCTATTAGCTTCTGTAATTCTCGGGGACCCAGACCCACTTATTCTCTGGCTTCTACTTGGATGAGAGTCCCAGACTCGCACGTTGCTCTTAGGGAAGTTTGGTTTACTCTCCTGCCAAGCAAACACTTCCCTTTCTTCTGTTTCTGGAATTCTCTGAGTCCCAGACCCACTTATCCTCTGACTTCTACTTGGGTCCGGGTCCCAGACTTTCCCATCGTTCTTAAGGTAGGTTGGTTTACTCTCCTGCAAAGCAACCACTTCCCTTTCTCTGTGTCATTCACTCTTAGGATCCGAGACCCTTTCAGTCTCTTATTGGCATTGTAGTGCAGTTCCCAGTCTTGGACTGTGTTAACAGGGTCCCCGACCCTTCTATTGTGTGCTCTGTATTTCTTCTCAAGCTTCCCTGGACCCACAGCCCCTCTAGGTCTGCCCGCATACCTTGTTTCTTGTTGAGCGGGTTTCGAGCAGCGGACTGCTCCTGCGAGGCTCCGGCAGCGTTCTGCGACTTGCTCTAGTTGTTCGTTGCTCCGCTGGCTTCGATGTCCTTCCTGGAGCTCCTCCATCGGTTGCTGTGCTCGAGACCCCGGGACACCGAGACATTGCTTTGGGTAGGCGGCAATACTGTTCCTGCATCCTGGATCGTACGCTGCTTGTCTTCGGTCTCTGTGCTCAGCGTATGGCTTTCCTTCTCTGGGTCTGCTTGAGGTAGCATTCCCAGCTGCTTCTCGGCTGCCACCGGTTCTCCCAGTGAAGAAGTTTCCAGCTTTTCTCAGTTTCTTGTTAACTGCTGGCGCTCCAGGGTTCCCACCCTATCTAGGAGGCACACTGGTCCCCAGCCCCTTCTGCTTCAGCACAACATTCCTGCTGCTTGCTCCTCCAAGGAGGGTTTAACAACACTTCCTCGTTTCCCTCCTCTATTTCTACCACTGCCAGACCAGTAGGAAGTTGATAACCACTAGAATGTTCAATGTGGTTCCCACAGGTAATCTTCATGCTTCCACACTACTCCCTCGTCACAGTACTGATTTTATGGCTCTATTGTGAGTCACTGGGGTTCTTCTTCATCACAGTATTGGGAAAGAGATCTTCACTTTGGTAACTCATGTTCTTCCTCATCCCAGTTCTTTCTAGGGGAACGGTAGGTTGACAATAACTCATGTGCCTATTAGGGAAGTGGTTGTTCTTGTGGTTGTAAGAAGGCGGTCTAGGTTCAGGTGATTGATGGCATACTGCGTTCTCGGGGAGGGTCATCCCCCATAAGGGGCTTCCTCTCCCATGCAATCCTCCCCCGGTGTGCCAGCCCCAAGGGGATTATTGTACTGTGGACACACCGCCCTGGCCCCATGGGAAAAGTCTCCCCCAAGGGAGAAGGGACGACATCCCCAGATTTGTCACATATCTTTCCCCCTTCTTTCTGGGCTCCCACTAAAGGGTTTTCCCTAGCGTTTTGAGGAAGGGGATTGTTGCCCTGACATTCCTTTTCACCCTGGGTTTCCCAATCCCAGATGGGTAGATCTTGAATTATCTTTGTCTCATCCCAGGTGTCCACAGGGGAATATTTACTTGGGGCCTTTCCTTGCTGTGATGGCCTAAGTTGTTTCAAGGTCTCTGTATATGGTTGGGCGATATCTGTGGATCCTATATTACAGTCCGCTTGGGCAATTTGTGATACCCATTTGGAAAACTGGGAAAGGTTTCTACCTATGATTAGTGGAGCCGGTAGTTTAGGTATCACTGTCACAAGGATTTGTGACCCCTCCCTTAAAATGGTGGTTTGTATATTACTCAGGAGGTATTTTTTTGTGTTCATGGTCACTTTGGATTTTTCTCCTTGAGGTACTTACTCCTCATAGATGTATTATTTTAGGACGTTTGTCACATACCTTGCTCTCTGTGTCTAATTGGGCCAGAATTTCTTTATACTTAATCATAATGGGAACTTTATATATAGTATTTAGGTTGCTTCCCGTACAAAGGTACTGGCGTTTGCCTTTGCTCCTTTTTTGTCTCTTGTTCTTGGGATGGGTCGTTTCAACTGTCCCTTTTCTAGTCTCTATCCCCATCGGAGATACCTGGGTACAGAGGATGGAAAACATTTGAGAGGGAATTTTCGGGCTTCCCTTATTTTGATTCCCTGTATGGCCTTCTTCCTCAGATGTTAATAAGTGAGTATGTAGGATGTTCAAAGGACAAGTCTTGCGAGGTGCCCAATCTCTCTACAGGAAAACATATCTGGTCTTGGGTAGGAGATGGGTGTAGAGAGGATGGAATGTCTCCATCTCCAGCTCCTATTATGGGAGTGTCTGTACATGGTTGGCCATCCTGGGGTCTTTCTGGTGTCTCCAACTCCTGAAAATTAAAGGGGGTTGCCCCTGGAGGAAATATTTCTTCCTTCTCTTGTCCCTCCTGAAAGTTATTTCAGTTTGAGACCTTGGGAGGAGGGACCTCAGAGTTCTCTTGTTTACAGAGGGAAGCTGAAGACTCTAACCTGTTAGGTTGCTCCAGGAGATTGCTCCCCTCCTGTTCCCTTTTGGATGTTATGATGTTGTGGTCCCTGTGGAAAGGCATATGGTTTGCTACCTTTAAAGTTTCCCATTCTTCTACTTTCTGGGGAGGACCATTTCCTAAGAAGGTGGGGAACCAAAAAGGCTGGTGTTTTCTGTGGGGGTTTGTGCAGGAATCTCACTTTGCTGGGGAGACACAGGAGAGAAACTTAGAGGGGCATCAAGATCTTTCTCCTCTGTTTCCCAGGGGAATACGGTATACCCGCAAGAAGGGTTCTCTCTTGAGGTGGGTGGACTGCAAACATACCCATTCTCCATAACCCCACAATGTTCCCTGTCCATTTCTGCAGAGGATTCTCCTTCTCCTATGCAGTTTTTTATGCTATATTTTGGGGAGTTGACCATAAGGTGACATATGCTGGTGTGTTACATTATCTGCTCTTAACAAGGAGGGTCCTGTTCGAGCAGTTGGGTAACTACTGTAATTTGCATGCTTGTGTGAGGGTTTGGGGTCACTGCAAATGCTGTTGATTGAAGATATGGAGAGGGATCTTACATTAGAAAGATCACTCCGCATGATATAATTAATCCCCTGTTTCTCTTCTACAATGGGTCTCTCTTCCTCATTGGGAGCTAAGTACCCGGATTTCCTCTCACCATTTTTATCCCCACATGGGTTACAGATTGATTTTATAGAGGGTACTGAACTTTTATATCAAGGTCTTTTCTGGGGAACAAGGGGGTTATTTACATTGGAATAATTCTCAGTCTTGTTTCTAGTTAGTGGGTCAACAGGTACGAGTTCATATATCAAATACCCCAGCAAGTATCCCTTGTCAACCATGATGGTGTTTTGGGAGTAGTCTAAAAGGATTAACTGTAATCCTTTCCTACAAGGGAATAACAGTAATATTATCAGACCCTTCTTTAGTTGAGATTTTATTGGTGGGACCAGATAGGTGATGGAATTTTCAGGAATGATTACCTAAAGATCCCGGGAGATTATAGTCTTATCCTTACTAGAGATCCGACAGACCTGTGGGCACAGGCGCTGGTCACTATTGCCCTCTAAATTCCTCCAGGCAGGGATGATAGTTTGGGAAGTCAAAGGCCTTAACATGACTCCTAATCTGGTTTGGGTACACTTTATCTGAATTAGTGGGTACAGGGGCTCTCAGAGTTCCTCATGCTTCTTCTTTTGATCATTAGACCCACCCGGGAAAGAGTTATAATAATAATAACTCTGGGTTCCCAGCCAAATGGGTTCGCCAACAAATGAGAGATGAACAAATGGCTTCTCCTAAATGGGCAACTTAGGGTGTGAGATTGTTCAGGCCAAGTTATAATCTCTTGGGGTTCCCCAGATTGTGTCAACCAAGTCTGATCACGTTCCAGACACCATGTGTAAGGATGCAGAAGGAAGGCTCAGACACAGTGCTGACATTCTTTGGGTTATAAACTTTTATTAAACACCCTCTCTGGTCCTATCTCTAAGAGGAGTTTCCCTGCCTCAAAACAGTCTAGTGAATAAGTCAGGATGTCAACTGAAATTCAGTCATGGCTGTGTCCAAAAGCCCTAACACTAATAACGAAAAAACCTAAAGTGCAAGGACAAATTTGTCTCCTAAAGTGATGGGTAAAGTTCTTCACCAACGTAAAGTTCCAGATAGTCTGGGTTATAAAAATGGGCAAAAAAGTTCTCTTTCCACAATATCATGTTCCAATATCCGGGGAACAGCCCCTTTCCCTTGGATTTCGTTTGATTCTCAAAGTTCCTCTGAATCTCTTTCTCTGGTTCTCAATCGAGGTATAGGCCTGGTTTACTCTTCTGCCAAACACTATCCAGGATACTATTTCTAACAGTCCTTCGGTATTTCTTCCTGTTATCTTGGTGGGTCCCAAACCCTGTTACGGAAAACAGTTTTAATAGCTCTCATATTGTTGTGAGTCATAAGCTCACAAGCCATGGTGTTGGTAACTTGGTTTACTATCCTACAAAGCTTCTGGCTCCCTTTGTTCTTTCTCTTCAGCTCATAGGGTTCCAAACCCTCTTCTTTTATATTTGTTTGGGTGCAGGTCTGAGACTCGCACAATGGTTTCACCACAACTTGGTTCACTCTCCTGCCAAGCTTGTGCCTCCTTTCTGTTATCTTTTGTAATTCTCGGTGTCCCGGTTCCACATATTCTTTGACTTCTATTTGGGTGCAGATTCCAGACTTGCAAATTGTTCTTATGGTAGCTTGGTTTACTCCCCTGCCAAGCAACCACTTCCCTTTCTTCTGTTTCGTTCCCTCTTGGGGTCCCAGACCTGTTCAGTCTCTTATTGGCATAGTAGTACAATTCCCATTCTTGCACCGTGTTAACAGGGTCCTTGCCCCATCCTTTCGGTGCTCTGTATTTGTTCTCATGCTTCCCCAGATCTCCAGCCCCTCTTGGTCAAATGCCCATTTCGTAGAGGTGAATAGCAAGAAAAAATGGAAAAGTGGCCACCCTTTTCAGTTATGTGACGATTCACGGGTTCTCGTCACTTCGCTCCGAGAAGGGAGACCAATGAAGTAAGCCCACTATGCAATAATCCTCCTAGGGGTGGCGGAAAGCAGGATCTCACAGGGAGAGACTCATCGCTTGGGGATGAGGACTCCTGTTGCGTCACGCAACTCCTTAAAACCCCTTCTGAGGGATTTCTCACATCCTCTACGGACCATCCTATTTTTGTTAAATCTGTTTCTAGGTGCTACTGTGACATACCCCGAAAAACCCTATCTAGGCTAAAGAATCTGAGCCGTATTGGGCAAGAGGATCTTGGCAGTGAAGGTCAAATGGGAGCCAAAGTCCAGGCAGTGCATTTTGCTCTGAGACTCCTACGCCAAGCTCTTCCATAAATTCCTACAAAAGATCATGCGACCGTGTTTGGTGCTTTGACTAGCGTGCATTTGGACTACTGTAATAGTTAGCTGTCGGGAATTCTGGCTAATCAAATTTACATACTCCAAAAAGCACAAAACACATCGGTTTAGGATGATCTTTAGGTTGGGCAGAACTGTCCATGTGTCATCCTTCCGCCATAATTTCCACTGGTTGCTGATCGAGGATTGCATTACATTCAAGGCAGCTTGCCTTATCTTTAAATGTGTTAATGGTACTGCCCCTCAATATTTGAGGGACCATATTCATTCATATCAGCCCGTTAGACAGCTGCATTTGAGTGATGCTCTTCTTCTATCGATACCCCATTCAGCATACAAATCCCGGGGAGATTCTCGGTATTTGGTCATTGTACCAATTCTGCAAAGCATTGAAAACTTTCTTGTTTAGATAGGGTTCTTTTCGTATCCTGGCGATTCCATACTTGGTCTATGTTTCCATCAGCGCCATTATACGGTTTGGTCCGTTCTGCACGCAATACAAATTCCAAATACAAATACAAATGTTTGCCACACTCTTCTTTGCAGCCTGGTTGTTGCAGAAAAACACATTTTAAGGACTTTCCCAAAAGAGTTGGGATAGACAATTTCTTAGCTGCGGTCAGCAGATATCTTGGACCGAACAAAATAAGTTTGGCTTTAGCTACATTGAGCGTAGTTGGTTTTTAGACATCCATCTGCTAGCTTCTTCCAGACACTGTTCTAATCTACTAAATGCCTCGGCAAAGTTGACCACCCTGATGAATATCTGGGTATCATCTGCGTAGGAATGAAAGTTTAGCCCATAATGTCTGAAGATCTCCAGAAGTGGACGAATATACAGGTTAAAAAAAACAGTGAAAGGGATGATCCCTGCGGGACCCCACAATTCAACCTGATCAAATCTGAAATAAATTCACCTGATTTCACTTGTTGTTGAAGGTTTGTCAAAAATGACCTAAACTAGCCTATGGTATAATCAGAGACTGATCCAACCTCTTGCAGTTGCGCAAGGAGGATGTGGTGGTTAACTGTGTCAAAGGCTGTGGACAGGTCCAGCATTACCAAGAAGGAGAGTTCTCCTTCGTCCGCAGCCTTTAACAAGTCATCCTTCACAGATAAAAGGGCAGTCTCAGTTCCAAAACCTGGTCTGAAACCTGATTGAAACTTATCCAATAACAGTTCACGTTCCACAAATTTCTGCAGATGACATGTAACTGCCTTTTCAAGGATTTTAGCGGACCAAGAAAGCCATGCTATGGGACGATAATTCTGCAGAGACTCAGAGTCAAGTGTTGGCTTTTTTAACAATGGGGCGACCATAGAGTGTTTTAAACTATCAGGTACAATCCCATTTGTCAATGATTTGTTGACAAATATGGTCACAAAAGGAGTCAACTTCTGAGCAAAACGCTTTGCTGCATATGCAGGAAAAGGGGGCAGAGAATCAAAAGTGGTTTTAAGGGTCTCCAACATTTGATAAATATCTTTTTCATCTACTTCATGAAAATCAAAAGTAGGCCGAGACATCTGATTAAGTGAATCATTCAAAGTAGCCGCAGATTGAGTGTCAAATGACACCAGTGGACTTATTACAATGGCCTGAGCAATAAAAAAGACCCAGTAGTTGGCAGTCAACCATACAGAGATGAAAAGGAGCATGCACAGGGTCACTAGTTCTCATGAGAAAGAGGACTACGTGGTTATGTCTTGGGAGAGTCCACCGTCTTGACATAAGAAGAGAAGAAAGACTGATGCTGGGGGGAACCACAACCAGGGAAACACAAACCTGGGAAACGGACAGCAGAAGATTCAGGTTGGAGAGGCAAGACGCTGGGGGTCAGAAGACAGAGGCACAATGACTCCAACTAGGCAGCTGAAGCGCACAAGCTAGTCCTGAAGGCAGTGGCACGACCCGTTCTTGTGGACCAGGCAGTCCAGCAACAGTGCAGAGACGGTATCAGGAAGCCCTGGAGGCGGTGGCACGACCAAGGAGGGTGGATTAAGCAGTCCAGCAATGGTACTGAGACCATACTGGTGAAGGCTCTGAGGAGCCACGTAAGCAGAGAAGAGCAAACCACCAAAGCAGACGGCAGACAGCAGATGAAAGCCTAGCCCCCACAGAAGCAACCTGTGACGCCTGCCTGTCATGTAGAAGGTAACGGGAGCAGTGGCAGACCCGGGTGGGAGGTAGGGCGGCACAAGGGTAACGATTGCGAAGGGACTAATCATACTCGTCCCAGTGATTGTGAATACCGTCAAGAATAGGAAGATTGGGAAGGGACTAATCGTACTCGTCCGTGTGGTCATATATACAGTTGGGTGAAAGAAGAGTGTGAGAATTGTAAAGAGAACAACCAAAGTATCACTTTTGAGCATTGTTAATTTCATCAAGTGAAGAAAGAGTGGCAATGGACAAATCACACTTGTCCCACTGTTTATGCACACCAAGATGTTGAAATTCCCATTAAAGGGAGGTCTTCTGAAAATTGCAGGGGAGATAACATTTGCCAGAAAAGTGGATGTAAGAAACCCGGTGCTAAGGCATATTTGAAGATTAGAAGAGAATACCAGAATAACGGTTCATAAGAGCAGTACGACCTGAGCATAGCACCTTGTGTAAGGGTGCAGAAGTAAGACTCTGACACAGAGGGGTCATGGGGTTTAACTTTTATTCAAGGTTAAAAAGTTAAAGATAACCCTATCTCACCCTAACTCTAAGAGGGGTTTACCTGCCTCAACAGAAATAATTTGTGTCAGAATATCCAAAGCAAAAGTCCCAATGTCCAGTGTCAAAATCCTAACTATCTCCCTTACACAATAAGCTAACTAAATCAAAGAAAATGTCTTCTTGGTCCAGAGGAATGACTCCCTTCTACTGGACAAAAGGCAGTTCTTGTCTTGGTAAGACTTTCCCAATGAGGTTTCAGCCACTCCTTAGCTGTTGGGGAAGTGTCTCGCTTTCCCTGCGTTCCTCAGGCTTACAAATTAGTTCCTTGGGGCCCAGACCCTGGTTGGCAGCCCTGGCTATCTCTCACCAGGTACTGCGCTGAAGAAGAACAGCCTGGATGCACTCCCCAAGCTGTAGTTCGTCCCTGACCCAGGTGTGCAGATCTGGTTCCCTTGGACCAGATACTGTGACGAAGAAGAGTTGCCTGGATGCACTTTCCAAGATGTAGTGGGTCCCTGACTCTTGGGTGCAGATCTGGTTCCCTCTCACCAAGTACTGCGACAAAGAAGATTTGTTTGGATCCACTTTCCAAGCTGTAGTGGGTCCTTGACCCTTGGGTGACGACCTGATTTGGTTCCCTCTCACCAAGTACTGCGATGAAGAAGAGTTGCTTGGATACACTTTCCAAGCTGTAGTAGGTTCTTTAGCCTTTGGGTGCAGACCTAGTTCCATCCCATCAAGTACTGCAACGAAGAAGGGTATCCTGGTGTGATGGGTCATGAGTAAGAGCCGGACACAGAGGCATATTTTGATTGCAAAAAACGTTTATTCAAGAAGAACTATAACTATGAGGGATTTTTCCATGGCTCCACCAAAAATAACTGTTGTGCAAGTAAGGATTTCCAAAAGCAAAAGTCCTCTGTCCTGTGTTCAAAACCTAAGCTGACCCTCACATTCTAAACTAACCACAAAGTGAAAGGGTAAATGTTGTCTTGGCTGCATCCTGCAGCTATATGTTGCAAGTTCAATTTAAAGGTTAAGTTCCAAAATGGTGCCAAAAGGAAACACAACCAATGGCCCACAAGGATATGAAAGGGGTTCCCTTCCCCCAGAATTCCACAATTTCTTGATAACTCCCAGTCTCAAGATCTCAACAGATCCGCACTTCCTTCTTTGGATTTTCCAATGTTGCCACAAAATAAAGAAATACCTTTTCCTCTGGTTCCCAAGATAAGCAGCATCAAGTTGTAGTTTTTCCTTTGACAACAATGAGTTTCAAGACATCAATTTATATGGCTCACACTATCAAGAGACTGTTTCTTCTCTCTCGAAGAACAAAACTTCCCTTTTGTGGTTTGTATACTTTACAGGGTCAAGAGATTGGTTCCCCTCTCTTGACAAGACGGTTCAACAACATATGTATAATCTTAAGGTTTTCCAGACAGTGTACCTGGTATACTCTCCTACCAGGTTTTATGGAAGCATCTCGGTTTATAGTTCTCCCAAACAATACACCTGGTATACTCTCCTGCCAGGTATTGTTCAACTTTACTTGTATTATGCTTTACAGTCTCATATTCTGTTTGCATGCCTGGTATACTCTCCTGTCACGACTTTTCAAATCCGTATACTTGTAATTTAGGGTACGAGTTCCATACTCGATTTCATTTTGCCTTGTATGCTCTCCTACCAGGACATTGCCAAACTTCATAGAGTTTTCCCCTCCACCAATAATGGGTCCTTAACCCTTCCCAGTTGGCTGTTGTCAATGCTTGTTCTGCTTCACTACTTCTCCTGTTTGGGATACCCTGTTTCTCCCAGTCTTGTTCTTGCAATATAATTATGGCTTGTTTATCTGTTCCATCCAGCACCCTTGTTCATGTGATCTGAACTGAGCCCTCCCTTCTCGATCGCTGTGTGGTTCACAGAGAAAAGCTCCCTAGTGTGTCCCTTTTCTTGCCTGGGATCACTGGTAGTTTCAGGTTGCTTTGGCATCTTTACCAATTGAACACTTACATTTTTTCGACGTTCTTTGTGTTGAACCTGTTAGATTTTGCAGCATTAGTATCTCCATTTTCTTCTGGATTAATCAATAGACCATTTATTTCTGTATATTGTTTTAATGTGACAGCTTCCTCTGTAAGCCTACCTGAGTAACATCTATTAAAATGATGTCGTCAGCGTACAAGGTGTAACTCAATCTATTCCCATTTATCTTTGGGGCAAAGGCTCTTGTTGCGTCTAACAAACTCCCCGCATCTGCAATTAACATACTAAACAGGGTTGCCCCAAGTGGGCAACCTTGTTTCACTGCTCTGGATGGTTTAATTGCCAGTGAGAGAGCCCCCTGTTGATCCAATCTGACTTTTATGGCCGTATTCGAATGAAGCTCTTTAATTGCAGCAAGCAAATTTGTTGGGCATCCCAATTGATGTTTATCTTGTTTCTTCCAATCAATGGTCATAAACCACTATACTGGTGAAAGTGGTTCAAATGGCTATTCGGTACTGCTCTGCATTCCCTCTTTGTCTCGGTACTAAATGAGTGCTTCTGTGGTAACTCATTAAGTCTCTTCCTCGTCTGAGTGCTCTATATTTGAACTGCTTTAGAAAAGTGCATAAATTATGAGGGTAGCTTAGGAGAGGAATTAGGTGAAGGAAAGGTGAGGTAACTGTGGAAAGGGGAACAAGGGGCATGCGATTGGTGGAAGTCCGCATTCTCCCGATATGGTCGCCACTAGTTCCAAATGCGGGTTCCCCTCCCATGAGATCCACCCACTCAATATCACCCCTAGGGGGACTATCGGATAGCGGCATCATCCCCCTTGCCTCATGGGAAGAGGCTCCCCCTTTGGAAGCAGTGACGACATTGTGGGATTCGTCACACTTCCTGACTACAGTCTAAAACAGGCAGAACTTCATAATGAACTGTTTCAAAATCCAGAGGAGGAACCTCAGATAAATTGTTTTTTAGGAAACAAGGTACTTTGCAGAAAGGACATCAATGGAAGCCCAGGTGTTAAAGAACTAAGAGAACTGATACAATACGGAACTAAAACCAATCCTATGTCTAGAACTGTTAAGGCTTTAGGAGCACATCCAGGAGAAGTGAGTCATTCTCCTAGACCTCTTTTTCCTTTGAGTTATAATAATTTGTGGTAGGGATGGAATAGGGTAGTTTTGGACGAGAGACAGACTTTTGTTTGGACATCACTGATGACGAGCATCATTGTAAGTTTCTATTAGGTAGGGAAAAACCCTTAGTGTTAAGGATAACTAGGCATTTTCTTATTATTTAAATAAAATAATTTTGAACAAATGCCACCACTTGGTCTGTCTCCTCCTTCTGACCTACCACAATCCCCAGTAGCTCTTCAGCAGAAGAAGAGAACATTTAAAATCCACCCAATTCAGACAACAGGTCTTTTATAGGGAGAGGCCAAACAAAGGCCAGAAGCAATTTCAATATTTGAATCCTCTGAACCAAGAAGGTCAAGGAATATTCAGAACATGCAGGAGAGCTCACCAGCATAAAGCATCCCTATGTTCAATATGTCATCTGTAGGATTGACATCAGCACAAACAGAGATACTTTCCAAAGGTCTTTCTTTTGTCCCCACACAAAATGTGAGGTCTCACCTAGTGGAAATTGAATTGAGAAAGTTCTTTATGAAGATATGATTCTGGGCGTTCTTAATTAATAAAGAATGCAAAGAGCACATTTTTCATCACCAACTTTAGACCAACTTCCATGTTTACACCTTTAGGGCAGAATGTACCCCCTGAAGTTTTTAACCTTTGAGAAAATTATATTAAAAGAACTACCAACGAGACCACCAGGGCGCATGGATCAAGATGGCCGCAAGAACGACGAGTTCCACTCCCTCCCACTCTGAACCAGTGAAGACTTTGTTCCTGACCTGAAATTACCAGTATTGAGACAGCGACTGAAATTTCTGAGATTGCAGTGGAGAAAGCAGTGGCGCAACCACGGTGAGCACTGCCTAACCTGAAGAAGAGAATGCCTGGCCGATTGGCAGTCACTACCTTGGTGTGAAGATGGGCCCTAGGTCAGCAGGAGATGGCTGCAGGATCTCCTGGATGGGTGGAGGTGGAGCGCAGTGCAGGAGGCGAGAGGTGACGCAGTGGGAAATATCGCTGCAGCAGATTGCCTCAAGAGTTTGATGGGCAGCGTCGGCCACCTGTGAAGGTGCACTGCAGCGAGGCTGCAGGCAAGCCGGAAAGACCCCTTTCTTTGGTAGGGGTGCTGATGCTGCAACGTAGAGCAGGTAGAGAGGAGGCAGCCTGGTGGAGTGGCTGGCAGACGTGCCGCTATCCTGGGAAGTCAGCCCTGCAGTGTGGCTGGGTGTGGCTGGGCCTGGGCCCTGACAAGCAGCAGCATGTGACACGGCAGCCCTAGGAAGCAACAAAAGGCACGGAAGAGTGCTCCGGGAAGTGGAGGTGGACCCAGGCACCCTGTGAAGGGTCCTGGTGCACGTACTGGGGTCCCCAGGACAGTACAGTGAGGAGGCGGGCAGGAAAGGGAGGGTCCTCCCAGTGCCCCATTGTCAGGAACGGTGAATGGAAGATCTGGAAGCGCTGGAGGCATTGGATTGCCTTGCGCGCATTCCAGTCCTCACCCAATATGGCAGACGTTTCTTTAAATGCTGGCTCCTCCCAATCACCGACGCGTCGTTCTGTATTTTCAGCGCTCCGGATCGTGTTGTTACTACATCTGTTTATTCTTCCTGCTAGTCTCCCCTGTACCGCTTTTTCCTACCTTCCTTGTGTTCCTTTCTTTGGCCATCTCCCCCGGCAGTCTCCCGAGTACTTCTTCTCCTGTGTACATGTAGCCTTTTACTTTGTTTACCTATCTCCATTCATACGGCTCCCACCTCCTGTCCGCGCCTTACTTTCTCTGACTATTCTTCCTGATAACAGTTTTCTTAACCTCTCTTCCGCTTAACCGCTCAGTGCCTTTTTCCCTTGTGAAATACACTGGTTCCTTTCTTATTTCTTTCTTTTTCTGTTTCTGCCTGTTACGAACGGCATATTGAGTCTACGGCGCCTTTAAGTTATTCTGCTACCCAGCGCCTGCCGCTTAATACGCTTGCAGAATATTCCCTCGCTCTGTAAGCATTTTTTCTTAGCCCTTCTTATCATAGTTTGGTTTTTATTCGTTCTCAGTATTTTATTTCCTTGTTCCTTTCTCTGTTCTTCCTTATACTGACATCTTTTGGCTCTGCCTATCTTTTCTTTCATTACTTTTCCCCTGTCTGAGTTATTCCTACATCTCTGTTTAACCGTGTCCTTACCCCAATCCTCTCCCAAGTTTTTCAGCACTTCCTTGTGATACCTATTGCGACGGAGTGCTTGGTGTGGGATTTCCCATTATTCTTATACTTTGGAATCCAGTACATTCTCCATTGGAAATACAGAGCTGGAAACAGAATTTCACCTATTTGAGTTGGAAACAGACTTTCACCTATTTGAGCAAAGAACAGGATTTCACCCATTCGAACCCATCTGGAAAACAGGGTTTTTTCCGCCTTTGTGCTTTTTCCCTGGAATTAGGGCTGGCCGCCTGGGGGTCCCCGTGGACAGGGTTCCCTCTCTGCCAAGGTGGCCTCCGGAGGGGCCAGACCCTATTTACACGAACGGACGGTCCGAACACCCAAGGACAAGACTCCTACGAAGAAGAAGGACCGTAGAAAGACGGAGGCTGTTCCTAAGGAGTCCACCTCTGAAGATTCCGGTGAGGAGGAGGGGGGAGAAGATCCGAAGCCTGACAGCATACAACGCCCAATACCCACCTTGGCGTCATTAGAGCAATATCAAGAACTGGTAGCAGCAATGCAGAACCTTACTATGGAGGTCCAGGCCCTGAGAACGGAGAATATAGCCCTCCGACAACAGGTTGTATTGCATTGTGACGACCTCAGAGACCTGCCTACAATGCCTCTCTCCTTTGGCAAGTATGATGGCCACCCGGGAGGGCTGAAAGAATTTCTTGATGACTTTAAGGTGTACTTCGCCTTTCGGCCCCATGCCTATGAGACGGCTAGATCCAAGGTCGGGTTTATCATAGCCAATCGCACTGGAAACGCTCTTTCTTGGGCTACACCGTTTGTCACCAGAAACGAACCGGTTTTGGATGACTATGATCGCTTTACAGAGGTGTTTAAAGAGCGATTTGACAGACCCGAAGTATTTTACTCCTCACTAGAAGCAATCCTGGACGTCAGGCAGGGAAACACTGACGTCCAAACGTATCTATCCCGTTTCCAGAGACTAGCAGCCAAGGCAGATTGGCCGGATTCAGCTCAACAAACCATCTATAGATGAGGTCTTCACGAAGAGATTAGGGATGAGCTAGCTCGAGTAGCCCGACCCGCGTCTTTCCAGGAATTGGTGACGTTGTCCCTCCAGATTGAGTTTCGTTTGCAAGAAAGACGTTCAGAAAGAAGAAGAATCAGAGGCATTTCCCAGCCAACCAGTCTACCCTCTCCTGCTCCTCCCACTAGAACTACCCATCCTACTGATGAACCTATGCAGATCGGGGCAGCCCGAGGACCTCTTACTCAAGAAGAAAGAAAAAGAAGAAGAGAGGCTGGATTATGTATGTACTGTGGTTCCTCGAAGCACTTATTGAGAGACTGTCCCGAAGTACCACCTCGACGGCAGGGAAACTTCAACCCCCGATCTACAGCAAGGGAAGTTTCGGGGGAAGTGCCAAGCACCCTTGCAACTACCCAAGAGCAGTAAGTACTCCAGAGGAAAACAGTTTGATGGTGTTCCGGGTCCACCTGTGGCTGACCAAGGCCGGTCCCACAGAGGTGTTCGCCATGCAAGACTGTGGAGCGACTTCATAGACTCCATCTGGGCAACGGAACATCTTGTGTCCACAAGAACCAAGGCTTCTCCGATCCCAGTGGAAGGGGTGGATGGGAGGCCCTTGTCTTCCGGACCCATAACCAAGGAGACTGTTCCGTTGAGGATGAGGTCAGGCCATCATGAGGAGTTTCTGGTATTCGATCAGATCCGAGCAGCCCATTTCCCTTTGGTCCTCAGTATTCCATGGTTAAGGAGGCACAACCCTCACATCGACTGGACTGCAAACAAGGTGAACTTCGATTCGATGTTCTGTAAATCTCACTGTATGACCCTGCCTTCTGCCTCCAACACTCAGGAATCTTCCGTAAGCTGAACTCAGGAACCAATAACAGTGGCCTCTGTTCCTATCCAATATCAAGAATTCTCAGAGGTATTCCTGGACGCTATTCCCAGACAACTACCGCCGCATAGAGCAGAAGATTGCGGTATAGACATGATACCTGATGCAGTGGTTCCCTTTGGGCGGATGTACCCTTTGTCTCTTCCAGAAAGGAAAGCCCTGAGAGATTACCTCGACGCTAATCTACAAAACGGACTCATCCAAGAGTCCAAATCTGCTTGTGGGGCTTCCTTGTTCTTTATTCCGAAAAAAGACTCGGCAGAACTACGCCCTTGTATTGATTACAGGGGACTCAACAAGGTTACCATACGGGATAGATATCCCATGCCCTTGATTCGGGATATCTTGGAGGCAGTACAAGGGGCAGTATACTTTACCAAGCTTGATTTGAGAGGGGCCTATCACCTCTTAAGAATAAGGCAAGGGGACGAATGGAAGACGGCGTTCCGCACCCCTTTTGGTCTCTTTGAATACCGAGTGATGCCATTTAGACTTGTAAATGCACCGGCTATATTCCAGAGATACATGGACAAGGTCTTTGCAGATATGTTATTTTTGTCTGTAGTAGTGTATCTTGATGATATTCTAATCTTCTCCAAGACACTGTCGGAGCATAGGTCACTCGTCAGACTAGTCTTACAGCACCTACAATCCCATCATCTGCTGGTAAAACCGGAAAAAGTGCCTATTTGAATCTACATACGTGTCCTACTTGGGATTCATTTTATCCAAGAAGGGTATCGAGATGGATGCTAATAAGGTAAAGGCGATCAGAGAATGGAGGAATCCCGTCAACATCAATGAGCTTCAGAGCTTCCTAGGATTGGCCAATTTTTATCAGAGGTTCATCCCCACCTTTTCTAACAAGGTACTCCCTCTGACCTCTCTATTGAAGAAGGGAGTCAAGTTCATATTTGGTGAGGAGCCCCAAAGGGCATTCCATATCCTAAAGGAATGTTTTTCCACTGCACCCATCCTGGTCCAGCCAGATCAAGCTAGAGCTTACATACTGGAGACCGATGCTTCTATAGGGGCGGTGGGGGCAGTTCTAATTCAGAAGTCAGAAGATGGCTACGAACATCCTGTTGCCTACTACTCCAAGACACTTACCAGTAGAGAACGCAACTATTCTGTTCTTGAAAAAGAGCTATTGGCAATTAAGCTGGCCTGCCTAGAGTGGAGACATCTTCTACAGGTAGCTACTCACCAATTTACAATCAGAACGGATCATCGTAACCTTCGGGTTTTACAACAGATGGAATGTACTAATGCAAGACATGCCAGTTGGGCTTATTTTTTCCTACAGTTTGATTTTGTGATTACATACATTCCTGGTACAGAAAATAAGAAGGCTGAGGCCTTGTCAAGAAGTCTGGGAGAAGGTTCTAGTTCCTACAAAGGTCACAATTTAGTCTTCCCGAACCTCACAGTGTTGGCATCTACTGTTTCATTCCTTCAAGACCTAATTCCACAGTATCAGATGTGCACAGAGCTTCCGTCAACCGTCAACCAGGATAAGGACGGATTGTATTACCATGAAGGAGCTCTCTTTATTCCCACCAAGAAACTCCAGAAACAGATACTCTCCTGGTGTCATGATACTCCTTTAACCGGACATTCCGGTATCAGAAAGACATACGATCTACTACGGAGGGGTTTCTGGTGGCATACTGTCATGCACAACAGATCAGCTACACGACTACGCACCACCCTGCTTAATACCCCGACACACACTGCTAGACTCCCCGGGTCACAGTCCACCTCCCAAGCTATCCCTTCACCTGTGATGCAGGGGAGTCGTCATCGCCGGTGGTTTCTGGCCGTGCGCAGGGGCTGGCCCAGTTTGTTGCCTCGTTTCCATTGGCAACTCCCATGGAGACTACGGTCGGGCTGGAGCACCCGATCGCGGTTACTTCCTGGTTCCGCGTTGGCTTCACGATCACGTGCTCAGGGTTCCGCTCACGTGATTGGGAGCCGGCGCACGTAAAAGCCGGGAAGTTCGAATCGCTCACCGCTTCACAGCTGTCTCACGACTCTGTTCGGCGTTTCAGGATTCACATTGTTTTGCTGCATCGGATCAGGACTCAGGCTTACGAACCACGGATTGGCTTTCTTACTCCACGGACACTGTCATTCGGAACTCTGCACAGATATTGATACTTTGGACTCTTGTTGCTAACGCTCAACGGATTGCTTTCGGATTTCCCCTTTCTGGCTCTTGACTTCTTGGACCCCTCGACAATTGACTCTACGTGATCAGTCCAAGCTCCCTTCGGCTACACCGGAAGGGCTACAGGTTTCAGCCGGTACCGCCCATCTGGTACACGGCTGCCCGGATCTTTGACGCTCCCTCGCACCAGAACCCCAGTCACTATAGCACCATCCTGCTATACTTAGGTAAGAGAGTTTGCACACTTCTTCATATCAAAGTACTGTGTTTGCCTGTGCTAACCCTAACTTCCTTTTAACAGCCTCTGGGGTCCTCGGCGTCATCAGATCCGGCGAACCATCAAACCACCTGTGGCCTCAAAGCTCGCACAGGGAGTTGCTTTACTTTCTCCCTGTGGGTGATTTGTGGACAGAGGCCCATTACTCTCCACTACGCGGCAAGTCTCGACACCTACTTTAAGAAGAGATGTATGCCAGTATGTTTCCGCTTGTTCTGTTTGTGCTTCAAACAAACACCGAACGGGAAAACCTTTAGGGTTACTGCAGCAACATTCCTTACCTGCCCGTCCCTGGGAGCATATCTCTACAGATTTTATAGTAGACCTCCCTCCGTCATATGGTATGACAGTAATTATGGTGACTATAGACTCGTTCAGCAAATTAGCCAATTTTTCGGCTTTCAAGCATATTCCTTCAGCATCTGAAACAGCCGCAACTTTTCTCCAGGACATTGTCCGTCTGCATGGAGTAACCCGGACCATAGTGTCTGACCGGGGACCCCAATTTACATCCAAATTTTGGGCTTCTCTCTGCCAAGTTCTGGGGATTCACAAGGTTCTCTCTTTGGGATATCATCCGCAGAGCAATGGACAGACTGAACAATTGAATGCCAGCCTAGAGTAATATCTTAGATGCTTCTGCAGTCCACAGCAAGAAGAATGGTATTGTTTCCTTCCAGAAGCTGAGTTTGCCTATAATAATGCCCTCCATACTTCTATCCAGAGGAGTCCTTTCTATTGTACTTACGGATTCCATCCCCAACACTTACCCTGGCTCAGTTCTCCTTCTACCAAGATTCCAGCTTTGGACGGAGTGTTACAGGACCTACATGAGGTACACGAACTTGCTAGGGAAGCCCACCAAGCCAGTCAACTAACACAAAAGAGATGGGCGGACAAAGGCCGTAGTACCAATCCGAGGTGGAAGACAGGGCAACTGGTCTGGTTATCAACCAGATTCCTGCCAAGATGGGTTCATACGGGTAAATTCTCCTCTCGTTTCCTTGGGCCATTCCCCATTCTACAACAGATCAACCCTGTGGCATACATGCTCAAGCTCCCGGAATATCTCAAGAAGGTGCATCCAGTCTTCCACGTCTCCCTTCTAAAAGAAAATAAGGAAGACCCTTTCAAGAGGCCTGTATTCAGAGGGCGTACTCAAGTGTCCCAGATTCCCGAAGAATATGAGGTGTCTTATCTAGTTGATTCCAGATACCGCAAGGGCCGGTTGTACTATCTGTAAGAGGATTCAATTCAACACTACAGCTAAGTCAATGCCTAGTCTGGGATACTGAATGGAAACCCTTATTGATATATCTTTATGTCCAGTTCATGCGTTCTGGATGACTACCCCTATATAACACCCCTCTCTTTGAATAACTCTGACCCCACTGAGCCAAGAAGTAGTTCTGTTTTGCAAGTTAAAAGGTTTATTTGATAATTTAAACAATATAGATATATATCACACTTTATAATAATTAATAATTGGATATCACACTTAATCTGATCAGTAATCAATAATGGATAGTCTGGCACTAGCACACTTGTGAATAGGAACAGAAGAATAAGGTGGTAGAGAATGCTTTATATAAGTTCAGATGGATGTAATGTTGAATGAAAAATGCAATACAGAAAATACTCAATATGATTTCAACAAAACAATGTAATCACTTTTCTCTGGCAATCCCCTCCCCCCTTTTATGCAATGCAAGGAAATGGAAGGAAAGCACACAGTTCTCAGAAATGCAATCAAATGTAATCCCGTTCACCCCAGCAAGCTTAGACTACAGAAGTTTAGAAACACAGGCCCAAGATGCTTTTATATGTGCTGGCAATGAAGTGAAAAATATGCTAAAATGCTTTTAATTCCCTCTAGAGGTTCAGGGGGAGTGGTATCAAGTTAATATTAGTCCAGGCTCACTTTAGCAAGGATCTAGGAGTAACTAGCAGGTTAAACAAATTTTTGGCAACTGAAAGCAAGAAAACTGCTGTTTTCACACGTTGAGAAATTCGCAAATCGCGGCAAATTCGCGAGTGCGTTTTTCGCGATTACAGAGGAACTACAAGGACTAGCACTATCGTTTTGGGGTCCTAGGACAGCCTAGGATCTCAGCTTCCAGATGAAAGTTACTACAAACGGTTACGGAGATATGAGCGATTAAATAAAGGTAGTTTTTCAGATTTGGAATTTTAAAGTTCAAAAAGACAAGTGCAGCTTGCAACTAGAAAATGACAGGTGACAGCTTTACAAATGACAGGTGACAGTTAGGAGGCAGTTCTACTTAGATTAAAATAGCTTGAATTATATTATTTTAACTAAGAGATTGGTTCTGCACAGTCTGCTAGGTACTCACACTATATTCTTTAATTAAATGGGCCTCGCCACGGATCTGGTCAGGTTTTAGACTGGACTCTGGTCTGGTCTCTGCACTTCACAGTGATCTGGGTCAGCTCTCTCTCTCTCTAGCCTCTCTGGATTCTGGAGATTGATGGATTTGAAGTCTGGATCTCTGGATGTGGTATGGTCCGGCAGAGTGCGTTGCAGCAAATGGAATTGAAGGTCCCTATCTGTCCTGACTGTCTGCTTTTATGTGTTTTGAAAATGGGTGTGTGTGCAGCATCACTAGGCTCTACCCCTCTCCACTTGTCATTGGCCACTTCATCCGCTTCCCCTTGATTGGGGGAATGAAATGAAGTGTCATCATGATAAGGTCTGTTTATGGTACAGAGAACCCACCCCTGTCAAATTACACACAATCTATATTTTGACCCAAAAGACATATTTGCACAGGTACACATTTGTTTAAAATTACATGCACCCTTCACATATCACAGGAGGTATACCCTGTCCAAATCTGCTCTTCCTGGGAGCTTGCATTCAGAAATGGCAACATTTGCACTTTTTAACTGATTTCGTAATATCGGACATTAACCCAAATTTACACACATGTGCGCAAGGAGTATGGACATTAATTGATGAAGTGTCAGATTTTTAACATGCATACATTTTAAGTAATACCCTCTTAACTGCTAAAACCCCCCTGAACATACCACCGGGTCCTAACACGTCTTCAAATGTGCACCGAAAAATCACAAGAATTATGGCATCATTTAAATAATTATGACAAGTCCGTACTATGAGTTATTCATCTTTTTCTAAAACCATATTCTGGCTACAGGGGTGTGGTTTCTCCCCAGAACAAGGTTGAATTTCTGGTTTTTCCAGTTCTGCCAAGCCAGCTTGCTCTCACAGGCAGTGCTCCTCCCCTTTACTTCCAGGAGGAAGCCACTTTTTACGGCCCCATAATAAAACATTTGCCTGAGTCAGGACAGGGCTTTGTTCAATTTCCTGCAGAGCCCAGGTAATTCAATCAGGGAAGTGTCATATCCCTTTTGGTGGGAGCAGCAAAAGGCAGATAGGCCTGGGAACACAGCTGTTGTGCAAGTCTCAACTCCTGTCGGGGGTAGCTGGTGGGCAGAATTCAGTTCCTTAAGCCAGGCCCCAGCTAATGTCACTTTTAGTTACCCAGTCTTCTGCATTCAAATAAAATTAACCATTTTTACATATGCAGCTAGAATGCTGATTCTAAGTTTAAAACTATGACATTTAAACAATTGCAACCTATGTGACACTCAAAAGTAGGTCACTCATTTCTTTTAAACATTTAGATTTTTAGTGTCTTTCAGTCCAAATTTACTTAAACTGCTGAAATCCACAGCTCGGCCAGTCTTGTTATAAACCTTCAAGTCACTTCAGAATATAACTTTAGATTGTATCCACCTCTCAGTAAGTCTTTCTTTGGCACGCTTTGGGTTCATTTATTCAGTTTTAAACAAAATCTGGTGGTTTTAAAACGCCGGCTTTCTGATAGTGGTGAGTACTGGTACTGCACCCCTTTTTGGGATTTAAGAAAATGAATTCCCCACAATTCTAGGTTGCTTTTGGCAATCAGCATTGCCATTCCCAATGGTTTCAGACTACTGTGTCGGTAGTCCAATGGTGGTTTTAGGCAGTGCCCTTCTGTGCCCATAACATCGGCAAAAATGAGTGGCAGCCTATTCTTCATGCACTTCCCTGTGCATTTTCTGGGAAGCTCTGGCCATCATGATGTTTTCCATGTCAGTACTGTACAGTTTTTGAGGTAGGGCTCGGATGCATGGGTAAGAACATCCCACAAGCCCCCCTCTTGCGATGGCCATTCTGTTTCACTGATGGGACTCGCAAGACCTGGGATGTTTCCTCATCTTCTTCCAATAGATGGCACAGTTCAGCGTCTTTTCCTCCATCCGGTCGGATCGATCGGTTCTCCTCGCCGGTCCTGATGGGAGTATTGGGCGGTACCCCGGGCCCCTTGCGTCTCTGCTCCCGGTCTCCGGATCATCCTCCTTGGCCCGTCTCCAGGTTTTCTTTCTCCTAGGACGACAAAGGAAGAGCGGCAATACCTATTCATAGACATTTTTCCCCCACCATTGATATAGTGTTGTGGCATATAAATTTATAGTCAAAACATCTGGACATGCACATTTCTTTTTGCATTCAAAAACGAAAACACCCACATTGAGAAACTCAGAATTTGATAGGCGATATGTAGGATATTTTAAGTTAGAACTGAATTAATCTGAGACAGTACCCTCTAGGATTCCAGAGGATTCCTCCAGTTGTTGCAGAGTGTGCCTGGGATGGCAACACTTCAACTGGTTTATGTGGACCCACTTGTCTTCCCCCTCTGCCAAACCGCCTTTGGGGATGCGGATCTTGTAGGCCACAGGGGAGATTTTGTCTATAATCTCAAAGGGTCCCTTCCATGTAGGCAAAAATTTTCGCTGTTTGGCCTGGTTCCTTTGGAAATTGTATAGATAGACCCGGTCCCCCACCTGATATTCCTTCCTGGAAGTCCTCAGGTCATAGTGGGTCTTCATGCTATCAGCTGATCTTTCTAGATTCCGCTGAGCATAAGCAAAAGCATGTTGAAGGTGTTTCCTTAAATTCTCCACATACTCATGAGTTGTGGAGGCATTTATCAGTGTCTGCTCTTGGGTCCTGTAGAGTAAATGCTGAGGAAGCACCATCTTGCGCCCAGTCATCAACTCAAAATGACATTTTGGTTGCAGATGAAGGGGTAGATCTGATGGCCATTAGGACCAGAGGTAATCGGATATCCCAACTTGGCCCAGAATCTGCCACAAACTTCTTTAATATGCTCACAATGGTTCGGTTATATCTCTCTACTGCCCCAGAAGAAGCTGGCCTGTAAGCAATATGTAACTTCCTTTTGACCCCCAGTATCTCCCACATCTTTGTCATTACTTCACTGGTGAAGTGGCTACCCCTGTCTGACTCAATCCTTTGAGGTAGACCAAAACGGGAAAACATGTGGTTAATCATCAGGGCAGCTGCGGTTTCTGCCTTGCAATTTGGGGCTGGGAGACATTCCACCCACTTGGTAAACAAGCATGTCACAGTCAACATGTACTTATTCCCCCTAGCAGAGCGAATCACGGGGCCTACAAAGTCGATTTGCAAATCTGACCATGGCAGTGTCATCCCCCGCTTTTGGAGATGCGCGCGGTGTGTGAGGGACGTCGGCTGAAATTGCGCACACACAAGACACCCCTTCAAGTATTGGTCAAGGTCCTGCCCCATGTGTGGCCAGTATGCAACCTCTCTTAAGATTTCCAATGTCGTGTGAAACCCCCTATGACCGGCGGTGGCCGCATCATGGGCGTGACTTAACATCAGGCTTCGGAATGAGGTAGGAACCACCCACTGATCGTGGCCAGCTTTGGATTTCCTTACCAGCAAACCGTCTTGGATTCGGAACATTTTTGGACATTTCATCAACACTCTTAGGTCCTCTTTCCCAATATAATCGGTATCCGTCAGGGGAATGTTCTCAGGGTCCTCAAGGTGTTGGTAAAACTTACCAATAATTGGATCCCCCTTCTGAGCGGTAATCAAATCAGCATCAGGGGTCTCCTTACTCCATTGTGCAATTGAAAGGTCGTTGTGAGAATTTGTCTGGGACCTAGTGATAGCAGTGACCTGGATTTCCCCCAACAGGGACTCAATCTCAATTAGATCCCCTTGGATGGCCCCGGTTTTGGCCAGCTGATCAGCTAAGTCATTTCCAGTTTTGTCTGGTCCCTCTACTTTGGAATGACCCTTGATCTTTTCCCAATAGATGGTCATCTCATTCGAGGTGACCAGATCATCAATGTTTTGGATCAACTTCCCATGTTTCAAGGGTTTGTTGTTAGCACATAACATGCCTCTGGTTTTCCAATTAACCAGGTGCTCCACGAACCCGTTCCGTACCTAATCCGAATCTGTGATTATGACCAGTTCGTGGAGTTGATGCTGGACAGCAGTGAGGATGGCCTGATGCACAGCCATCAATTCTGCCACCTGACTACTTCGGGGACCAATTTGGTATCCAGCGGAGGGTTCTGGAAACTCCTTCACCCATGCATTCCCTATGCCGGCCACCAGTTCTTTCTCCCCGTTGTTATCAACATGGTAAGAGCATCCATCCACATAGACAGTGGGCATTCCCTCACACTTGTCCTCTTCAAAGACTTTGTGGGGGGAATTAAGGTATGCCTCCGTGTTGTCCTTGATTTTTAGACTTTCGTCCTCGAGACAGTTTTCTCTGGCACAATCATGCAAGTCAGCCAGACCTTGCGCGAGGGGACTCTTCTTGTTTTGGCCATATCTGACCTCCACAGGAAAGCCTTGCATTGACAGAATCCAGGAAGTAATTCGGGAATTACTCACATTTCTGGCCCAGATTCTATCACTTTGGAGATCTTGCAGATACTGGTGTGGAGTCTCCACTATGATGTGTTCCCCCTGGATAAACGGGCGGTAATTCTTCAATGCCCACACCGTTGCCAGGAGTGCCTTCTCACAATCGTTGAATTTTTCCTCCACAGAGGATAAAGTTTTGCTCGCATAGGAGATTACTTTATTGACCTTGTCATGCTTTTGGTATAATACTGCCGTCAAGCACGTATTAGAGAACCCCGTCTCCAGGAAGAACTCCTTGTTTCTGTCAGGGTAAGCTAGGCAGGGCGCTTGTGAGAGGCTTCTTTTGAGTTGTCTTACTGCCTCGGCTTGTTCTGGACCCCATTCCCACTTGACCCCCCCCTTCAGGAGATGAATCAGGGGTCTGGTGATCTCTGTGTAGCCCTCAATGAACTTTCTGCTGTAATTAGTCAGTCCAAGGAGGCTCCTTAGTTCCCGCAGAGTTGTGGGGTCTTTCAGTTTCTGAAGTGCTTCCACTTTCTTTTCCTGGGGACAGAGACCCTGAGGAGTAATCTCATGCCCCAAGAAATTAACACGGGTTCTACACCACTGTGCTTTCTGAAAGGAAAGTTTTGCTCCGGCGGCCCTCAACTGCGTCAGAACATAACGGATCTCCGCTATGTGTTCCTCCACAGATGGACTTTTGATGAGGACGTCATCTACATAAGCCAGGTTACCCCTCGCACCCAGGTCGGGCATGGCCTTATGTAGAAAAATGTTGAATTCATTACCGGAGTTAAGGTATCCGAAGGGAGTCCGGGTCCATGTGTATTGCTGGCCCCCAAAGGTAAAAGCCAGCTTGTATTGGTGCTCCCTACTGACAGGCACGGTCCAGTATCCATTGGTCAGGTCTATTGCAGTGAATACCTGTGACCCCTGGATCTGGGCCAGCCCTTGGTCAATGTAGGGCAGAGGCCATCGGGAAGTATGGACCCGTTTGTTGAGCTCCCTGAGGTCGGCGCAGAGTCTCGACTGGCCGTTTGGCTTCAATATTCCCAGCACCGGATTATTGAAGGTGCTGTGGACTGGACGGATTATTCCCCGGGACTCAAGGTTCTTAATTATTTCAGTAAGGGACTCCATTGATGCGAGAGGCAAGCGATATTGCTTCACAAACACAGGAGTCATGCCAGGGTCTGTGGGGATTGTTGTTGTGTGGATGTCAGTGCGACCACAGTCATATGAGTCTACCGCAAAGAGATCTTGGAAATCCAAGAAAACTTGTTTCAACTTTTGCTTTTGTTCCAGAGTCACACAGGCATCAGCTAGGTTGACTCTCTCTTCCACCATCTGCCTGAAGCCTGGAAAGACTTCTGATTTGGCTATTTCAGCGGCCTCCTCCAGCTGGGTGGAGAAGTCCCTGGTCAGAGTGCTGATTTGGACCGGAGGCTTCAGGTGGGAAAGGCAGCCCTCAAGGACTTGGAAAATCACCTCATCCCTCCTGAAGTCACAAGTCACATCTTCCTTACCATAAGGGCAAGAAGTGTACACCAGGAAGTTCCCCCCATGGTGGGTAAAAATCCTGTCTGGTGTTGGATTGTCATCACTGTCACTGTCAAAGCAGTCCTTGGGGATTGGCCCTAACAGTTCATTACCTAAATCGATGGAAAAATGTCGGTCATCAACCGCCATTCCAATAATGGTGCCTGCGGCTAGAGTAATACTCTTTAAGTCGCTGTTATCCACCTCTATTAGAATGGTGTCATGTTCTATGTTGACTAATGGAGTTGGGTTTACCCCCAACCCTTGCTGTTGGAGAGAAGCGTTTAGATGTATGTAAGCATCAGGGTTTTGCAAATATTGTCCTCTTTTAACTTTCACTTCCAGGGAGAATTGTCGGGTCCTTTCTGGGATGGTGACTTCCTCTTTGATCTGAATTTCAACTGCATAAGGTAGCAATTGAGCTGACCTAAATGCTTTTTCTGGATCATCAAAGCCCATGGGATTATCCGCTAATCGGGACCAAGCTTTGAAGTTTATTAGGTCCAAACTAATGGCAAAGCGATTGAGAATGTCACTGCCTAAGTAAAAGGCGGCAGTGACGTCTCGCACGACCCAACAATTATGGACTATGCTCTTTTTGCCAGTGGAGATTTTGAGCATACACCTGCTTGGCAGGAGATGTTTGGAATTGGGTGCTTCCAGGTCCATTTCCCATTTGTCTATCAGTTTGAATGTGGGAATGGCTGGATCTTTTGAGAGTTGGCGGAACATGGCTTCGCTGATGAAGCTCTTACCGTTGTTCACACACACTCGAGCGAGAACAGAGTCCTTCCCATCATTTAATTGGACAGGGATGAACAACTGCTCTCCAATTTGCTGAATATCAGCCAGGCTCTGAGCTGATTTCACATCTTTCTGGACTATAGGAGTGGGAGTTTCTGATTGTGGATTAGTATAGAATCTCAGAGTGTTTCCTTCCAGCGTGGAGTACCACTTTAGACTGGAAGGAAGGTTGATTTTCAGAAATAGAGAGGACCCTCCATCACCAGTCTGTTGTCCTACTGCTATTACTGTCACGTCTGGAATTTGGCTATTCTGGAAGTGAAATTCTACTTGGTCAGATTTTTGTTCAACCATGTGGCAGGTGCCGTTTAAACTAACATGGTTGACACTCTGTTTTAATTTTATTGGTCGGCTAGTCTGGGTCCAGAGGACCCTGTTTACGCAATCTATTAAGGGTGACAACCTCCTCAGGAGGTCATTCCCCAGTAAACAAGGGGTGCCCTCTGGAGTCACAACTATGACCGGGTGTTTCACCTTGTGTCGCCCAATCTTAATGTCCAAGTCTGCAGTCCCCTCAACGGGAATTTCCTTCCCGTCAAAGTTCTGCAGTTGTCCAGGAAGAGAGGTGAGAGGAATTTGGTAATTCTCTCCCCTTCCTGCATTCAGTTCGTCAAAGGCCCTTCTGGACAGAAGGGTAGCTTGAGATCCAGTGTCCACCAGTGCCAAAATTGTACCCTGCCCCTGTACTTGTACCGGGGCATAGTATCTTCCCTCCTTCTCCTCAAGGGGGCACAGATAATGCACATTTTTGGACAACTGGTGGGCTAACTTTCTGGTTTTGGACATTGCTAACGAAGAGATTTGGGCAGAATTCTGTGGAGAGCCTTGGGAATCTGAAAGAAAAAGTTGGCAACTGGAGATCAGAGCCATTGTGGGTTCCCCTGGCTCCGGTTCTGGGCCGCCCCCCCCCTTTTTGGAGGCAGTCACCAGGATGGGTTTGAACCAGGGGATTTTCTTGCTGTTGGTTCTGGGATGAGATGGTGGGCGGCGATAGCTCAGTCTCCACCTCTCCCCAGTCTGGATTTGCATCCATAGGGACCCATTTTTCTTTGGGAGGAGTTCCCCCCTCTCTGAAGGAGAAGATCCTTTTCCCAGGATCCTCTGAGGATCCCTCTCCCTCAAATTGGAAGATCTGTACCTCCTCCTCAAACTGTGTCTGTTTGGGTCTTTTGTTTCTCCTACCCCCACTCTGTTCCTTAGGAGGCAGACTTTCAGGGGCAAGAGATTTTGTTTCCGGTTCCTGGGTTTCCAGGGGCTGTTTACAAGTGAGGAAGGAAGCTTCCTCCAAGGCTTTACACCCCCCTTCCCTTTGTGCCTCCTCCCTGGGAACCGGTGAGTTATCGGGGTGCTGCCCCCGTCATTGTTCTGGAGCACCAGGTCCAGAGTTTGGGGCATTCCCTGCCGGCATGCCCATCTGAGGGTTCTGCTGCGCCCTCAGTATGTGACCCAGATCCCGTGCCATATTTTGGACCTGGCGCTCTAACTGGGAAACCCGCTCAGGCTGATACGGGGCCCTGTTTTCTCCCCTGGGCTGATCCCGGGAAGGGTAGCTATCCCTTCTTTGGTAGTACCCCTGGTTGGGAGGATTTGGACACCCCTCCACCCTTGGCCTCCCCTCTCCCGGATTCGGTTGTCTGGGCTCAGGGAATTGGGGAAAGAAGGATGGAGGATTTTGGGGCTGGAAGTTGGGTGGATACCTGGGGAAAAAGTTCTGCCCAGGATTTGGAGAATTTCTGCCCTCCGGTGGGAAGTTGGGAGGGAAGTTCCCTAGGTTAGGTGCTTGGCTGGATCCGCCCCCCTTGGGCTGGAGGAGTCCACACATAACCCAGGATGGGTCTGTTTCCCTTGTAACGGGGGCTTACATAATCAGGAGAGCGAAGGACCCCATTTGTGGGGCTGCCTCCCTGGCTCCCTGTCTGTGACTGGCCCGAGGACCTTCTGGGCCTAGCATTATTAGGTGCAGGTAGGTTTTTAGGCCCCCCCATCTCCAAATCTAAAACGGGGGTGACCTTTACCTCTGCCACCTTGGCAGCAGCAGGGGTGTTGTTGGCTTTGGGGTTTTTTGGCGCATTATTTTTATTTTCTATTGGCTTCTGCACCTCATAGATCCGGGTCGCCTGTTCAATGACCCAGTCTAAAGATCTTTTCTCGTGAAAATCCCTCACGAGCTGGGTCATTATGTATTTGGGCAAGGCATGGAAAAACGTATTAATAAATTCTCTGCTATCCGTGCGCACCCTTCTTGTGGTCTGTGCAAAAGCACGCTTTAACTCCTGCACAAATTCTTGTGGGGCCTGATCCTCCCCACATTGTAAATTGTAGGCTGCTTTGCGAGCCTCTTGAGGATTTCTATGAGTAGAAAAATGTTTCAAGATGGCCGCCTTATAGGTGGACCATCTTAAATGATTTTGGTCCTCCAGCCCCGCAAAGAAACTGGAGTATTCCGGGGAGAAGGTCCACTTTACATATTGAATACAGCTTTGGCTGTCCTTCAAATGGAAAGTCTCCATCATTTGCTCAAACAACTCTAAGTGCTCCCAAACAGAATACTTGGCATTCTTATGATAAGGCGTGATGACGCTCCTGATTGCCTTAATCTGCTTTAAGGGGTCCTTAAGCAAGGCCCTTTTTGTCTTATTGGCCTTTTTGGTTCGGGTAACCCTTGTCCATTCGTCCTCTGACTCAGAGGCACTGCTCCCCGAGGTTCCTGTCTGATCTTCCAGGTTTTCCCGGATTCTGCGAGCCTGGGAATGGCTGGCAGAATGTGGGGACCTGGTCTCCTGTGTCCTGTACCGCTCAGAGGAGTCTTCAGATCCCTCCTTGCTGCCAGGATTTGATGGGTACCCCCCCACTGACCTAACTGGGCAGAGGTTTTTAGGATGCCCTTAGTGGGCCTACTCTCCTGGGGTTCCCCATTAAATTGCACTGTGCTTGGGTGCCCATACCCGGATGCCCGCCCCTCCATTCCTGGGTGGTACTGGCCTATGAGCCCCATGCTTCTGGCTGGATAGTAATCTGCCATCCCTGTGGCCCGGTGCTCATGTGCGCCAGGGAACATGGGGGTGGCAGAGTCCAGGGACTGAGAGAGATAAAGGCCTCTGGTACTAGGGCTCCTGAGGTTATGCTCAGGAGTTTCTCTTTCCCAGCGAACCTCATCTCTATCCGCCCCTGCTCCCTGTTGCAATGCAAGAGCCTGCGCCTTCAGTTCCTCAGTTAAGGCCTTACTAGACTCTATCAGTCTCTCCTGCATCGCTACCTGTTGTTGGAGCCTATCATTGTGCTGGCAGAGAGCCTCATTCTCTCTCTGCGTTTCCTGATTGGTCCTGGAGCACTGGGCCAGTCTTTGCTGCAGGAGGGTTACCTCCTGAGCTGTGTCCCTATTGGCCTGCTCCTTTCTTGCCAGAGCATCCTCCACCTTCCTGGTGTGCTCTAACAAGTTCTGGTGTTCTTTTTGGAGGTCACCCAGTCCCTGGAGGGCCAGGTGATTTTCTTCCATTTTCCTTTTTAAGTGGCAGACTTCCTGGCCTAAGGTATCCCTTTCCTGATTAAGAGCCTGCATCTGTGCCGCCAGGTCGTCCCTTTGCCTTTGGAAGGCACCAGCTTTCTGGCGCTCCTGGTCAAATTCTGCCTGGGTATCCAGGTCTTTCAAAATCAGTTTATTGCTCTCTGCCTTCTCCCTATCTAGGTGGTTTTGCAGGGTGACTACCTGCTCAGCACATGCCCTATTGAAGTCTAACTGTTGCTCCAGCTTTTTCTGGCTCTGCAGTAGGGAGTCCAAACCTTCTTGATACTCCTTCTGCAAGGCCAGAAATCTGGTATCCTGGTCAGCCTTTTCCTGTTGCAGGATGTCCATATCCCTCTTTATTTTAATGATGTGCTGTCTACTCTCCTTTTCTGACTCCTGGCTCCCCTGCAGCCTCTGCTCAGAAGAGACCAGGTCAGATTGGACCTTCTCTAACGCCATCTGTCGCTTATTCGCTAGATCTTGGCTTTCAGTACATTTATCCTGCATGTCTCCCATATATAGGTACAGGTATGCGGCTATCCTAACCATCTTGTCTTGGTTATCCTTAACTTTAGGAGCCATGTATAGTTCACTCAGGGCCACATGTAGGGGACCCTGATCTCCCCATATATCTGACCCTGTTTCAGTGACCTGTTGCGTGATGGCCTGCAACCAGACCATGCGGTCCTGGTGAGTCCACTCACCTCTCACAAATAACTTATGTAAGAAGTGCTCTCTGGCTATTTTCATGTCTACTAAGGTCGTCATTCTAGAGATTGGTCTCTGTCCTGACTTACAGAAGTTTGTATTTTTTTTTTTTTTTTGCAAAACAGACCTTTTCCTTAGAGCGTTCCTTTGAGGAGTGCTTTACAGCGTAACACAGCGTGTGATCCGACCGGATATGTGTATCTGGTCAGCTGTCACGCTTTATTAATCTGCACAAGTGATAAATCTAATCCAAACGTCCGGCACGGGCCCCCAATTTGTCACTTTTTGTTCCCCAGTTTAAGTCAAGACAATTTTTACATATGCAGCTAGAATGCTGATTCTAAGTTTAAAACTATGACATTTAAACAATTGCAACCTATGTGACACTCAAAAGTAGGTCACTCATTTCTTTTAAACATTTAGATTTGTATTGTCTTTCAGTCCAAATTTACTTAAACTGCTGAAATCCACAGCTCAGCCAGTCTTGTTATAAACCTTCAAGTCACTTCAGATATAACTTTAGATTGTATCCACCTCTCAGTAAGTCTTTCTTTGGCACGCTTTGGGTTCATTTATTCAGTTTTAAACAAAATCTGGTGGTTTTAAAACGCCGGCTTTCTGATAGTGGTGAGTACTGGTACTGCACCCCTTTTTGGGATTTAAGAAAATGAATTCCCCACAATTCTAGGTTGCTTTTGGCAATCAGCATTGCCATTCCCAATGGTTTCAGACTACTGTGTGGGTAGTCCAATGGTGGTTTTAGGCAGTGCCCTTCTGTGCCCATAAAATCGGCAAAAATGAGTGGCAGCCTATTCTTCATGCACTTCCCTGTGCATTTTCTGGGAAGCTCTGGCCATCATGATGTTTTCCATGTCAGTACTGTACAGTTTTTGAGGTAGGGTTCGGATGCATGGGTAAGAACATCCCACATATCTGGTCCATTGGAAAGGCTATCCGGTGGAGGAGAGGTCCTGGGAACCAGTGAGCCATATACATGCCCCACGACTAGTGCAGAGATTTCACTGACTCCATCTGGGTAAACCCAGGGGTCCCCCGAGAAGAAGGGGGTATACTGTCAGGAACGGTGAATGGAAGATCTGGAAGCGCTGGAGGCATTGAATTGCCTTGTGTGCATTTCAATCCTCACCCAATATGGCGGACGTTTCTTTAAATGCTGGCTCCTCCCACACCCCGACGCGTTGTATCTGTATTTTCAGCGCTCTGGATCGTGTTGTTACTACATCCGTTTATTCTTCCTGCTAGTCTCCCCTGTACCGCTTTTTCCTACCTTCCTTGTGTTCCTTTCTTTGGCAATCTCCCCTGCAGTCTCCCGAGTACTTCTTCTCCTGTGTACACATAGCCTCTTCCTTTGTTTACCTATGTCCTTTCATACAGCTCCCCCCTCCTGTCCGCGTCTTACTTTCTCTGACTATTCTTCCTGATAACGGTTTTCTTAACCTCTCTTCCGCTTATCCGCTCAGTGCCTTTTTCCCTTGTAAAATACACTAGTTCCTTTCTGATTTCTGTCTTTTTCTGTTTCTACCTGTTACAAACGGCATGTTGAGTCTACGGCGCCTTTAAGTTCTTCTGCTACCCAGCGCCTGCCACTTAATACGCTTGCAGAGTATTCCCTCGCTCTGTATGCATTTTTTCTTAGCCCTTCTTATCATAGTTTGGTTTTTATTCGTTCTCAGTATTTTGTTTCCTTGTTCCTTTCTCTGTTCTTCCTTATACTGACATCTTTTGGCTCTGCCTATCTTTTCTTTCATTACTTTTCCCCTGTCTGAGTTATTCCTACATCTCTGTTTAACCGTGTCCTTACCCCAATCCTCTCCCAAGTTTTTCAGCACTTCTTTGTGATACCTATTGCGACGGAGTGCTAGGTATGGAATTTCCCATTATTCTTATACTTTGGAATCCAGTAAATTCTCCATTGGAAATACAGAGCTGGAAACAGAATTTCACCTATTTGAGCTGGAAACAGACTTTGACCTATTTGAGCTGAGAACAGACTTTCACCCATTTGAACCCATCTGGAAACCAGGGTTTTTTCCGCCTTTGTGCTTTTTCCCTGGAATTAGGGCTGGCCCCCTGGGGGTCCCCGCGGACAGGGTTCCCTCCCTTCCAAGGTGGCCTCCAGAGGGGCCAGACCCTATTTACACGAACGGAAGGTCCGAACACCCAAGGACAAGACTCCTACGAAGAAGAAGGACCGTAGGAAGACGGAGGCTGTTCCTAAGGAGTCCACCTCTGAAGATTCAGGTGAGGAGGAGGGGGAAGAAGATCCGAAGCCTGACACCCATTGTGGCGGGTGAGAGGGAACCTGTTCCCCGCTGGCCAGAGTCAAGTGCCCATCAGCACAGTTTGCTATCCTTGACTATGGTGGTATGCAGTGGTTGATAGAGAAGTCGTATTGGGGCAGCAAAGTTGTATGCAGAGAAGTGGGGGAGTGGATATCAGCCTAGATTGCTTCATATAGTGATGCCTCTGGAAGTTCAGTGGAGATAGTGGACTAGGATTGGTTTCCCAGTATGCTCTGGGAACGGTGTTGGAAGGGTGCTGACCCCTGACTGAATCCACGCTCGGACGGCACCTGAGAGGCTTGTGGCCATCTGGAAGTATTTGGTGAGCACTCAGCATCCTGGAGCCGACTCACTTGCTGGGGATAAGGTCCCTACAACAGTACAGGATGGGCCCTGTCATGGTGGACAAACAGGGGTCCATGGTGTCTGCACAGCAGAATCGAGACGGTGGCGACCATGTCCCCTCCACAGATGATGATGTCAGAGACTTATTGCAAGAGATTAAGGCATTTAGAGGCGACAATCGGGCCTCAAAATCAGATCTGCGTGCTAGGGTGGAGGTCCTGGAAAATAAGGTGGAGGGGATGGAAAATAACCATTTGAATGCGTATGACTTCAAGATTAAATATGAAGCCAGAATGGCAGTCCTGGAGTCCAGGGAAGAGAAGGTGTAGTTTAAACTGGATGACTTAGAGAATTTGGAGTGCAGAAACAATCTCAGAATTTGTGGGCTGAAGGAGCAGAAGGGAGAAACCCTGGGTGATGTGCAAAACAAGGTGAAGGCCCTGGTCAACGTGCTGTTCCTGGACCAGTGGGGGAAGGAGGTGGAGTTGGAGAGAGCCCACAGTGCGGGCATGGTACGTGGAAAGGGCCTGAGGTTGGTGGTGTTAAAGTTCCTACGTTATGGGGACAAGGAGATCGTGTTGGAGAGAGCAAAATGACAGCGGAACATCCAGTTTAAGGGAGGCTCAGTGCAGATGTATCAGGACCTCTCATATCTGACTTTGTCTAGAGGGAGGGATTGCCGCCCTTGAACCTCATGGCTGTCGAAAAGGGGAATTCGATACAGATGGACATATCCCTTTGCTTTTGTGTTTGAGGTGGGGGAAGTGTACTATAGAGTGACTATGGGGATGGAGGCCCAACAAGTGCTGTGCCTTCTCACTGAAAGCAGGAAGGAACAGGGGGAGGACCCTCTGGTCATTAGTGAAGGGGGGGTCAGGGAGCCAGAGAACAGCCAGAGAACAGAGAAGGGCCTGGAGCAGAGACAGAGAGTTCACCAGAGGGAGGACATTCAGTAAGCTCAATCGAGTGTCGCCTTTGAAATGAGCAAGTCCTGTGGGGCTGTGTACCTTTGCATGGGGGTGGTCCCACAGTGAGACTGCAATGACATTTTTGGGTTCGGATATATTTCCTGATTGAGTTGAATATGTGTTGATTGGAGTTTGGGGAACGTTGCCTGTGGTGGACTGTTAACGGAGGGGCATCTCTTGTTTTGCAGGGTTTGAGAAGGGGAGGGGAAAAGAGGATGGGGCAGGGTGGCAGGTGGGCCAGGGATGGGTCCATGTACGGTTTATGGCACAAGTGAAGGGGCATGTGGTAGGGGGTTATATCCCAGATGGCGGACGGAGCAAGCTCTGGACATGGCTATGGCTGAGGTAAGGGCAATTCGGGGGCCGGGGGCTGGTGGTGGCTTGTGGACAAACTAGTGGTGGGGTTGCTAAATGTGAAAGGTATGAATGCACCCACTAAACTGTCTCTTGTTGCAAGAGAATTTCAGATGCTGAAATTGGATGTCCTGTTGGTCCAGGAAATGAGGATGATAGTGGGGGAGGAACGGTGCATATCCTTAGGGTTGATTGTGCAGATTTGTTGGGCCTCTGGTGAAGTGAAGAAAGGGGGGGGGATTTTACTCCACAAAAGATGCACATGAGAGACCCATATATCTGGGGGGGGACCTGGGAGTAGGGCATTGTTGGTCTCGAGGGAGATCTCGGGGGTGGTGGTCACGATTGCCACATTATATTTTCCCAAATAGGGACAAAGGGGTTTTCTAGAGCATATTTTCTCTTGTATATTGCGAGAGGCTAGGGGACCTCTGCTGTTTGGAGGTCTTAACCTGTGAGCTGACCCAACGATGGATCGATGTGCGCTGGGGGTTAAGCAGGAGCCAGACCCGCCAAAAAGGGGGAGGGCAGAGATTAAAGGAATACCTGGAACCTCATGGGATAGCAGATTTGTGGCGACAGCTTCACCCATGGCTAAAGGGATACACATTCTTCTCGTAGTCACATAGTACCTATACGCGTATCGACTATGTGTCCATAAAGAAATGTTTCACAGTCCTGCAGCGTGGTCACAGTCAGTAGGTCGGAATTGGGACCTGGTGTGCATGATTTTCTCGATTGAGGGATTACGGGTACAAGATTCTTTGTGGAAATATAATGACTCCCTTTGGGTTGATGCAGTGTTTTATGGGGAGATGAGGGAGGCAATTTCTGATTATTTCAAAATGAACAATACAGCGTGGTAGATAGTTGCACAGTGTGGGAAGGGCGGAAAGCAAGTTGGAGGGGGTGTTAATTAGGGAAGGTGCCAAAAAGAAAAGGGTGAGGAGCCTTCTGGAAGATAGGTTGAGGATCTGAGATCACTGCCTTGGAAAAGAAGGTGCAAAGAGGGCATCATTTGCAGCGGGAACTGATAGGGAAAGTGAGGGACAAGCGGGCAGAGCTGAAAGCCCTGGAAATGGACAAGGTGGTTTATGAATTGCAGTTCTTGCATCAGAAATATTATGAGCAGGGGATAAGGCGGATGCCCTGTTGGCCGCAAGATTATGGGCGCAAAAACAAAAAGATGGGTTGAGGGGATCTGTGATGATCAGGGAAAATAACATATTGCTCCAGAGGTTATAGCAGAACAGTTTGCATGTTTTATGAAGGCCTCTATGGGGAGGACATGGAAGGGATGATGTGAGTTAAAGGGATATTAACAGAAGAGTCCTCTCCCAAGATTAACAGGAGAGGAGGCAGCTGTGATGGACAACTAGTTTACACAGGAAGAAATCCTGACAGCTATATGGAGGATGCAAGGGGGCAAAGTGCTGAGGTGAGGATGGGTTCACAGTGGGGTTCTATAAGAAGTTTGCAGGAGAGCTGGTCGCCCATATGGTTAAACTGTTTGACCATATTGTTGAAAGAGGGAGGGTGCCTAGGTTGTTTTGTCTGGCTCTCATAGTGGTGATACCAAAGGAAGGGAAAGATCCAAGTTTCTGTAAGACATATAGGCCTATATCTCTCCTCAACGTGGATTCAAAGATCTTTGCAAGGGTGTTGGCATCCCGCTTTGATTTGGTTCACTCGGACCAGGTTGGGTTCATAGTGGGGAGACAGGGTGCAGATACGTTAAAAAAGACCTTCGCATGGATGCTGTGAGAGAGAAGGGAGGACCCAACACTTTTATCTTTAGACGCAGAGAAGGCATTTGATAGCATCAACCGGGGGTTCCTCTACGCAGTGCTCCAGAAATGTAGGTTTGGGATGGCCATCCATAAGTGTATTAAGGCAATATACAATGAGCCAGGAATGAGAGTGGTGGTGAACAGGAAGATCTCAAGAGCAATTGCCTTGAGGATGGGGGTGAGGGAGGGCTGCCCTCTTTCATCACACTTGTTTGCATTATCCCTGGAGACTTTGGCAGAACAGTTACAGGGTGCCTCTCAGGTCAAGGATGTGAAGGTAGGGGGAATGATAATTCAAGTTAGGATTGTAGACTGATGATATTTTGCTGCACCTGACTCAACTGCTGGTCTCGGTTCCGGCGGCAATGAAAGTAATTAGTATGGCACCTTTTCAGGTTTTAAGGTTAATAGGCAGAAGTCGATGTTGTTCCCCTTTGATGTGGATGGCGGTAGAGATATCGAGAATCTTTGGGAGATGGGGATGGTGTTACAGCTGGATGGGTTACTTTATTGTGGGATTGAGGGGCCACATGCTGCGTTTCCTTTGGCAGACGAAGAAACGCTGCATAGTACCACTTTGCTGTTGCTGAAGGAGAAAGGGGGTTTGGGGTTTCCGGACCTCAGGTGATATTATAAGGAAGCCCAGTTATGGGTGTTGATTCCTCACCTGAGGGAAGACGCGGAAAAGCAATGGGTTTATCTTGAGAACCATCATTTGAGTCCGGTGACAGTAGGGGAATGGTTGTGGGTTCCTCTGGAAAGACTTCCGGGAAGGGTACGGGAACACCCAATCCTGGGAATCCTTTGGAACATTTGGAGATGGGGCCAGGGGTTGCGGGGGTCACCACGTGGTGTTGGATGTGGCGTTGCAGATTGGCCCTCTATCCGTGTTCTCCTACTTGCAATTAAAGTGGGTATTGACAGCTGGGAATTGGAAGGAGCCCATACAGCGGGAGTTCACGAGAACGGAAAAGATATTGGACTCACACAGTGGAAGGAAGGAGCTTATCTTGCTGTTGTACGCAGTGTTAGTGGAGGCAACCGGGAGAACCACTGAGACATTGAGGGTTAGATGGGAGAGCGACTTGGGATGGGAAGTAGACCCCATTTGTGGAGTGTCATGTGTAAAAGAGCCCTTCGTACATCTGTGGTGTACCAATACAAGCTACATGGCATTAAGTTATTACACCGTTGGCAATATGACCCAGTCCGGCTCTCCAAGATGTTTGCAGGGGTGAGACTGTACTGCTGGCAGGTGTATGGGAAACGAGTCATATATTGGCACATGTGGTGGTCATGCAGGGAAGTCCAGGTGTACTGGTCTGAGGTTATGGGCTGGATCAAGGAGGCGGGAGGTATTGAGAGGTTTTGGGTCCCAATGGTAATATTGTTTGGGCTGCATGAGGTGGAAGGTGAATGGGGTGCCCTGCCGCACATGGTGCATTTTTTGCTTGTGGCAGCCAGGGCATTCTTGATGACTTATTCGAAGAGGGTGTTGTTGCCGACCATAGCTGAGTGGTCCAGGAAAGCCAGGGAACTGTATTTAATGAAAAAGCATATGGCAGCATTACACAGAGAGGGTACAGGAATGGAAATGCAATGGCTGGGGTTTCACAGGGAATATGTAGTAACACAGTCTAGAGACATGGAGTGAGGGGCATTCAGTGGAAACTTGTAACCAAAGGAGTATATTTGGCTGCCACACAGTGCCTCCCCCTTGGGATGGTTGCCCAGGAAGGGGGACGTAGCCCAAATAACAGGATGTGCCTGCCTTGGGGAGGTGTAGTGGGTGTTAGCCCTCTTATGTATTGCATGTGCCAACAATGCGATTGTTTATTTTTGCCATATGGAGGGACGGGGTCATGGGCCAGGATGGCGGCTTCCTTGAGGAATGTTGGTGTGTTGAAAGATTGTTCAATGATGTTTCTTAATGTGTCTTTCTGTATATGATCAAAATCCATAAAAATAAGAATAAAACGTTTGTAAATTCTATGCCAGCTCGAAGTAACATAGCAAAGAAAGAAAGCATGTTTTTGAAGGAGTTACAAAACAATGAAAAAATCACTATCAAAACTGCAAACAAAGGAGGAGTGACAGTGGTGATGGATACTGAAATGGCATGTTCTCATGTTTAGTACTAAACAATGCACACTACTCTAAATTATCTACAGACCCCACTGTGGAGCTTATGATCCACAAACAGACTATGTGAAACGTGTATCCCTACTATGCAGAAAGCAATACTTTTAACACCAAGAGATACATAAAATTGTTCATTCTACACATTGCCAAAAATTCATGAAGACCCTTTAAATCCATCATGGAGACCGATTGTGTCTTTATGTGGGTTTACATTTGAGCCAAGTGGTAAGTACATTGAATTTTTCTTAAAACCTATGGGTCAGTGACCAGAGCGTTCCTCAAAATACACGTAACCTCATCAAAAGAATGAAGGTTTGGTATACAATTGCTTAGAAAATGTATTAGTAATATTTGATGTGGTGTTATACAGGACTACACCACTGAGAGATGCCATTGATGTAGTGACTGAAAAACTCAAGTGAAATATCAGTAATTCACCAAGTACTTTTTTTTATCATATTATTGTTAGAGGTTGCCTTATCTAGAAATTATTCTATATTCATAAGGATATATATGGGCAAAGTAAAGGTACGGCCATGGGTGCTAATTTTGCACCCGGTTTAGCCAACATCTCTATGGCTGAGTTTGAGGAACAGCATATTTTCAATAACAATACATTTAAGAAGACTATAGTTTGCTGGAAAAGGTTCATAGACAACATTTTTATCATTGTAAAGGGTGATATGGTCATGTTAAATAAATGTATACTCTGGTTAAATTATTTAAAATGTAACCTTCAATTTACTTTGACCTTTGACAAAGGCACTGTGAGATAACTTGCCCTTTGGACTGTTTTTGAGTATCAGGCAGAACTGTCTGTACAAAGAAGACTATACCATTAATGTAGTTGATAGAATGATTACAATATCTTGGTTACCCATACAAACTGTTTTAAATAAATCAGACAAAAGAGCCTCCTTCATCTCAAATGAAGTTCTATTTGAAACCAGGGATACAGCTTTAATGGGCAATTCTATAGTCTGTGTCACTATTGTTATCAAACACACAACAAAAATCAAACAATTAGTTAAATGATTCTACCCCTTGTTAAAACCTTTGGGAAATTTCCCAATTCTCCTGTCTTTGCGTTGAAAAGAGTCAGGAACATTAGAGATCAACTTGTGCATGCTAAGCTCTGAGTAAATAAAACACTATATGCTTATGTCTAAATTTACAGAACGCCCCCTCTATGGATGATTCAACATGTGGTAATTGTACAGCGTTTACTCAACAAAAAATATACACTGTTCACACATGGGACATTTACTTGGAAATTAAACCGCAATGCAATTTGCTGTCCGTGTAATGTAATTTATATTGGCATGAACACGAGATTGATATACACCAGAATTATTGAACACAGGTCTGAAATCAGCAACAAAATGGAGCAAGCACCAATCATAAAACACTTATCTGCCAAATGTACTGAGAATGATGTAGAATGTACCATCATAAGGCTTTTGAAACCAGAGAGAAATAACTGTTCACTGTCTAACTACAAAGGTTAGAATAAAGATGGATTTGCAGGCTTTCAACGCACATCACCGGTCTGAATGAAGATCTCTATTGGCCAGCCCTTGTCTGTCAAAATACTAAAGGCTTTCATGTCTTTCACTCACTCCACACCACATTTCCATTCATTTGTATAGCAGAGAGGAGGGTCAGAATATGATATAATAGGTTATTTATAACGCGCTTAATACCCAGAGGTTTCTAAGCACAGACCCAGGGATCGAACCTGTGTTTCTCTGTGTCGTCTTGCTTCCAAGGCAAGCATGTTGCTCTGAACAATCCTCCTGAGCCAAGTTGCGTTTCCCCCAAATCCCTTCCTCTCCATCATACAAATGTCCCAGCATGTTGGTGCCAGCATGCATTTTCCTACTGGCTGAAATGCTGGAGATCCGTATGGGCCCACCGGTTTAATGCACCAGCATAAAGAGGGTGGACCACATAGGGTTCCATTGTACATGCTGCCTGTCGTGCTTGCATGTCAGCCATCGTGTACAATTATAATTACACTCTGCCCGACGTGCTATTAAAGATAGGGGCCTATCTGTCCCTAATGCTATGTGGGAGTTTCCTGCCTATGCAAATAACTAAGGTGCTCAGCAGACGTCATATAGTCTCAAATTAATCATTCTGCTGTCCAAAAACGAGTTCTAACTGACCCTACCACTATTCTAAACAACTTTAATAAGATCCAGCATATGTCTCCCCTCTCCTTATTGCATTATGGTAATGTTTGTTCTTCTCTTTATGATTCCTTTTTACTAAGCTATTCTTAAATAGTCCCTTGTCACTTCCTGTATCAGTTCTTGCCACTCTTTCATAAAATCGTTGGGTCTTTCTCTGCCTTTAAAGATAGCTCTACAATACTCCCTTCATGGTACCTTCACTGATTCAGGGTGCTATACCCTTTTGAGTTTGGTACCATGTCCCTTCTTAGCTGTGAAATCCTTTCTTGGCTCTTATGGTCCCCCCTCTCCTTGGGTGGGTTACTCTGAGTATCTCTTTCCTTAAGTGGTTCACTTGACTTTTCTTCCCATTCTTAGAATTCTCTCTCTGATATTCTCCACTCTTTACATCTTGACTTCGCCCCTCTTCTCAGATTAATACAGTTCCACTTTATTGACTTTAAAGTCAATGGGCCTCATTACAAGTATGGCGGTAAGGCAACAACGGTGCCGGTATTGCTGCCGGCACCATTGCTACCGTACCGCCATACTAGGAGTTCTGCTCGCGGGTGCCCTTGCAGCCACCAGGTCTGACCTGGTGTCCGTACCAGCACCCGCAAGCAGAACATGATGGTAGCACCGGTACCATTATTAACCGTACCGGTGCTACCACCCTCCCCATTACCATTACTTCCAACCTCGTAATGAGGCCCAATGTCCAGTCAATCCTATTGGGACTAGTTTCTCCTGCTTCATAATGATTTGACGACAGCCTCCGGTTCTCCCGCTCTCCCTGTTGCCTTTGATTCTGCATGGGAACTTCACCGGGGCTTGTACTTGCTCGGGTTCTCTTCGTTTGCTTTGCTTCTCAATCTTCTCGACTCTGCTGGCATCCAACTCTTGGTCCTCCATTTCCGTGAGATCAGATATGGCTGCAGGTAAGCAGACTTCTTGCTGTTTCATCCGTGTAGTGGTTTTCATCATCGTTGGATGGGCACTCTGCCCACCAAAAAAGGATTGCGGTCATGCCACCACTGGGATTTGGATTCCCGTCTCCTCAGTGTCTCACTGCATGTAAACGCTGGGGCTCCAGCATTCCGTTCGCACGTTTACTTCTGAAAGTTGCAGGTTCTGCTGCTCTCCTAGAGTTCACCCCTCACAGGTGTCACGCCATAAGGAGCTTCCCCTGCTTACGCTCTCTGCTCTCTCTCTCTCGACTTCGCCTCTCCTCGACGTGTGTTGCTCTCTCTTCAGTCTACTTATCAGAGTTTTATGGAGGTCCCTTCTTGAAGAGATAATCTTCTGTTTGCAAAGGTATAGTTACGTTGTGTATTCTGCCAAGTCCCTAGCTTCTATAGTGTTCTTCATATCTGACAGTCCCATTTATGCCACCATGGAAAACAGGCTAGGGAGTTCCTCACCGGAACTGGAGGCCTTGTCCCCTAAAGGGGAGTCTCTCCCAGTCAGTGAGGTCCCACTTACCCAGACCCCTAGGGAGGTTCTTGCAAAGCAGGCTAACCTCCGTAGCCTCAAAGATGGGGGGAAAAATAGAAAGATGCACTCCACTGTGTCCCAGCTAAAGGTAAGTAATTCGATTAAAATAATCGAGGATTTGGAAGCCAAGCTTTAGGTTAGGAGTCAGCATCTAAGACACTATTCGAAAAACGGATATGATTGAAGGAGAAATTTGGTTAAAGCATAGCTGGACAAAGCCAACACAAAATAAGCATGTTTAGGTAAGAATTGCTCCATACATGGAATATAATGTCATATAATGATAAACAAGAAAACACATACTGACAGAGAAAACATCCAAGTAGTGAACAGAGAATGAAGAGGCAGAGGCCCAGAACAAGGAGGAAACGAAAGCAAGCCCAAATAGTCATCCCAGAAAAACACCCAGGATACAGACAAGATAGAAACATCACCTAGGGTCTAACCCAGAAAACAGAAAAGCTGGAAGAGTCCCTTTGGGACTAGCCCAAGAAGAAGACTGGAAGCACTAGCGAGATTTCTGTACAGTGTCAAAGACACTTTAACACCCCAATCATCCTGACAAGCAAAAGAATGTTAAACGTTTAGTCCTTGTTGCATCCTTTGTAGTAACTTGTGGTGACATCATATGGGTTTACCAATGGGGGCGGGAATCTCACTTAACTAGTGGTTGATGTCCCCAGGGATACCCATCCTACTTACTCCATTTGTTACGGCTAGTTACAGCCACATGAATCATAGCACACACACTAGCCCTTGTGTATGAAATGTTTTTTTGGTTCACTTGGTGTCAAAACATATATATTTGCATTTCATTATCACATTGGGCATTTTCATCTCATTATGCTTACATAGGCTCTGCTACTGATTAGGATTGTTAGCGCTGCTCAATGATACCCCTGGGGCGTCCTCATTTTGATACTTGAGGTATCGACAAAAGTCTGACCAAATATCTTTGGGTCTGCTTCTTGCATCTACTAGTGTTCCATAAAAGTCCTCCATATAATTTTCCCATTTAAGATCTTGCAATCAGACATTCACTGACGGGGCACTGTGTTGTGTCCAACCCAGCAAGATACACCTCTTGACCAACAGGAGACGTAGATTAGAAAACCTATGCTTCTCCTCTGCCATTTTCCAGGTGATGCCCAAAACGAGGCCACTGGTGGAAGAGATGTCGAATGCCCAGACACCTCCTTCAACACAATGCATACCCCCTTCCAATAAGCAGCAAGATGGAGGCAGGTACATAGCATAGCATTGGCATTGTCACAGGTGCATCTGGGTCACTTGCCCACACAATCTTTCCCAACTTGACTAGCCTTAGCCGGGGTATAATGCAGCCTGTTCAAAATCATGAATAGGATTAGCCGAAACTTGGAGTTATATGAAACTTTTTTAGTGAGTCTGCAAATATCCAACCACTGCCCGTCAGAGAACTGCATATAAGCTTTGGATCCACAGGCCCAATAATGGTCGATTAGCACAGCAGTTCCTCCAATTCATTCCCGGTTCATCAATTATTTGCTTACATCTTTTATTTTCTCTTATTATGATCAGTCCCCTGTTTCTGAAAAACACTGTTGCATTCTTCATTGGTAGTATGCACACAGGTCCTGCTTCATTTACAACTCATGTTAATAATTTTGAATACTTGGCCCATTCATTTATGCAATCACCATTCACTATTTGCACTATTTTTACTGGTGCTGTCATCAATAAGTGTGCACTGCATGCTAACATTCCGTCTTCCAGCATCCTGGCAATCCTGGTATTTCCCATGTGTCTGCACATTCCAGTCTCTTTTGTTTAACAGTCTTTATCTGTTCTCCAGCTATATCACTGAATGAATATAGGAGCATTCTACTTTTCCAATCTAGTTTTTTTTAATGTAAATCATCATATTGAAACATTCTTTTTGACATCTGTCGTAGGGTGGCCAATCTGCCTTCAAATCATCCTTTTGTGCATGCTGCTAGATGGCTGAGACACTTTGCATTGTGTATAGGTATTTCTCTCGCAATTAATGTTCTGGCTGCGCTCATGGCATAATGGATGAGAGAACACACATAGCAGCTCTCCTCTGACACACTCATCCCCACTTCCTTCATGTGCTGTTACCACATTTTATTCTTTAAATGGGCCGAATTATCAAGATATGAATTTATATCCTCACAATCTTCCCCAACATCTCCCTTAAGTTGGATAATTTGTTTTGAAATATCCGGGAAAATATCCCTTGTGCTTTTGTTAGGAATAGAAATAGATGTCTCTTTGTTAAACACTCCACTGTATTATAAAACATGATTTGGCAAAATGTTATAAGCATGAGAAGGTAAAGAGAACACATTGTGCTAAATGTAACTTCAAGAAGTATTACAAGAATATCCATGTGCCGAATTATATCCTTACAGTAGGTGGCCTTCTTGCTAGCAATGTGTATCTTATATAATGGAAGATTCCCATTCTTTATAACCCCTTAACTGCCATGGGTTTTCCCCTCCAGTGCCAAGGCCTTTTTTGGTGATTTCGGTATGTCGCCATTCAATCCCTTGTAACTTTTGTGTTACATGAGATATCTCTGCCAAATTTGGCCCCTTTTCTTCCCACGTGTCCTAGTTTTCTGTAGGGGGTGAGAGCAAATAACCAAAAAGGGAGAAACATTGGGTTTCTGTCACGACCCCCATCCAGCAGACCCCCTGGCAAGCCCATGGGCCAGGAAGGGTCTCCACTAAAACCAGGCATCCTTGGCCTAGGCCTTCTTGGGGCCAGTCCTGGTGCCTTTGGCGCCAGGCTCATACTTGATAAAGGATTTGTATTGGGAACTACTTTATTTTAGTGTCAATCAACATGGAGGCATCCACATAGCTTGGCTCCTTGGGACCAAGCTATGCGGTATAGTATTTTTGGGTGTGGTACCATAGGAACTATTTTACCTGGACTACTTTCTTGGAGCTATTTAAATCACACCGACTGGGATAACACGCTTCGCGTTACTTTGCAATTCTGCAACGTGATTCTCATCGTGTTCAGCTGCACCCACGAACCTCGGAAGAACAGCATCTGTAAAGGAGAAAAAGGACATCGTTAGCAGTAGCAGCTTACCTGTAATTTCTTTGTTAGCTGTCCACGGCTCTTGAGATCAGCATCCTGGAACCAGCGCTCCTCCCGAACCGACGGATCTGCAAGAAAGAAAGAAAGAAGGCATTAGACATTTTTACAATTTAATGAACGGTGCCGAAAAGCTTATCTCGCAAGCCGCTCCTCGACCAGCATCGCCTCAGGACTTACATGCACCGGGTGAGCACCGCAAACTGTGGGAAGACAAGACAACAGGTTAGCAAGGGGCAAGGCATCATAGCGCTGCGCTTAGCGCCTACTCACCGCATCAAGGCGCTCTAAAAACGCCATTACTTACCGGCGAGACCCAATTCAGTCTATGCCACATATTGGGCTTCCGCCCACCAAGCACAACGCGCCCCTGCCAAGAAGGCAGGACGGAGAACACACCTGCATTAAAAACAAGGTGAGGAGAGGTCCAATGAGGCCGCGGGTATACGGGGTGGTGGGAGACTGTTTACCCCAGTTGCCCAGTCTTGAACATTGCCCACCTGTATTCCAGGCAGAACCCTCCCGCTGGTCACACCTGGGAACCGCAGAGAAGGATACCTGAGTCCCAACTGCTGGGTGGCGTCCCCGTGGAACTAGGTGAGCGTAACAGTTTCTTCAGAAAATGCCAATAAAATTATGTACAAAGAAGCCTGTGGTTTTTTCCTTGTGAGAACTAGGAACAAATGGTTTGCTGTGCTGAATTCATTGCTGAAATAATTTTCCAGACTTTCAAGAACAGGTTGAGTGGAAACCAAAAAAACATATTTTGATATGGTTACCAGCCATTTTGTGAGAGGTAGGCGATTTTGCACTTTTTTCCAATAGGACATGCGTGGACGGAATGAAGAGGAGGATAGGAAAGCTGAATGGGAAGACAGAAAGGCATACATTACATTCCAAGTTTAGGAAGCGGTGATTTGCACAGGTCAGGCAACAACTATGTAGGGAAAAATTCCATAGTTTGGGGAAAAATTGGAAAAATTACAGAAATAAAGGTATGTGGTGGACATGGTTGGCCCGGTAAGGCAATGGCTTCTGTAAATTTTGAGAAAAGCAATGCCCTGATACATTCCCCTGACTCTTCCAGTTAGGAAATCACACATTTTTCATAATGTTCCACAAAACAAGCAATGCTACAAGCCAAAAACTGAGCCATGGTACACAGGTTTTTTATGTGTATGGCCTAAACAGATGTACTTAGCATGTGTAAGTAAGGAAAACAAATGTGGTGAGGAAGGGCACACATACATTTTTTGAAAGATCACAGGCAGAGCTTTTGATCGGTAGGTGACTTGTGCAGGTTACAAAAGTGTATAGTGCCTAAAGCAGCGACTAAATCTAGGGCACATTGTGGAAATGAAAGGGTTGTGTGCAGCAGCAAATGTTCAAAAATGTTATGAAAACCATGCAAACATAACAAATATCCTACCTTCCTGCGTTCCCACGGGTGTCCCAATGAAAACGGTACCTCACATGTGTGGGTGCACTAACCTGGGCGCAAAGGGAAAAGGCTAAACCACTAGTAATGCCAACTGTTTTGGCAGAGCAGATTTTGCGGGAATTTACTCTTGTGGACAACTTACAGATTTGGGCCTGGGGTGTTGCAGCCACCAAGGAAAACAGGGAACCCCATGCATTTCCAAAAAGAACACGCCAGTGGAAATCCACAGAGGTCTGACTTGCGCGAATCGGCTCAGAATGTATTCTCCACAATCCCTGGCAAAGTCTGAAATTTGATTAAAAAAACAAAATTTTCAGACATTTACCTCTGTCCACCCACCAAAACACACCGCCAGGAACACATGTCCTACCTTCCCGCATTCCCACAGGTGTCCCAACAAAAACAGTGCCTCACATGTGTGGGTACACCTACCTGAGCGCAAATGGAAACGGCTAAACCACTGGTCACCCCAAGTCTTTCGGCAGAGCAGGTTTTGTGGGATTTCGCTGTTGTGGACAACCTAAAGATTTGGGGCTAGGTGTCGAAGCCACCAAGGAAAACAGGGAACCTTGGTGCATTTCTAAAAAGAAGACACCAGTGGGAATCCACAGAGGTCTGACTTGCGCGACTCGCCCCAGAATTCATTGCCCAGAATCCCCAGCAAAGTCCGAAATTTGCAAAAAAAACCCCACAATTTTCACACATTTCCCTCTGCCCACCCATCAAAACACACCGCCAACAACACAAGTCCTAACTTCCCGTGTTCCCACAGGTGTCCCAACGAAAACAGTACCTCACATGTGTGGGTGCACCTAACTGGGCGCAAAGGGAAAAGGCTAAACCACTGGTAACCCCAAGTCTTTCGGCAGAGCAGAGTTTGAGGAATTTTGCTCTTGTGGACAACCTACAGATTTGGGCCTAGTGTGTTGCAGCCACCAAGGAAAACAGGAAACCCCATGCATTTCCGAAAAGAAGACACCCGTGTGAATCCACAGAAGTCTGACTTGCACGAATCGCCCCATAATTTATTACCCACGATCCCTGGCAAAGTCCAAAATTTGGCAAACAAAACACAATTTTCAGACATTTCCCTCTGCCCACCCACCGAAATATTCTGCCAACAGTACATGTCCTACCATCCCGCATTCCCACAGGTGTCCCGATGAAAATGGTACCTCACGTGTGTAGGTGCACCTACCTGGGCATAAAGGGACAAGGCTAAACCACTGGTCACCCCAAGATTTCGGCAGAGCAGATTTTGCGGGATTTCGCTGTTGTGGACAACCTACAGATTTGGGGCTAGGGTGTCAAAGCCACCAAGGAAAACAGGGAACCCCATACTTTACCGAAACAAAGACACCCGTGGGAATCCACAGAGGTCTGACTTGCACGAATCGCCCCAGAGGGAAAATCTGTAACGCAGCCCAGCCAGAGCTCCAGGATGTGCGGGGGTGATGTCCCTGGCTTTGGGCGGCTGTCTCCCATGTGGTTTGACCGTCCCCAAGCCCAGCAGCGCTTCCAGGGAACCCCAGCAGGGTCCCTGACCTTTCCCAGAGAGAGAAGCTGTAACGGAGGCCAGCCAGAGCCCTACCAGTATGTCCCTTTTCCAGATGGATTGAGGTAGGCCCATGTACGCACCCCGATGCCATATGTGCTGCCAAGTTTTTCGTACATGAGGTGTTTCCTAGATGGGGTGTGTGCGAAGTTCTAGGGTCTGATAATGGGGCGCATTTTGTAAAAGAATTGTTTGAACAGATACTTCTATTAGGCATATAGCTCAAGCTTTCATCTGCCTATCACCCATAGGTGAATGGTATTTGTGAGAGGCTAAACTGACTCTTTAAAGAATGGATAGCTAAGATCAAAATAACTGTGAAGAGTGGATGGGTTCATTGCCTACCCCATGCTCAGTTTGCCCGGAGAAATCAGGCTGTCTCAGATCACCTTCTAACTCCTCATGAGTTGGTGACTGGACGCTGCATGAGAGTATTGCTTGCTCCTCCCACTCGAATAAAAACTAATGCTAAATAACTAGTGTAGCAAAAACATTAGGGGGTAAAATGCATGATTATTTGACAAATGTGACCACCAGTGTTTTTTTTATTTCTCAAGAAGTCAAAAATTGGAGGGAAGGGTCGAAGAAGATTGACTGAGACAGCCAAACAGTTGATCCTATTGTCTTGCTAAAAGCACCTAGTTTGTATCCAGGGGACCAAGTGCTTGTAAAATGTTTTGTCTGCACTTGGAATAAGCCTCGCTTTGAGGGGGTTGCTCCTACTGCTGAAAAAATCTAAGGAAGAAGAGCTTGGCTGCACTTGAATGACGTAAAGCTTTACAAAGGATAGACCGTCACCCCTCCTGCACCCGCTGACAATGAATTAAGAGAAGAAGTTATGCGCATGCAGATGAGATCGACTACCAAGAGCCAAAACAAAGAACATGAAATAAAAACAATTTGAACTATGGACTATTCCCAAGTTTGAAGGGAAATAAGCAAATGTACTAGGCAGTATTTGAAGAACTAATTCAGTCAGGTTAAAGAGGAAATGCATTAAAGAACACAAAGATTGCACAGGACATTTTATGTTGCCCGATACGTTATACGCATTTCTGCATGCTGTTTTCATATACATACTTCGATTTTATGCAGCTTTAGTGAGACGACACGTTGAAGTTGTTTTTTTTTTCTCGGAAATCCGAAAAACAGTCTTATTATTTGCAGGATCATCATTGCAATCATATTACAATTTCTGTTGTAAAATTGTGGTTTATAAAAGTGACAGAAACTGAACGATTGAATTAACCCCTTCCTTGGCATTATGTTCCTGTTGCCAAGGACGAGATAGCTTGTCCTTTTTGGCACTTCAATTTGTGCGATCCCTGCAAAGCAAAGTAGGGATCGCATAAAAATGAAATCCAACCCCCGGGCTATGTGAGGAGGAGGTTCCTCGTCACAGCCGGGGGTTGGATTTTCTTCATATTCATTCCAGCACGCGTAATGCGTGCTGACATGAAACTGAAAGTAATTTTCTGCCGCAGTGAAAATGAAAAGTGAGTTTCGACCTTTCTCTCCCTTAATCTGTGGCACTATTGTGGCGTTCAGATCGAAGGAGTTGTTGTTGGAAAGCGGAGACTCTCCCTTTCCAATGACACCTTTTTTGAAGCATTGCTGGGTGTGGATCGGGCACAGAGCGCTCGATCCGCACCTAGCAATGCCACTAGACTACCAGGGATCTGTTTGTGAAGTGGGTGGGAGAGGGGGCTGCTTACTATGTAAGCGGCCCTCTCCCCCCTAGCCCCCAAAGCATGGGGCCACATGTATTGCCCCCCCAGGGGGTAGATGGGTGCCCAACTGCCCCTAGGGAAGGGGTACAAAATAATAAATAAATCTGATTTAGGTGGGGGGGGCAACTAGCCCACCAGGATTTTTCTATAATTAAAGGGGAGGGGTGGCCCTCTCCCCCCCACCCTATGTGGATGGGGGCGCCTCATGTAGCCCTCCCTGGGGGCAGATTTCTGCCCCTATGTGCCCCCAGGGAGGGCTACATGAGATGCCTCCCATCCATTTGGGGTGGGGGAGAGGGCCACCAGAAATCTTGGTGCAGGCCCCGCCAAGCACGGGGCTGCATGTATTGGGGCCACACTGGGGGCAGATGGGGCCCATCTGCCCAACAAAATCTTCCACTTACATGCATCTGTACCCATTACAGGTTTGCAACATATCCACATAATCTATATGTAGATTCTGAAAAGGACCATGTGATCTGGGTATTGCTCCTCTCACTGTTTGCAAATTATGCCCTACTGTGAACTTCTGGCAAACAATGCAGTTCACAATAAACTGTCCAATGTGTTCTAACAAATTTGGTGAAAACCAATCTTCTGCATTCATAGCAGCAAGAGTCTCACTGGTTGTATGTGCAGGAAACTGAAGCTGATCCAGCACAACTTTCAATAATGCTAGAGGCATAACTGGCTTTCCAGTGCTATCCCATCTCCATAGAGCCTCTGTGGGGGATAAAGAACACACCTGTCTATTCCATAATTCCTGTTCTTCCTGCGGTGCTCAACCTTGCAGTTCAATTAACTGTACAATGAATAGCATATTAAAACCTTCTTTTATCAGCATGCAATGTTCTGTTATTTGCTTAACATCTTCTGTTTCAAAATTAGAAATATTTGGAAAATATGCTGCTCTTTTGGCTTCAAAGTCTGCGGCTTCGTTACAGCGAGAAATCATGTCTGATCTTTTAGTATGGGCTGCGCATATCACCATGGCGATTGCCAATGGGAGCTTTAGTACCTTAATAAGCTTGTCCAAGAGAGACGCATGTTGCACTGGTGTGCCGTCTGCGCGGAGGAAACCCATCCAACGTGACAAACCTCCATGAACGGTTGATGTCACATAGGCAGAGTCAGAATACACTGTCACTTCCTCATCCTCATATTTTAGGAGTGCGGCGATAAGCGACACTAATTCTGCAGCATGTGCGGAACAATGTGAAGGCAATCTTGCACTTGTCACTACTTTGAATTCACCATCATGTTTTAACTTTACTACTGTTGATCCAGTATGTCTTTTTCCTGTCGTTTGATCAATTTTCAAAGAACTGTCGATTAATAGGGGGTATATGGGTGCCGAACTGCCCCTAGGGAAGGGGTACAAAATAATAAATAAATATGATTTAGGTGGGCGTGGGGGGGCAACTAGCCCACCAGGATTTTTCTATAATTAAAGGGGAGGGGTGGCCCTCTCCCCCCCACCCTATGTGGATGGGGGCACCTCATGTAGCCCTCCCTGGGGGCATATTTCTGCCCCTATGTGCCCCCAGGGAGGGCTACATGAGATGCCTCCCATCCATTTGGGGTGGGGGAGAGGGCCACCAGAAATATTGGTGCAGGCCCAGCCAGGCACAGGGCTGCATGTATTGGGGCCACACTGGGGGCAGATGGGGGCCCATCTGCCCAAAAAAACTTCCACTTACATGCATCTGTAGCCATTAAAGGTTTGCAACATATCCACATAATCTATATGTAGATTCTGAAAAGTACCATGTGATCTGGGTATTGCTCCTCTCACTGTTTGCAAAGTATGCCCTGCTGTGAACTTCTGGCAAACAATGCAGTTCACAATAAACTGTCCAATGTGTTCTAACAAATTTGGTGAAAACCAATCTTCTGCATTCATAGCAGCAAGAGTCTCACTGGTTGTATGTGCAGGAAACTGAAGCTGATCCAGCACAACTTTCAATAATGCTAGAGGCATAACTGGCTTTCCAGTGCTATCCCATCTCCATAGAGCCTCGGTGGGGGATAAAGAACACACCTGTCCATTCCATAAGTCCTGTTCTTCCTGCGATGCTCGACCTTGCAGTTCAATTAACTGTACAATGAATAGCATATTAAAACCTTCTTTTATCAGCATGCAATGTTCTGTTATTTGCTTAACATCTTCTGTTTCAAAATTAGAAATATTTGGAAAATATGCTGCTCTTTTGGCTTCAAAGTCTGCGGCTTCATTACAGCGAGAAATCATGTCTGATCTTTTAGTAGGGGCTGCGCATATCACCATAGCGATTGCCAATGGGAGCTTAAGTACCTTAATAAGCTTGTCCAAGAGAGACGCATGTTGCACTAGTGTGCCGTCTGCGCAGAGGAAACCCATCCAACGTGACAACCCTGCATGAACGGTTGATGTCACATAGGCAGAGTCAGAATACACTGTCACTTCCTCATCCTTATATTTTAGGAGTGCGACAATAAGCGACACTAATTCTGCAGCATGTGCGGAACAATGTGAAGGCATCTTGCACTTGTCACTACTTTGAATTCACCATCATGTTTTAACTTTACTACTGTTGATCCAGTATGTCTTTTTCCTGTCGTTTGATCAATTTTCAAAGAACTGTCAATTAATAGAATTCCCCCCCCCTCCGAGAGCATTCTCTCTAACATGGGGAATATTGTTGTGAAACTCAGCATATGTTGTGCAGTCATGTACATATTCTTCCTTCCTTAATGGTTCTGCTATAAATGTCGCCGGATTCACTACTCTACATATAATGTGCTTTTGTGTTTCTACATAATGGGAAACAAGGAATGCTCGATGAATAACTTAATTGATCACCCCATTGTAATACTTGGAACTTTTTCAATTACGACAGCAGCAGCAGCTAATGCTTGTTTGCCTGGGTAATACCCTCTTATTATACGGTCTAAAATCCCACTATAGTAAGCTAACGGTTTATGTCCATGTCCTAATGTCGTTTTCTGTGTGAGTACTGCTGTCACCACTTTTCCATTTGAATATGAAAATGAGTAAAACTCCCCATTATAGTCTGGAATTCCTAACAGAGAGGCTGTACAAATCACCCTTTTTAATTCTTCGAATCCTTGAGTCATCTCATCTGTCCATGTTATTTTATTTTTACCTATCTGTGCTTCCTTGAGTCCTTAGAAATGGTTGAATATATGTACTGTAATCAAAAACCCCTGGACTGCAATAATTAAATATGCCTACAGATTGTTGCATTTTGCTTACTGTCTCAGGTGTTGGGGTTTTCATGATTGCTTCTGCTCTCTCAGGTGTCACCTTTCTCCCCTCTTGAGAGATGAATTGTCCTATGTACTCTTCCTGGCAATATTGTAGTTTCTCCCGGTCTTCCTTGTATCCTTTCTCTGCTAGTACTGTCATTAGTTGAACTGAATCTTCTCTTCATCTTTCCTCTGCCTCACTGCACACTAATATGTCATCTATGCACTGAATTATTATCTATACCGTACACAAGCTTTTAGGCACAAGGATTTTGTCAAGTGACTGAGGACACCGAGATGGAATGTCTTGTGATCATCATAAAGAGACAACGGCCGAAAAAACATGCTATAACTGCAGCTTGCGAAAAGCAAAAGACACAGGGCCTGATTCACAGATGTGTTTTATAATGGCAGAATCCCATAGGGATCTGTGATTCAGGCCCATAGTCCGAAATGGATGCTTATTCTACTCTAAAAATGCTTTGTGGAGGTTTTTATCAGCATTGTGACATTGAGATGTTTAAGAACAGACTTAATCAGTGACTCACCCCCTGAAAGTGTACCTGAAATAAACCTTTAATGAGACTAGCAATTATTGTATGGAATTCCAGAAAGACAAATTATTTGTTATTCCCATTCTTTCTTACTTAGGTTCACTGCTCAAAGCCTGAACAAGAAAGCCAGCCACTCAAGAAACAAAGAGCCACATGGCACTGGCCATAGCGCAGGAGCTTCCATTTTTAGCAAGGGAGACCTCACGGATCGCAGGTGTGACCCTTGGCGCCCCCCAAATGACGCCCCTGGTTTCCAGGTAGTTATTGTAAAATGCTAAATTGCACTAAACATTAACTCTATATAGGAATAGATGCTGTAGCATACTATTTTAGGCTCAACGAGTTTGTATGCTTCCTAAGCTTGATAGTTCAACAAGTGTGTACGCTCAATAACCATCCATTAGGTACACTTCATTTTTAACAAGTGTCCTGGTAATTGTAATGTAAATGTGTTCACCCCTACTGTACATATAACATTAGTAACATACACTTTTGTAAAATTGTAATTACAAGCATACCAATGATAACAGTACAATGGTAAATATTAACTGCAAATACGAATGTATGTAGTGGCCTATGTGAGGGGTCACAAATGAGAGGCGGACACAACGTGGTCATGTTCTCAACATCAGCCATTTTATTAACAGAAAGGGGTGTGTATAAAGGCCTAACTCTCCCTATCCTAAAGCAAGTGCCCCTTCCTATGAAATAAAACTAAAGCAGGCTGACCTTGTGTCCAAACTAAATCTGATCCTTACAAAGTAACAAAGTAAATGTTTCTAATTTCGGTTTAACACAAATGTGCAAACACTTAAACATATAACTTCAACAAAACAATCCTTGTGTCCAGGGGTTGGCTCCTTTGCCCTAAATGGTTTCAGGAAAATTGTTCAAACTTTTCTGTTTCAACAATAGTCTATTAAAGGTAATGAAAATGTCTCTTTCACCCAATACGTTCCTCGGGATAGCAAAACATATGTTTCTTCGACAACACTGGTTGGAATTTAACAATGAGAAAGTATCACCTAGTTTTCAGGATGATGGCAAAACAGAATGTCTTTTCCACAACACTGGTTGGAATATAGCAAAGGAAAGTCTTTCCTAATTTTCAGGATCGTGGAACAAATATCTTTTCTCCAATATTGGTTAGAGTATGGCAAAAGGCAAGTCTTTCCTAATTTTCTGGTTGACAAATGTTCAATTTAAACAACAACTTGATATGACAAAGTTTTTCTTTAACACAACAGTTCAAAATGGGATTCCTGGTATACTCCCCTGCCAGGAAACCTCTCAACTGAAACTGTTGGTATACCGGGTTTCTTGCCTGCCAGGAATATTTTCCTTTTGGATCATGCAGATGCCTTGGTGTACTCTCCTGCCAAGTATCTCTTCCCAAAAGGTTCATTTTCTGATGCTCTTATCAGGTCTCTTTGTGACATTCACATTCCCCTTATATATAACACAATTGTACTTCTTCAATAATACAACTTTGTTGACTTCAAGTATTACTTGTTCCAACTTCCCCCATACTGACATCCCATATATGAAGGTTTGTTCAAGCTCTGTCTGTCAACCATTCCTTCAATAGCTTCTTGGCAATGCTTGTTCCAGGTTTCTCCAAATTGACATCTCATATTAGGAGAATTGTACAACTTTTGCCACTTTGTTTCTTCTATACTGTCTTTTGGCTTATGGCAATACTGGCTCCACGTTTCCCCCAACTGACAACTCATATCAGGAGAATTGTACCACTTTTGCCCTTCCTTTTGTTCTGTAATGTATTTTTGCTTATGGCAATGCTGGTTCCAGGTTTCCCCCAACTGACATTTCATATTAGGAGAATTGTACAACTTTTGCCTCTTTGTTTCTTCTATACTGTCTTTTGGCTTATGGCAATACTGGCTCCACGTTTCCCCCAACTGACAACTCATATCAGGAGAATTGTACCACTTTTGCCCTTCCTTTTGTTCTGTAATGTATTTTTGCTTATGGCAATGCTGGTTCCAGGTTTCCCCCAACTGACATCTAATATTAGGAGAATTGTACCATATCTGCCTTTGCTTTTTCAGTTCTATTTGGTCAGTATTCAACAATGCTTCCCAAATGTTCATTAATGTATTGGCACGTCCTGTGGCCCCCTTCTCTTTTAGTTTGGCTCACTGGTTTAATGTGCAGCTGCTGCGAGGAGTTTTAATTGGGCAAGCTTCTCCTTCGTGGCAGAGTCTCTTTCGGTTCCAGTGACAGCTTTTTATTTCTTCGCTGAAGGAACCATTGCCGCTTTACAGAACCGGGTCTCCTCAGCCCTGCTGCGCACACTTCACCTTCAGCAGTCCCTCCAGGGCACCTGCTACGATTTGACCGGAGTTCCTCTTCTCTGATCCTGAACGCCTTCAGTCTACAACCAGAAAACGTCCCTTGCTCTCCCCATGGCTCTTCTCCATGAGTCTGCCTCTGCCTGTAGACTTGCTTCCCGCTCCGGCACTCTGCAGCCTTTCTCCTCTCTCCTTCTCCGGTCTGATGCCTGCAGGTGATTTACAAGTTTAAATTAAATGACCCGCGCCGCTGACTTGGATCTTGACAACTAGACTGGACATTGTACTTGGTGTCACATTTCCTCCACATTGACTCTTTGCTCCTCTTCCTCGTCTCAGTACTTGAGGCTTTCTGGGACTTCAGTCCACAGAAGTTTCAAATTATTTTAGTTTACATTGTTGGACAGTGTTATTTAAATAACAATCACCATACACATTAGATGTTTGGTGTGTTCTAGACTTATCATGTACACCTGAAGAATGAATAGCGTTTTATTTAAATATAAAAATCTGAAAAACATGTTTTCAAATGGTTCTGAATAATGTCAACAAGCCATCAAAAACTCTGGAATCAAGACATCTTCCTCACAAGAAAGAGAAAAATAGTGCCTCTCTCCTCCTGTAGTCACCACTCTCCCCTGACAGCCATGTCCTCCCATGTGATCCACCCTCATAATACCACCCCCAGGGTCAGAATCAGGTAGTGTCTGCCTTCCCCGGGTCACATAGGAGGAGGCTTTAGGCTGGGGATCAGTCATGACTGCATTAATCAACACACAAACCATTTATAGGTTTAACGAGTTTGTACGCTTCATATGCTTTATAGCTTAAATAGGTGTGTACACTCAATAACCATCTGTTAACAAGTGTCCTGGTAATGAGAAGGTACATTTCTTCACACCTACTGTGCATATAACATTATTAACGTACAATTATTTAACATACCAGCATACTAATGATAACTATTTTGGTAAATATTAACTTAAAAAAACAAATGTATTTTAGTAGTCCACTGGTCAGAGGTTGAACAAGTTGTAATGCTTCATAGGCTTTATAGCTTCAACTCAATAAGCATCCATTAGGTACACTTCATATTTAACAAGTGTCCTGGTAATTATAAAGTACATTTGTTCCTCCCTATTGTGAGTATAACATTAGTAACGTACGATTCTTTAACATTTTAATTACCTGTGTACTAATGCTAACAGTACTTCTGTACCATTTCATGGTACACTATGTTTCACAAATGTTCTGTCAATTCTAATAATGTACATTTAGTTACCACAACAGTACCTATAACATGAGTAGCGTACAATTGGGCTGCTGCTGTTATCACTTCACACCCCTTTTCAGGATACAGCCTGCCCTCTGCCCACATTATTACAAAAGCCGAAGAAGATATACCTGTCGGGCTGTGTCTATTGTACCTTTATGATTGGGATCACTGGTGGTTTAGTAGTAATTTGGGGGTAAGAAAGCAGTTCTTGCCCTCTGTCAGGCACTACAATGAAGAAGAGAGGAAGATGGGGAGAAATAGTGAGGGAGAGAGACAACTAGATGGCACGGATGGGGAGAGGGAGGGGGGGTAGGGGGAAGAGGGGGTGAGAGAGAGAGAGAGAGAGAGAGAGAGAGAGAGAGAGAGAGACCCTCTTGGCTGGTGGGTTAAAATACCTTGGTATGACAAAAATAAACAGAAAGGGGAGGATACATGCTTGCTGGAAAAAGAATGTAAATAGTATCATCATGGTAAGAGGGTGAGCATATCTTTGCCCAATTCACACCCCAAAGCATGGAGTGAGAAATATTTGGTAGTAGACACGGTCAAGAAGTGAATTTGGTGCTATACCGTTGGGGCTGTGTGTAGCTGTAGTGCATGGACTGCAGGCACAGTGTGCATATGTTAGCTGCTTCAGGGTGAAACTATAGCATGTTCAGGCCAGATTCTCCTGGCCCAGTTTCTTATGTATGCCTAGGTATGGGACTGTAACCAAGCCCCCCAACTCCGGCTGCCTATCTAGACGGGCTGTGGTTGAATGCTTGACTAGACAAGGTGCATTTAGGGGACCAGACTGTGAGGGAAACCTCATAAAAGGGGTTAGCACAGAATATAAGAAACCCCAACCTCTCTTTCCACCCTGTTTCCCCTTTGCATACCAGGACTCAGGAGTCGGATTTAGAAAGGTGTGCTGATGGGTGCCTTTCAGGGTGTTGCACAACAAACAAAAGATCATTATAGCACAGAACTCAAAAGTATGATGAGAGCATCTCCTCCTCATCTGTTCCTAACTACACGATAACACTATGTTATGTTCACAGGAGGCCTGGTGTAGTCTGCAAACAAAGATGCTGGTACCGAGGAGCTGTGGTAATCCAGAGTTTCTGAAGATGCTGACTAGAGGATGTGTCTGGTTCTCTAATCATATAATAGTCCCACAAAATGTTATGTGGGAGATGTGTTCACCCACTTTCCCTATGTAAACCATTACTGTTCATGATATGCCTTCATATATGAATTTCATGTATTGTAGATAGCTTTGTCAAATATGCATGCAAATAAATATCCTTGATCCACATTAATTGTACATGCTATCATGCACAATACATTCAATTAATGGCAGTGTATTACCATTTAAACTAAATCAATCATGCTTAATGGCTTTAATAAAAAGGCTTCTCTTAAAATAACCCAACTTAACAATCATTTTTGTATTATGTATATTCAATGTGCAAACAAAATATTCTACTTCACTAAAGCTTATATTTATTGTGCATTCAGTTTACCCATTTCACACATTACATGAGTACCACAATTATTAAAATCCAATGCAGCTTAAAGTGTAGTTCATGCATAATAATTCATACATTCTTTTCATATTAAAAGGGTATTTCCTAATACATCACCCAACACCTATTAATCAATACAGTTTAAAACCATCATCCAAAATATAAAATAATACAATTCCAAATAATCATTTTAAAATCTCCTTTGCAAAAGCTAAAATAGCAAGAATGAATCCGTTTGTTTTGCATTAAGAAGACGATACCAATAATGGTCTTATTAGACTCGACTCATGGTGAACACATTTCTCGATCCAGTGAACACGTTGTTGCATCAGAGCTTCACAACTATTTATCAAATGTTTAAGAGTTTCCACCTCTTGGTGAGAAAATCGTCAACCTTTCTGAGTGCCTTATAATAATAACAATGTAACATTTATATAGCGCTACGAACCCTCCAGTGTCTGAGCGCTGCTTATTGTTACCCACGGTGTGTGGTGCTCATTTGCGTCAGCAGGCTCTGCACAGATGTCAAAGCGAGCGCTCTACTCACTGTGCTATCGAACCGGCTTATGTTGATTCTTGCGCCAGAAACCTTCTTTGTTAAAAAACAAAGTCATTTTGAACCTTCTAAAACCATCTCTAAAATTGCACGAAGGATGCCTTAATAAATATTTGGGCACATCATTAAATGCTTTCACCTCCAGTCCCACATGATAAAATAGGTGGTTATTCTTAGTGCACTCTCTTTTATGGATCCAATCATCTTCCTACAATTTACTCTTCCCTGGATTACTAACCAATTCCTCAACATTAGAATCCACCAAAACCAATTGGTTAGTACAACTTGTTATCCACTGCTTTGACAATCTCCAAGAATTGTGACCTACTACTTCCTTTAAATGTTCGAATAGACAATCTGCAGGGGCACATAATGTCCTCCTATGCAATTGGAGTCGCTTACAATTAGTACCGGCTTGGATTGAGATGAGATCTAATTCGTGCCTAATGGCTCTAATTGGAACCCTCTTGTGGTAAACATGATGCTTTGCGCCACAGCAAGGCTACCAATGTGTCCCAGTTCACGTCAACCATCAAGTGTTCCGCCCCGTAAGTTAATTTTGACACTATTTTTGACTTGAGGGGCAACGGAAAATCATCCGAAACATCTGTCTAGCAGTCGCATTTGTGCAGCTGCAGCTTTGGCTACTGGTTTTAAAGTGTTATCAATTTGTTTTTTTAATCACTTAAGCGTGGAATGATACCCCCAAATATGTAAAATGCTCCACCACCTCATGCTATCGCATACATTTCCTTTTGTATTCCAGATGTTTTTTTCCCTTTCATAATTACTTTTTTTGTTTTTGCAACATTTACTTTAAGGTCAATGGGGGTCATTACGAGTTTGGAGGTAGCCATGGTGCCATTAGCCCCATGGCTGCCTCCAAACCCGTATCTGGGTCCTGTAGTCGGAATGGGGACTTACCGGGTCATTCCAACCTTGGAGGACCCGTTAAGTCCCCATTCTGAAAACCATTCCCCATTCCCATTCGAGCCCCCATAGGGCTCAATGGGAATGGGGAAGGAGCTAATAACGGGCCAGCAAATAGCGGGCCCGTTATTAGCTGCCTGGTCCCTTAACAGGTCCCGCTAAAACCAGCAGTCTCTGGTGGGACCCGCTAAGGGACCTCAAAATGCGGCAGTAGGGGGCACCGGCACCGGTGCCGTTAACCCCCTACTGCCGTACTCGTAATGACCCCCAATGTCTTTTAAATATTTAATCAGGATGTTCAAAGATCTTTGTAACCCAATAGTTGTCAAGTCACATAAAACTAAGTCGTGAGGATATGCTAGATATTGTATCGTCAATGTACCTAAACGTGGCAGATACGTATTTAGACTATCTAAAATAGTACCTAAATCGCTAATATAAAATCTCATATAATTCCAACAAAATGTAAAAGCATTAACAATATTTGTTAAGATCATATATTTATTATGAATCCTATAAAGTCTTTATATCTCAACATGTTTCAGGTGTATTTCTCCCTTCTTCTGGAGAAAGGGGCTATAACTGCCATTAAAATCGTACTGCAATAGAAAAAAGGGGGATTTGTATTAATTGATACATCTTTGTGTGCCTTCCATGTGCCAGATTTATACACGGTCTGTGACACCAGTGTGTACAGGGACCAACAGTCTACCAACATCTGTAGTTGTATGTCATTCATTTTGACCTATGTCAACACAGTGCTCTGTATGGTCCTTCTTCCTCCACTGAGGACATGGGTTCCCAAATCTACACTGCAAACTAGAAACAGTCCCTTGCTTCATCTGCATTCACCACGGTCATTTGGGTTCTTGCTCCTTGGTCCTTCATCCCTGACTCATATGATCGGCACACTTTGGCAAAGAAGTGCCCCCTCCTGTTGAACTTCCTACACACTCCCTTTACTGCAGGACAACCCAGTGTTATCACCCCGAGAATATCGCGGCTGAAAATTCCATGGCCGAAAATGCCATATTTTGAAATGCACCTTTCAACACATTTGTAAGTGGGGGAGGGGGGTGAGTAAGGGTAATAAATATTGTAAGGGGAGTAGGTAATGGCTGCGTTCGGTATTGCCCTGTATAAGTGCGTTGAAATGTGCATTTTCGAAATTCGGCATCTCAACCCGCGTCTGATGTCATGTGACCGATGATTCGATTCTGAAAAAAGCACCCTTAAAGGTTACATCAAACAATGTGCCTCCATGTTTACTTGGAAACGCCCTTTTCTTAGTCACCACCACCATTATTCCATCACCATCCGATTGCGACGCCTCTTTGATGTCTTTCTCACTACTTCCGCCTCTTGTTTCCTTCGCTCCCACAGACCGAGAACACTTCTTGCTCAACTCAATACTTATTGCCATTTCCAGCGCCTCGCTTATTGTGGGGTTCTTTGCTTGTCATAGCTTTTCTGGTATACTGGAGTCTGACGTGGGGAGTACCAATTGGTCCATACTGTACTCTTCCTCAATGTCAGAGAAATGACATGAAGCAATTCATATCCTCAGCTTCGCTATGTTTGCCTCAACATTCTCCGTTGGCATCTGTTTGCCGGAGAAAAAGTTATCTCTCCAGGGCCATATTTTTCCACCATCTTCCATAATTCTTGGTTATACATAGACCCCCTTGTAGGGCCATCGCCCTTACTGTCGACTGACGTAAGTGTATCTGGTATTTACTTGATAACTCTTGCTGCATCTTTGCCCCAACAGTGGATTAGTGCCGCATGCTTGTGTTACTCTGAACATGTGTTGCCGCCCATGGACAATAAATGAACTTGAATAGGCTCTTACACTCTTGCGATTTCGAAGTGGGCTGCCCTGGACCCTCCAAAGATTTGGCTGGTCATGTGATCCCAGGACTAGTGATTCTATGTTCTTCCTACAGTCACTTATGTATTGCCATATCATTCAACTGTCTCTGTTTTCCTGATGGTTTCCTCGTGACTGGCTGTGCTTTGTTCACTATGTGCATCCGCCTGGACCCTCAGAGTTGGCGGTGCCTCTCTTCTTGACTATGTGGATCTGCATGGAGCCTTCCTCAGAACTGGCTGCACACCCACCCTCCTCCAACTGCGTAGATTATGCGTTTAAATCCGCTTGGGGACATCCTCTTGAATTGGCTGTGCCCCTCTTGGCATCTAAATCCACCTGGGGACTTCCCTGGATTTGGCGGTTCCCCTTCTCCACCCACCAGGCCTTGGGCGCCGTCACTCTGTGCCATTCCCAAAGCTGACACTTACTCCAGACTCCAGACTGCCAATTCTTTTTACTCCTGCTCCTCTGCCTGTGCAGCCTGGCTCCTTCTTTAGACACCAGCAGGGTCGTAACTCACTGCCCCTCCAGGCATATTATTATTCTGAAGGATATTGGTATATACACACGACAGGAATGAAACAAGTTCTCCGGACACAGATGGATGGGCTATAACTATGGATGAGCAACAAAGGGCGTGAGCAGAAAATGGCAGAGGATACAGGTAAGAAAAATCCGCTTGGTTCCCACCGGGTGTGCAGACAGAATGGGGGCAGGGTTTCTCACAGTGTCAGCAGAAACTGTGACCTTCTGAGCAGGTTCTTATGGCCATGCCTCACGTTTGAATACTCATGGAAAGGGGCAGTTGAGGTGAACTTCTGTGTCTCGACCCTCAGTCATGCACAAGGAAAAAATACTCACCAGAGCAACGCCTATACGTGTTCAGCAGGAATGGGACTGACTGTGCCTCCTAAAATGGAAACCAGCACACTGTTAGCAACTATGGGACAATGGACAATACTGAGAAGTGACACAGATTTCCTCTGGAAGTGGAAGCCTCAGTAGCCAAACTCTGGGCAAAGGAATTACATAAGCACAAGTGAGGATGGAATAAGAAGACTGGTCTTGACAAAAATATCCAGGGATAGGACAGGAAGTCTAAGAAAATAAGATAAAAGACAAAGAGTGAGGAGCATAGCAAGACTACCTCAGGCATACTAAGAACTGGAATTGCAGAGTGGAAACTGTGGATTGGAATTAAGGAATTATGGAATAAACTACAAACTGGTAACAAGGGAACTATAGACAGAAACTGTGGGCTAGAATGCAGGGAATTACAGACAGAAACTCTGGACTGGGAACAATGTAAATGCAGGAAGAAAAATCTGGATTGGAAACCAGGAAATTGCAGAGAGCCAGAGACTGCAGGCATAGAACAAAGGGTTTGTGAGGAAAAAACAAGGGGCTGCAGACAGAGCGCAAAGGGCTGTACGTAGGCAAAGGAACGGAGGGTGTTGCAGTCAGCAAGCAGAGGACTGTAGGTCAGAGAGCACAAGGCAGTAGCAGGGCAGGGAACAAGAGCACTGGAACAGGAGCAGGATCAGGAACCCGTCAGGAAGTAGCTGTTCAAATCAGGAGGGCGAGGAAAGATGCTGGGTGCAAGAATAAAGTGAATTGTGACTGAAGCAGGCTTGCTAGCAGCACTTTGAGCACCGCATCTGAAGGTTGTCGGACTCCTCCATCTCTGGGCCTGGGAACGTGAGAGCAATGCAGGCCCATAGGGCTTCTTGGGAGTGTAGTTCTCAGACTCTTACATAAGAGTAAATGGATATTCCAAAGTACCAACAGGTGCATTATGTGACATTAGTTTGTGCGGTGTAATAGAGAAATCTAATGTCTTCCGAAGGGGATCTAGAGCCAGCAGTATGAATGGATATAGTTTAAGTTGAGTTGTGATAATAAATTGCGAGCCCCAGCTAGTCCAAAGATTCAGGGGTCAAGTCCTAAACATTTAATTGGGGGATTCATCAACAAACGCAATGGAATGTGACGTCGCCAGGAATTTGCATATCAAGGTGAAATATGCACATTTCATTAAATTGGTTTTCCATAACCACCCAAATTGAACAGGACGAATGCTGTTTGCCTTCCATAAAATCAACACAAACACAAACCCAAGACAGGATATTTTCGTCTAACTCCAAGAACCAATACAAATGTTTTCCCTGGGACTTGCAGTAACGAAATGGGATATTTCACCTTGAGTTGTTTGGTATTTTTCATCAGGTTATATAGTGCAGTGGAGAAGTGTCCAGCCTACAAACATGATGACTGCAGTTTCATCCCCGAGGGTGGCTTTAATTCGTAAATTCAAAGAGGAAATCCAATGTTTCTCTTTTAGCTAGGGGGGACTGAGTCCCCCCTCTGAATAAAGTGCGTGTACCCTCGACTTGAGCCCTGCAAAGATTGCTCTCCCTAGTTTTCAGGTGGTGAACTTGTGACAGAAAGGAAGTCCGAGGTCCAGTTTGTGTTCCAGACTTGGAGACTAAAAGAAGACCATCTGAGTTCATGAGCCAAGAAGGGACACTGCACGCTCCATGACTGTGGGCCTCCACTTTCGGCGAGTGGGCGGATTCTTTGGCAACCTGCTGCACTACGCGGATTCAGAACGTTAACTAAACACAACTGTAGAATTTTAAGGAACTGCCGCCATCTAGTGAGTAGTTTGTGTAGTGCATTTCAGAGACCTGCAGCATCACAAGGCTAGGCAGCGACAAAGTAAACAATACAAGCAACTGCGATTCTACTGGGAACTCCGCTAAATAAAGAATGCCAGGTCCGACGACACGGAGCCCGGCGGAATGGAGGAAGCACCCCCGATAACCCGGGCGGCGTACTTCTCGGTCCCCAGCCCCTCCCTACCCCTTTCTGCGAGGGGGAGGGGGTGGCTGGGGCAGGGCGGCAAAATGGCAAAAGCCACGAAAAGTATTGCGCGGCAAGAGCCGCAAAAGCCCGCCAAAGGCAAAGCGCGGCAAAGGCAAGGAAAAGCCCGCGAAGGGCAACAAAGGAAAGGGGAGGGGTTTCCCCCTTCATAAAGAGCGGGGTTCCCGCTTTGGGCACACAAACAACTGCAGCCGAGGGACACCCGTGCGCTCTTCACGGGACTGCAGTGGAGGGTTCTTCATTTTCCCACCCACCAACCCTACGAACAGAGCAAGCAAGAAAGCCTGGTCGTCGGCGTCGCAGGACGGCAAGGCGGTGTGGCGGTGTTTGGCCGGACAAACACAGGAGACAGACTCCGGAAGAGCCAGGAGAATGCGGGAAGGGTCTTCGCTCTTCCCAGACCCAACGCCCCTTGGGAGCTTAAGCGGCAGGGGCGGCGGGGAGGGACAATTACGGCTCAGCTTCCCCCAAGGAAACGGCACTCTCCCCGCTCAGGAGCACCTGCAGGGGCAGGCAGGCTCGGATACTTCCAAAGCAGGGAGAGTCGGGCCTACTATTGGACTCTTGGGAAAGAAAAGGGGGAAGCAGGTTCTTGGACACGGAGTAGTCGCCGCATCTGGCAGACAAAGTTTTTCCACAGATATGTACAGTTTGGTTTTTGTTATATTGTGGAATAAAACTCTGCGGCCTTCTTATGCCAACAAACAAACAAGCCTCATTATGCACTTTCTGGGGGGAAAGGGCATTGTGAATGGTTATATGTGGGTCACAGGTGGACGGAAGCCGGGGTTATGTTAGCGATACGGTTGACTTAAATATTATAGGGACATTTTTCATATAATTTTGCAGAAAAGGTCGAGGAGGGCGTACAGGGCTGTCACAAGGATTTGTTGAGGCCTGGGGCAATACGTTTAGTGAGGGGCCACTTGCGATTGTTTGCACTGTCCGCCTGCATTGGTAAGCCTCCCCACCCCCGCCTGTCATTTTTTGCTCTATGGCAGCGGCACCACCAATATGAGATACGAAAAATCTGTCTTCAATTTGTATGGAGGATACAGATATTTTGATAAATCCCTCTGGACTCAGCTAAAAACCTGCTGTTAGTCCATTGCACTTGCCATCAACACGATGTGTAGTGTAAATCTGGAGACCGAGTGCCAAGCCCTAGTTCCCATGAGAGTGCCACGCATTAAGTGCGGGCAAGGGGAGGAGGTGGGCAGAGATGGAGGCATGCTGAGCCGTGTGCTCGCGTTACACTACCTTGCCATGCGTGACTGTGGCATTCAGAAAATGAAGTGCGATAGGAGAGTTAAAGCCACGTAGAGTGCCTCCGTGAGTAGCGCACCGTCTGCGTGAGTAGCACACTGCCTCCGTGAGTAGTACACTGCCTCCGTGAGTAACAAACTCTGTCGTTCTATTGCTGATCTGCTGCCTTGCTGTAATGCTCCTCATTGACAGTCCACGCTTAGTTTTTATCATCACCCAGTCTTGAAAATGTGATTGATAGCTGTACAGACCGACATTTCAAATTTCCCGGAGGATTTTTCTTCTGGCCAAGGGTCACAAAAGTTTAGTTTGTGACAGGGCAAAGTGTCATTGTGCCCATTTACAAGGGCGGCTTTGGGTACCACTGATTTCAATAAATTAGATCAGACATTAGAGCTCAAACTGTACGGTTCTCAAGTGTCTGAGGGGTACTCGACAAGCGGTCATAGGAACGGATATCTGACACCTGGCATAGGAACTGATATCTGACACGCTGGCATAGGAACGGATATCTGACACGCTGGCATAGGAACGGATATCTGCCACGCTGGCATAGGAACTGATATCTGACACGCTGGCATAGGAACGGATATCTGACACGCTGGCATAGGAACTGATATCTGACACGCTGTCCTAGGAAAGGATATCTGACGCGCTGGCATAGGAACGGATATCTGACACGCTGTCATAGGAACTGATTTCTAAGCATGCAATGCATGTCTCCAACACCTGAACGTTGGACATGTGTGTTTACCAGTGTGTGGAAATGTGCACTGCAATGTGTGGAACTTTCATGTGCCTGTGTAGAACAGTGGCCGAGAGCCGTGCTCCTTTGCTGTTTAAAAAAAAAGTTTTACTGTTCCTATAATTTTATTTTAAAAAGAAACCGTTCCGGAATGTTTCGTTTTAAAATACAAGTGCAGGATGAAGGTAAACGTGCACTTCAGTGCACTGCAGTGAACAATCCCTTAAACAGCAGGTGTGCTTGGTTGGGGGTTTGTATTACACAGGGGAGCGGGCGTGGTGATGAAGTTTTTGGGGAGTGGGGCAGGCCAGCGTGGCCACTACTTCTTTTTGTACACTTCGAGCACTGACTAGAGTTGGCCATGGTGTTTGTGAACTCTGGGAAGAGGAAGGAGTCGCAAGCATGTACACTGTAAAAATATTGGCGCGACCGTGTCGCACGCTGCTGGAATCCTTTGGACAGAGACATGCTCAGCGTTATTTGATGAATACCCAGCCTTTATGAATTTGTATATGTCTTTTTTAAACTTCGTTTATTTATTTGAAGGAATGGCAGTGATGGTGTCGATTTGTATTAAACTGCATCTTGACCCTTTTCCTATGAGGTTTTTGACAAGACACAAAGACCATGAAGACTGATTCTATCAAACCGAGTGTGTGTGGGCAGTATTGGGTATTATCAGCACCTCCTGGATTGCTTTTGCCCTTTATTGCCTTGTAGCATTATACCTTCACACTAAATAACATAGTAAGCTCAAAGTGCAGTAATAACATGACGTGGAGGATGGGGGTCAGACTATGAATACCCCTCAAGCCAGTCAAGGCATTCATTGTTGCCACGTGTGCAGGAGAAACTTTATCCAGAGGTGTGCGCAGATCCCTGAGAAACTACATGTTTATTGCAAAAAGGTTTAAAGTATCAAGAATCATATTTGTAGTGGCATGTTTTTAAGTTGCGAGTATGTCTAAATGCAAAGCAAATAGCAAGATATCCCCAGCTCTGGCCATGAAGAAATCCACAAAGCTTTTGTAGCCGATCACCAAGGTCAATATTTTGTCTCGTAGATCAAATCGCTTCTACTGGGCATTGGGAAAGAATACCCTGGGCTACTGTATCCACACTACATCCAACTCTCTCTTCCAAAACACCTTCCTTCTCGAGCCCTTCCCTCAGCCACCTCTAACTCTCTGAGGGTCAGACGATTCAACAGGCAGAGAGTGGGGGGGGGGTTGATATGTCTCCTCTGCGCGTGCCTTCCTCTGGGATGGCCTTTCTGCCCCTCTCAAACTTGAGCCGGACTACTTGAAGTTCCGGAAGCAGCTCAAGACCTTCCTTTTCTCCTCTGCTTTTCTCTCTCTCTCTCTCTCTCTCTCTCTCTCTCTCTCTCTCTCTCCTGCCTGTCTGCTGCACCCTCAAACTCACAGGGTACCAGACTCCTCCACGACCAGACGCCCCTGCACTGTCTCTGGGCCTACCCGCACTTAGGGGCTGTAAATATAACCCTACAGTCTCCGGCTTCCTGGCACTACCCAGAGCCATGCTGCCCTGGCTGAGCTTACACAGAGTTTTCTGCCCCAATTGCACTTCCCCTTTCCCTGTCCCTGGCACTACCCATTCTTAACCCCCCCTGCACTTTGCTTTGCTTTGTTTGTTTGTTTATTTAATATAGCGCAAACCAAAACCCTCAGGTAGCTGGGCGCAAGCATTACAAGGATACTTAAGAAGCTTAGTTACAGAGCATTACAAGGATACTTAAGAAGCTTAATTACAGAAGTAGGTGGGTACATATATACAATGAATGAATGATAAACATAGTTATAAGCAGTGATACCATTAATACAACCACAAGTTAGCAGTGACCAAATCGTCCCAATAGATGTACCAAAATACAGACAAGTGATAACAAAGAGGAAGTACAGTTGGCAATAATCAGGCATAGCAATCCTTAAAAGGGCATTCAGCAGTAGGTAGGGCGAGGGATCAGTTAGGAAGTGAGGAGGTCAGGTTAGGCATCATTAGTCCGTAGCCAGGTGAGGACATTCCGTCTGAATCTGGAGTAGGTTTGGTCAGTTCTAAGATCTAGGGGGAGTCCATTCCAGGATTAGGCGGCTATAACCGGAAAACCAGAGCCACCGGCTGTAATCCTTTTGTATCTAGGAACCTCTAAGGTGTAGGCATTGGACATTCTCATAGGTCGGTCAGAGGTTCTCTTGTTAACTCTTTCTACAAGGTAGGGAGGTGCTATGTTATTGAGACATTTGGATGTGAGAGAGTGTTTTATGGGAAATCCTGCCCTTAATCTTGAGCCAATGGGCATCTCTTCTGAATGCAGAGATGTGCTCTTTGTTCGGGATATTTAGGGCTGCTCTAAGGGCATTATTTTGGAGTCTTTGCATTTTATCAATAATGTACCTATTGGATCCTGCATATAAAGCATTGCAGTAATCCAGTCTGGATAGAATAAGTGCATTGGCTAGTGTAATACAGCTGGTTTCAGAGAGAAATGGTCTGCAGGCTAGGATCAATTTGCACGTATATGCTGTAGAAGATGCTAGAGAGTTAACTTGCTTCTTGAAGGTGAGTGCAGAGTCAAGATAGAAACCAAGAGTTTTAACTGTAGGCATCACTTTGATGACATTATCAATGTTGAATGAGGCGTAACTGGGGTTAAGTTTTTTAATAGCCGTCTCTGAGCCTAAGATCAGTAGCTCCGTTTTATCGTCATTCAGGCAGAGGCCGTGGGATGCCATCCATGCCTGAATGAGGAGATATATCCTATTTACTAAGGCCAAGTCTTCCAAGAAGTTGCCGGAAAGGGGAATGAGGATCTGATTGTCATCTGCGTAGTTAATGTAGGTGACACCCATTCTGTCCAACTTGTCAAACAAGGGCTTAGTAAAGATATTCTACATGGTAGGAGATACGCATGATCCCTGAGGAACACCACAGGAGACTTGTATGGGGTCAGCAGCTGCTAAAGGGGAGAAGACTCTCATTGTACGGTTCGCAAGGAAGGATTGCACCCAGGTTATGGCATCACTTGAGAAATGGGCAGCTGACCTAAGATGGTTACATAAAACTGCATGATCCACCATGTCCAAGGCTGCCGATAAGTCAATGAGGAGTAGCATAGCTGATTTTCCATTGTCCTTCAACTAGTCAATTTGGGTCTTGAGGTCGATCAAGGCTGTTTCTGTGCCATGAAGGGGCGGAAGCCAGACTTATGTGAGCCTAGTAAGTTATTAGCTTCTAGGTAGTCATGTATTTGTAAGTAAGCTACTCTGTCGATGATTTTAAGTAAGAAGGGGCTGTGGTTATATGTCTATAGTTGGTTGGTATAGATGGGTCTAAGGTTTTTTAAGCAATGGTAGCACCCAGGATTGTTTAAGATTATTAGGCACAAGGTTCGTCTTAAAGGAGGCATTGATAAGCTTCCAGATGAAGGGGGCTAAGTCTCTGGCTGCATCCTTTATAATTTGGGCTGGACAGTTATCTCCTTTGCAATTGGAGGGTTTGAGTGAAAGTATAATTTTTTTCTGTTTCAACGATGGATAGTTTTTTGAAGCTGAAGGGTGGGGGGGTGTTATTATGTAAATTTTGAGGTAGTTGCTGCTGAGGTGAGGACTCAGCTGGTAGGAGCAGGGAAGCTTTCTTTTTCAAAATTTTAATTTGGAGGGAGCTAATTTTATCCGAAAGGGCATTTTGTATGTTGGTGTACCTGGGTTTATCCTTAGGGGTATTGTCAACCTGAGGTATTGGTGATTCCATTTCACGAAGGATAGAGAATAATTCCTTAGTGTCTGATTTAGCCTTAGATATTCTGTCGTTGAAAGTGTTAATTTTAGTGCTAATGATTTCCTTTTTGTACAGTTTGGAGTGGTTAGTTAACTTAAATTTGTTCTCCTCAGTAGACGAGTGGCGCCAAATTGATTGCAACTTTCTTTTTTGAATCCTTAGTTCTTTCAATTGTGGTGTGAACCAGTTGTTAAGGTGAGAAGTCTGTCTACCTTTGCCGGTTTTGACCGATGCAATGGTGTCAAGTACCTTTGTCATGGCGCTATTGAAAACGTCTACCAGTACGGTGGGGTCTGTATTGTTAACTAGATTGTCAAGAGTAGGGAGAAGATGTGGTGGTAGCTTTTCCGCAGTAATGTCTTTTTTGCTCCTAGTAGAGAGTGGCGTTACCATAACTGTCATTTTAGGGCGGATAAGGTCAAGCGAGGCAGAGAAGGTAATTAAATGTTGGTCGATCCACAATTGAGGTATTATATTAGTGATAGTAATGTTACAATTCAGGTCGGCAACCCAATCTAGGGTTCTTCCTTTGGTATGTGTAGGGGTAGTGACTTTTTTTGTGTCAGCCCAATAATCCCTCAGTAGTGAAGCTACGGATAGGGCATGTTTATCATTGCTATTGTTGAAACCAAGATTAAAATCTCCCAGCAGCAAAATGTGCGCATGGTCCTTGGTATTGTTGGTCAGGATACTGTTTAAATCGTCCTCAAAGGAACCTAAGGGTCCAGGTGGTCTATAGATCACATAGATGGTGAGGGTACTGTTGCTAGAAAGGTGAAGTTTAGCTGTGAGAGTCTCACAGTAATGGAACGATCGGGTAGTAGTAAGTCGGATAGGTAGGTTAGATGTATGGATAATAGCTAGACCGCCACCTCTGGCATTTGGTCTGTCAGCTCTTAGTAATTGGTAACCCTCTGGTACAGCTAACATAATGGCGGGGCCTGCAGCCTCGTGGAACCAAGTCTCGGTTATGGCCAGCAGGTCCAAGCTCTCATTAGTTAGGATGTCCGCAATATCAGCGGCACGAGCCACCATAGATCTGGCATTGATAAGCGACCCAGATAGTAGTAGGGTGCTTGTAGGTTTAGTAGTAGGAGGTTGTTTAGTTTTGGTTTGGGTGGCTCTTTGAGTTTATTAGAGTTGTAGCTGGGAGGACAGAGGACAGATAATTATGGTTGTGGTACTGTGTACGTTTATTGGATAATCCAGTTGGTTGGGCAGCCTTATGTGTGAAGCCTCTAGTGGTGTGGTTTGTTGTAGGTTCGTGGAAGCGGGGCAATCTTGATCTCAATCTCATATTTCTGTCCTTAGGTGGGCATGAGGCAAGGGAGGCAGTGGCCTATAGGCAAGGAGGCCTAGAGCTAGGTGGATTATCTGAATTCCTATGGCTTTACTCATGATCATAGGCTAGGCAAGGCAGGTTGTAAATAGTCGCAAGTTAGGCTAGTGCATAGTTAAGCATAAACTAGGTGCAACACTCGACTGGCAGGCAGGTATAGGCTAAATGCAGTATTCAAGTGGCAAGGCGGGTATATGCTAGATGCAACATTCAAGTAATAAGGCAGATATGTGCTAATCTAGCATTCCAGTGGCAAGGAAAGTATATGCTAGATGCAGCATTCAAATAATAAGGTAGATATAGTCTAATGCAACATTTAAGTAGCAAGGCAGGTATATGCTAGATGCACCATTCAAATAATAAGGCAGATATGGGCTATTGTAGCATTCCAGTGGTAAGGCAGGTATATGCTATATGCGTTATCACACTTGCACGATCTGAATGTCACAAGGTCTAGTAAGATGGTTGTTTTGTCCTCCCTCTGTCTCCCCTTCCTTGTCTTGTCGCGCCTAGAAACACTTGTGTACAGGCGTGTTATAAGTGACTTATCATATCATATCATATATCAAATCTGGCAATAGAGAACATTGAAAGCAGTGTTGCCCCACTTCCCGAGAAAGGTAATTCTACAATTCAGCCCACTTTAAAATGTCCTGTGAATGGAATGATTGATCCAGAGCAAAGAGAAGAAAAGATTAAATGAGAACGACCATTTGGTCATATTGAGGTGGGTCCAAGTTTAAATCATGTGGAGAGGGGTGTACATTTGTGATTCCAGCTGAAATACATTCACATATACATGTTCATACGCAAACTAGTACCATGAGAAAACAGAAAGTAGTAGGTCAGGAAATTAGCAAGAACAGGAAAATCGCACCTATTTTTCCATGAGAGAAAAGGCAACGACACTGCCCTATATAGTTAACAAAATCCCATTAAGTAATAGATTTAGCTTCTTGAGTGCCCAAAAACTAGAAGGTATAGAATGCCAGTCTGTCACCAACACATAGCAAGACATGACCCCCTTTGTTTGTGACATCCGGGAATATGGATAGCTCACCACTGGTTATCAAGGGGTGTGAATTATAATTATTATAATTATAATTGTTCTTTTATAACTGCTTAGTACCAGAGATTGGTGTCTCAGCGCGGGAATGGGATTCAAACCTGTGTTGTGCTGCGTTGTCTTGCCCCGGAGCTATCCCCATCACCAATTGATCTCATGTCCCCCAAAAAAAACAAAGAAATCCCCCAAAAATCGTTGAGTGCTCTTCTATAAAATATGAGCATAAAACCTATCAATAAAGAGTGTGTTTGTATTCCCAACCTGGTGCTGTACCAGTTGGAGCCCATAAAGAGGTTGGTGGAGGACTAAAAAAGTCACATATAGCCTAGCCCAAAACATAGGCCCTTCGGAGGATATGCATGAGGGGCGGGGGTACGCCTCAATTGGAAGTTGTGTAGAGAAGAGAAAAGCAGGCAGGCCGGAACCAGGTAATAATTAAGCAATATGCCTCGAGCGGCAGGGGCATTACCGAGTCAGGTAATGCCTCGGGCCCATAGTTATAGGCCCGAGTGGAGCGAGGGCCTTAACAAAGGCCCTTGGGCATTACCTAACTCGGTAATGCCCCCGTCGTGAGGGGCATATTGCTATTAGTACCCCGGCCCGCAAGATCTGCGTGACCCGTCACAAAAAAACCTTTACCTGTGTCCCCGGCGGGGGGCGAAGGCAGCTTTTCAGCCGTGGGGAGATTCGGAGCGGGGATGGCTCTGCTTCGAGCCTCCTCACTGGCTAAGGGGCTGCCACGCACCCTGCCTTGGACAAGGCAGCTCGAATCCAGCCGAGAATCGAGGGATTCTCGGCTGGGTAACGACCCGGCGAGAGCCAATCAGAATGCGTGTTGCATTCTGCTTGACTCTCGCCGGGTACTAATCAACCTTATAGTATGACCACATGGAGGAGTAACAGTGACAATAAGGATTCTTCTATTGAGCTGATAAAGTCGGTAATTGACACCCAGATAGTAAACCCCAGCCCAATAGGAAACCAGTAACGAGTGATCATCGGTTCTTAGAACCAATTTGATTTCAAGTGAATCATCAGGGAAGGAGAGAAAAGTGCCACATGGTATATATCGCACAAAAGGGGGTGGTGTGCATGACAAATGTCTCAAAAATTCACAAAGTAGGCAAAGAAGGGAAGAATCATTTATTAAAGACAAAAAAAGGCACGCATTGGCTTAGACATCTAATGGGCCTTATCCGGGATGATATCAAAGAATCCCAGTGTTTTTCTATGGTAGATGATCCGAATTTTGATTGTTTTTTTTATGCTCACAAGTTATTGGTTGGTAGACAGATTACTATCGCACAAGCGAAAAACCCTTCCACACAAGGGCTCAACGGGGTAGAGAATGACCTAAATAAACAACTCTTCTGGTGATCATCCAGACTTAACTTGCAGATCTGGGCCTAATGAATCTTTACATACAGTGGCAGATGGACATTCGCCAGAAGCTGATGTCACAGCCTGACACGTCCCTTTTCTGAGTGGCCATTGCCTGTGTGGAAGAAAGGAAACTGAACATCCTGTCCTGGAGTATAGCTGGGTGCTCAGAGAACATGATGGATTGTTAAACCATATTCACATAATACCGTCTGGTTATGAACATTGGCCTAAGCACATTCGCATTGTACAGAAAACCGTATTTAAAATGCCCTGAATAAAGCTGACTTCGCCACCATCTTAGAACCATCTGCCATTTTGATTCTAACTCCTGCTTTCTGTCCTAAAATGGTAAACTGTGTTTTCGGCTGCTGCTGAGCAGAGTGAACTTTGAGCTATGTCAACATTAAGGCTGCTTAGAGCAGAATGTTTGTTCTGTGCAAAGAGACTTTGTAGCCAAAATAAACTGCAATTTAAGTGTTATCTGCAAGCACAGCTACATCCTCATTCAAACAACGGAACAGAATGCAAAACAACTAAAACCTTGTGCTTTGACAGAAACTCTTTGTGTTCATTCTTGAAACTGGACTTACTTTAAGCTGGAGAACCAACATCGCCATTGAATCTTCATGGACAAGTAAACATGTTAAATGTGTTAAACAATATTGTCATATTTGTCATGTGAACTGGGCATGAACCCTTATATGTAACTGATTAGTTTGGAGAAGGGCTGGACAATGACCAGGATGGTGTATGAATAGAGCATGTTTTGGAATATCCAGCACCCTCTTCCCTCACGGTGTCTGCTGGTACACACTGCGAGGCACTTGAGAGACAGATAGCTATCTGTGTTATGAACTTTGATTTAAAAGTATACTTATAACTCTGAACTTGTGAGTGGCGTATTTCATTTTGGTGGTACTAAGCCCCGATATTTCCTTTTGGTCTTTCAGATGGCGCCCGAATAGGGACCCTCAAGATTGTTGTCACCTCGCTGAAAAGAAGACGCGGCTATCGAACCAGGATCGGAGAGTAAAGGGGCCCCTTGCAAGAGACCCGACACCTCAGCAATACTGCACAATCCGATCCCTGGACGGTGAGCAAGCGGTTCAAGACAGGCAGGTATTTTTGCCGAAATCACCAACCACGACGATCCTTTGTAATCCAATCGGACCTCCTTAGAATTTGAAATCAGGTGAGTCGTGCCCCGATTCCTAAGAATCCTGATATTGGTTGCAGTTTTGTTCTCATGAGTACAAACGACGCCAGGTAACACCAGTATTCTGACATGCCTGAGAAATTGTCTTCCTGTTTCAGGGTATTATTCCAAAGAGAAAGACAATCTTTGGGACAAGGCCAACCGGCGCCACCCGTTGGGTAGCGGCTTGTTTAATGTACTGTAAGTACAGCCTAAATAGTATTGTATTTAATGATATTTGGCACAGACAAACTAGACATGCTCCCGAACTTCAGTGGCCAGTTTATGGTAGTTTTGAAATTGCCCGTATAGAGTAGTTAGAGTCTATATTGTTGAAGAAAAAGGCTAGGCCTGCAGCATTTGATGTAATTAAAGATTGGAGAAAGGAAGCTATGCAGCAATTTAAGAGTAAAGAAAAACATACACGTAGACACATGTCAAATACTGAAAAGGCATTATTGTATGATCAACAGAAACAGAAACAGTCAGAATCTATTATAAGTATGGATAGGGATTTTAAACTTGGAGTACAAAAAATATATCCGCTTCAGGATTTTCATACCTCAGATGAACTGATAAATAAGCTATTAAATGACCGTAGAATTGTTGCAACTGCACCTCCTCCTTATGTGCCTCCGCCCGCTGTTGCACCTCCTACCGTTGTTGCTCCTCCTCCTCCTGCTGTTGTTCCTCCTCTTGTTGTTGTTCCTCTTCCTGTTGTTGCTCCTCCTCCTGCACCTCCACCCTTACCGATAGTTGCTGTTCCCTTACTTTCGTCTCCACCGCCAGCGGTAGTATCTCCGCTACCTATTGAACACAATTTGCCTGAACCTTCTTTTCCAAGTGGTTCTGCTCCACTTGTAGAGGTTGAAGGAGCGGGAGCTGATTCAAGAATAGTAACTCGTAGCATAGTATCCAAAGCTAGAAAAAGAGAATTGTATACATGGGCTAAAAAATATATAGAAGAGGGTGAAGAATCAGCTGTTTTATTTGTGATTTCTGTCCAAGAAAGTATTTCCGAACAGACTATTTTGATAGAGGGGATGTGAATGCATTTAGCTGATATTTGGAGTGGTTTGACGGACATGAATGTCCCACAGGGGTTGAGGGATTTGAATGTCCTTGCCCGCTCAAGGGACACTGCAGAGAAAGTACATGAGCATGTTGAGAAGGTATTGGAGTTTAAAAGGGAGCTAGATTGATTACAGAATGATGAATTAGATGGTAATAGACTGGAAGCCTCATATGTGCAGAAACAATTTCTTCCTTCATTGAAACCAATGAGTGAAGAAACGCGCATTTTCGCAAGAGATGCTCTTAGATGGATTTCGGATGTTTCAATTTCTCCCATTGAAGTGCATGTCATGTTTAGTCAATATGCTCCGGCAATGCAAAGGAAAGTGTTACAGGTGATGGTAGAGTATTTACAAGATGAGTTTATGAAGAGAAAGGTTTGTTGTCCCGCAGATTTGATGGTCATTTATAAGAGAGCATTTTCGCCCGATACTGCTTTGACTACTTTTTCACTAGATTTAGCTTGGTTGCTTAATAAACGCTAAGAATTGTCTATTTCACAATTGCCGATGAGGGAGGTTCCTCTGACATTTGTTCCTAAAGTAGAAATTCCAGCTAATGCCGCAACAGGCGCACTAGCCACTACTATTGAAGCACACTATGTCTCACAGTTTGTCCATGTCCCATTTTCTAGACAGGAAGTGAAGACCATTAGCCAAACAATTCCTGACATTAGGAAGAATCCAACAGGATTTTACAAAGAAATAGAATCTGTCTTGCATTCATCCGTTTTCATGCTGAGTGATATAGATTTGCTGTTTCCCGTGATCCTTCTTGCTGATTTATGGAAGCAGATTAGAACTGTAGATGATCAGGTAGGGATGGGTGATACATGGGATAACTTGGTACAGATAGATGGAGAAAGGAAGGCTGGTGAGAAACCGCCACAGGTGATACTGATGTTGCCAGACAGAATAGTAGTTAAATTAAAAACTCTGGTTCCCGAGAAAAGAATCATATGGGACAAGCTTACGGCTTGTGTACAATTGAAGTCAGAGGGGGCAACAGAATTTTTTATAGATTTGAACAAGTATTTTCAGACTTCAGTGGTCAAGATTTAAGTACAGAGTCAGGGAAAAGGCTATTCGTAGTTTGTGCGCGGATTATTGCCTGAAATTCAATCTCAGATAATGACTTCTGAAAGCACTTGGCAAGCAAAATCACAATCCAAAGTATTGCATATGGCTCGGTATTATGAACATAGAGTTAATTCAGAGAAGAAAAGAGTGGAAAAGAAGAAGGGAGACTTGAAAACTAGAGTACTGTTGCAGCAGATCGCTAGAGGAGCTAGAGGTGGGAGTATACAGTTTAGAGGCCAATTTTCACCACAAAGTAATACACAACTGGGTCCTGTACACATGAACCAATGTGCCTATTGTAGACAGGAAGGTCATTGGCAAGCACAATGCCCGATCCTTCAGCAGAGATCGAATAACACATATTGTTTCATGGGTAGACGATCCAGAGGCCGACCTGGGATAGTGGGTCCTGGTAGAAGTAAATTCGCTCAGAAAGCGCTTGGCAAGCAAAATCACAATCTGGAGTATTGCATGTGGCTCAGTATTATGAAAATAGAGTTTATTCAGATAAGGAAAGAGTGGGAAAGAAGAAGGGAGACTTGAAAACTAGAGTACTGTTGCAGCAGATCGCCAGCAGAGCTAGAGGTGGGAATATACAGTTTAGAGGCCAATTTACACCACAAAGTAATGCACAACTGGGTCCTGTACACATGAACAAATGTGCCTATTGTAGACAGGAAGGTCATTGGCAAGCACAATGCCCGAACCTTCTGCAGAGATCGAATAACACATATGGTGTTCATGGGTAGACGATCCAGGGGCCGTCCTGGGATAGGGGTCCTGGTCGAAGTCAATTAGCTCAGAATCAACAGTCACCTTCACAGGATATTTAGCAATATAGTGTCAATAGTGGGAACATTTTCGATAATCCTTCGACTGTTTATTTTTCTGAGGATCTCGCATTTGATGATATACTGTTCCGCTAGGACAGCCCGAACCAGTACCTATTCCTGTCGATCAGAAAGGGCCCTATGTTGAGATGCAGGTGGGGAATAGGAAGCATCTATCTTTGATAGATAAAGGAGCACAGAAGTGTGCTATTGATCATTCACGGGTTATGGATATTCCCCTGGACAGAACAACATCTCTGTAGGGTTCTCTGGTACCCCAGTGGTTAGTCCGGTCTCTCAGCCGGTACCGATTTCACTGGGGCCATTTACTGATTCATGCCCATTTCTTTTGATGACAAATTGTGGCGAGAATTTGTTGGGATTGAATTTTTTTGGAAGAATTGAATGCTGTCATTTACTGTTCTCCAGATGGAGTGCATTTAACGATTTCACCTCAACAAACTTCCATTCCACAGTTTTTGTCTAGGACTTTACCACCTGAATTGAATAAGGTTCTGACATGTCTATGGGCAGTCAATGACAATGATGTAGGTATTTTGCACATTGGACCAGTTAAAATTGTATTGAAACCAGGTGTTAAATTACTGCGTATTCCGCAATATAAGATTTCGATTGAAGGTGAACAGGCTTTGAAGAGTATTATTTCTGATTTTGTACACATTGATGTGATTGAGGAAATTGCAGAGAGCGTGTGTAATAGTCCGATTCTACCTGTCTACAAGAAAGGGGATAATGTGATTCCTTTTCGCTTCATTATTGACTTATGCGCTATTAATAAGGTTGTTGCCCCACAGTTTATGATTGTACCTGATGTCACTACAACATTGACAATGATTCCAGCCTCAGCCACTCATTTTAGTGTTGTGTATTTAAAGAATGCCTTTTTCAGTATTCCTGTACATGTTGACTGTAGATATTTGTTCGCGTTCACCCTAGGGGGACGCTTGTTTACATTTACTCGTGTGCCACAAGGGTACACTGAGAGTCCAAGCATTTATAGTAGAGCGTTGAAGGAACAGCTTGACACGCTTGAGTTGCCTTCCACCTGCACGTTGTTGCAGTATGTCGACGATCTACTTGTATCTGCTAACTCTGAGGTTGCTTGCAAGGAGGGCACCGTGTTGCTGCTTATTCATTTATCAAAACATGGGGATAAGGCTTCATTAAAAAAGTCTCAGTATTGTCAACAGGAAGTCGCCTATTTAGGCTACCTCCTGTCGAAGGAGGGAAGAAGACTGACACCTGAACGGATACAAAGCATCTCTAGCATGTCTGTCCCAAATACACAGAAATAGGTCAGAGCCTTGATAGGTATGGCTTCATACTGTAGACAGTGGATCCCAAACTTTTCATTAATGATAAAACCTATGTTGACATTGATAAAGAAGGGCATTTCTTTGCCTTTACCATGGAGCATGGATTGCCAGAAAGCTTTTGATCTGCTCAAGGCTGCGTTGTGTTCAGCGCCAGTTTTGGGCACACCAAATTACGAAAAGGCCTTTGTGTTGTATGTGCAAGAATGTGATGGATGCGCTTTGGCTGTGTTGACACAGGAACATGGGGGCAAAAATAGACTGTGCGGTTATTTTTCCTCCACTTTAGACCCTGTTGCATGCACTTTGTCGAGATGTTTGAGAGCTATTGTTGCTGCCGCTGCATCTGTAAAACAAAGTGAGGGTATGGTTCTGGGTCACTCTTTAACCAAAAAAAGTGAGGGTATGGTTCTGGGTCACTCTTTAACCATGATGGTATCTCACTATGTAGACGTTCTATTAAAGAGATGCAACATCTCACATTAGCACGACTAACAAGGTATGAGCTGATTCTATTTGCACCGCATAACCAAATTAAGAGATGTTGCTCATTAAATCCGGCCGAACTATTGCCTCTCCCGCAAGAAATTGATTGCAGTGACAAAATGTCACATGACTGCCTCTATACCACAGAACAAGAGACTAAGGGCAGAATTGATCTACTGAAACACCTCTACAGAATCCACAAGGGGAGCTGTTTTGCGATGGCTCCTGCTTCAAACTTCCAGATGGTACATCCACTGCTGCTTACGCAATCACTACTTTAAGCACTATAGTGGAAACTTCAAGAATTCCGCATAATTCTGCACAGGCCACAGAGATTATTGCGTTGACCAGAGCTTGTGAACTTTCTGAAGGGCTTAGTGTGAACGTATATTCAGACAGCTGGTATGCCTTTGGGGTAGTTCACAACTTTGGTTGACTATGGGCTGAGAGAGGTTTCTTGACCTTGCATGGAACTACGATACAACATGGCACTTTGATAGTTCGGCTACTTTCAGCACTTGCGCTTCCTACACAGTTAGCAGTAATGAAGTGCGCTGCACACCAGAAAGTAACGGACGATGTGGGAAAAGGAAACGCTTTTGCTGACACAATAGCCAAACAGACTGCCACCGATTAGCATTCCAAAATGTATGTGACAAAAAGGGTCACCAACATTTCTGTGATAGATGTAGGAATTGATTGCATAAAAGAAATTTAGTCTGACGCCACTCCATATGAAATTAAACAGTGGGCTGAGGGTCCAGTAAGTTTAGATGATGAGGGTTGTTGGGTAGACACTGAAAAACTAAAATGGATGCTGGCCAATGCCTATGTTACCGCTATGGTGACAATGGCTCATGGTCCAACTCATATATGTGCCAAAAAGATTTGCAAATTGTTAGAACCTGTCTGGGTTAATGTAAATATTCAAAAGACTGCTGAGCATCTTGTCCAAAGTAGCATGGTATGCCTACAGCATAATATTGGCAATTGAACACTGACACCAAGGGGAGTTTTGGTCCCCCCTCTATGCCTTTTGAGCTCATACACTTTGACTTCATTGAAATGGAGAGTTGTCAGAATTACAAATATGTATTGGTAGTCATCTGTGCCTTTAGTAAATGGGTTGAAGCTTTCCCTCTAAGAGATGCCACAGCAATGTCAATGGCGAAAGTCATGCTTAAGGAATATTTTCCTAGATTTGGCTTGCCGAGAGTCATATGGTCTGATAATGGTCCACATTTTATCACTGCTGTCATCCTGCCAGTATGCACGTGAGTACAGATCGATAAATGGTTCCATTCAGCCAGGCATGCTCAGAGTGCCGGACTTATAGAATGCCATAACGGCATATTAAAGAATAAGATTGCAAAAGTTTGCGCTCAGAGCAACTTGAAATAGCCTGATGCCTTACTGATAGCTTTATTATCAATGTGAATGACCGCACAATCAAAAACAGGACTCTCCCATTATGAGATTGTCATGGGGAGACCAGCCAAAATTTAGAATCTACCGAAACCCAAATTGTTAAAAAATGTGGAGCATTTGTTTCTTTTCGACTACTGTGACCGGTTAACTCAAAACTTGTATTTGATTCATCAACAGGTGCAAGGAGCCCTCCTAGTAAAACACGAGGGTCCAGGTCATCGACTCCGACCTGGTGACTGGGTGCTTGTGAAAGCATTCGAAAGAGCCTCCTGTCTCGCACCTCGCTGGAGAGGACCACACCAAGTTTTCTTGGCCACACAGACCGCCGTACCAGTGGCAGGGAAGAAACATTGGATTCACGCAACGCATGTCAAGAAGATTCCTTTTCCTCTGCTCCGTGACAAAGGAGAGGAGAAGGAGATTGTTCACTTTGATGCTCACAACAAGCCTGCCTTGTGTATGGAAATCCTTCCTGAGCCCGTGGGGGTTGGGGTGACTGCTGCTTTGTCTTCAAATTCTTCTTAGAATTTTCCTTCACCGTTGAGCAATCTTGCTTCCGCTTCATCATTTCCTTCAGGAAACGATGACACTCTGTTTGCAGATCACACTGTACCTGGAGACTTGCTGTACAATCTGCAACCGATTAACTGAACTTACAGCACAGCATCGGCTGTGCCTGCAAGAGACCATCGTTGAGCCAGTCCCTCATCACTCTTCTACTGAAAAATAAATAAGAGGTAGGGACCGGCAAAGTTACCTTCAAGCAACATAGGCCACGTAGTCAGGAGCTACTGACGGATGAACTAAAAGAGCCTAACGCAGAGGCTTCTAAACGGACTCTGAGAAACAATGCCCATTCCTAAACCCACTCGTACTGAAAAAGATACTGGTCACTTATCTAATGATGAATCTGTTCATCGAAGGTCATGGTCCCTGAGGACCCACTGTTTGCTGGTCACAATAGTAATTTATTTAATAATTATATTTACACTTGGTTTTTTGTACCTGGAAAAAGTGCATCCACTTGACATTCTGCTACCCAATGAAAAAATCCCCACTGTGTCTCCACCCTTCGTGCTTCTGCACACTCTTCCTCCTCAAGACTTCCAACATAGAAAGGGTTACCATAATAACACTCTTCTGATGATCATGAATGCAACCCATGCGATTCTGAACAAAACAAATTGCTGGGTGTGTTCACATTTACTACAACATGGGGAAAATGGAATGGGCTGGTATATTCATCCTCTTCCCTTAGCTACTGCTTGCTATGCCTCACTTAGGGCATTATTCTTTGGCCGTATTGAATGATAGTATTTCTGGGAATTTTGACAGGACTAATCTAAATGAATTTGAAAAGCGAGTCTCAACACCTCTGGGGTGTTCTCTCTTTGCAAATAGGAGCAAGCTCAATGTTGCTTCTATTAGGCCTTCTGACAGATTTTGTAGGCTCCCATAGGCAACCGGGATGCCATGCCTCCTTCCTATACTATCACTATCAATCATAGTCCCAACACTGTTCCTTTCTGCATACAAAGAGAAGGTTTGCAGCCAATGGGTACCTTTGAGGGTTGTACTAGCATTGCAAATCTAACCAGTGAAGACAGACCTTTATATGTAGGAGATCCTGTTTACTTTGTTTGTGGTAATGAGACCTATCCTTGGTTACCCAGAGATTGGCAGGGTACTTGTTACTTGGGTATTCTGTTGCCAGGAGTATATGTTGCCACCACCACCGATGTTGCTAAAGCTTGTCCCAGGTGGGATGAGAATGGTGATACTCCTTCACAAGTCTTGGTTGATGTTGCAAAATCCTTTGTGCCATTCTGGGGACAGATAATGAATTCTGAGGATTTCAGAAGACTTGCAAGGGTACTAGAAAAGACCATCAATAGGTCCACCGATATTTTGTAC